>NC_091799.1:46392500-46692500 GCF_041296235.1 Equus asinus
ATAAAACTGATCTTATTGGATGCTGGGAGCAAAATGGCGGAGTGAGCTGACCCGGGATTCTCTCCCCTCCAAAATACAACAAAAGATTGGGAGAACTGACTTTCAGAGAATAAACATAATGCCAGCTCATTAGAGACCTACAATACCAAGAAGGCGGAGATCATAACCTTGCTTACACCCTCGGAGGCACTGGAACGGTAGGAGAGAACATCGCTCCCTCCCCTAGAGTCTGCGATCGCTGCGGCGCAGGTCGGGAAGGAGCGGGTGAGGGGCCGCGTGACCGGGGGATCATCCAGGACTCCTGCCGCTGATTCAGTGGAGACCCGCTGACGGGGGGGAATGCTTCCGTCTGCGGGGACCCTATAAATCAAAGGCCTTGGGAGACCAGAGAACAGAACTGATCTGAACCCAGACCAGCGCATGTGAGTAACAGCCCCTCCCCCCGGCAAAGCCAGTGGGCGCAGCCATCTTGCCCCGAAGGCGGAGAGCTAACACGCTGTTCTCGACCCCCATCTAGTGGCGACAGGCTGTAACTGCAACTGAATTCTACCACCATGAGAAAAAACCGCTCCTCTACCATCCAGCAATTTATAAAAGCCCCAGACCAGAAGGAAAACAATAAAAACATAGAATTAAGTCCTGAGGACTTGGAATTAGGTAAACTAAGTGATAATGAGTTCAGAGCAGCTATAATCAAAAAACTCACTGAGGCAGAGAGAAAGATAAACAAGCTGAGTTCTGGAGTTACTTCACAAAAGAGATTGAAATCATAAAGAAGAATCAAACAGAATTACTTGAGACGAAAAACACAATGGACCAGATAAAACAGAATACGGATTCCCTGAATGCCCGTGTAGACAACATAGAGGAGAAAATTAGCATAATCAAGGATAGACAGCCTGAATGGCGCCAGACAGAGGAAGAAAGAGAACTAAGAATTAAACAAAATGAGGAAAACCTCCTAGAGGTAATGGATTCAATGAGGAGTAAGAACATAAGGATCATAGGAATTCCCGAGAATATGGAAAAGAAAAATGGAGCAGAAAGTGTGCTTAACGAAATTATTGAAGAGAACTTCCCAAATCTAGGGATCGACGGAGAAATGTGTGTAGAGGAGGGTTTTAGATCTCCTAGATTTGTCAACGTAAAAAGAGCTACCCCACGGCACATAGTAGTAAAGTTGGCAAAAAGGAAAGATTAGGAAAGAATACTCAGGGAAGTAAGAAAAAAAAGAGAATAACCTATAAAGGAGCCCCTATCAGACTGTCAGCAGATTTCTCTACAGAAACCCTACAAGCTAGGAGAGAATGGAGTGACATATTCAAAGGTTTAAAGGATAAAAATCTTCAGCCAAAAATACTCTATCCAGCAAGAATTTCCTTCAGATATGAGGGAGAAATTAAATCTTTTCCAGACAAACAAAAGTTAAGGGAATTTGTAACTAAAGGCCCTCCATTACAAGAAATCCTCAAGAAGGCGCTCATACTTGAAAAAAGAAAAAAGGGAGAAAGGGGACACAATCCACAGACTAGGGAGACCGATGGATAGAACCAGAACAGGATAGCAAATATTCAATTATAGCATTAGGGTAAAGGTAAGGAAACTACCAAAACAAGGACGATCTTAGCACTCTAACTACCAATTAATAAGACGAGTTGGAATAAAAAATGAAAATAATTATTTAGGAGGGGAAGAGCAAAGGGTCTAAATCAGTATTGGTCAAGTAAGTAAGAGACCACCAGAGAATAGACTATATTATACACGAGATTCTAAATACAAACTTCAAGGTAGACACTAAAATAAAGTACAGAACAGAGTCACAAATCATAAATAAGCAAAAATCTAAGAAACCCAGCATAAGAAATTGCAGTATTACATGGGTAGTCTAAAGCAAACAGGAAAAGAAATGCAGGAAAACAAGATAATGAGCGACAGATTAACAGCACTAAGTCCACATGCATCAATAATCACTCTCAATGTGAACAGATTGAACTCTCCAATAAAAAGACACAGAGTGGCAAAATGGATTAAAGAACAAGATCCAACAATTTGTTGCCTCCAGGAAACACACCTCAGCCCCAAGGACAAACACAGACTCAGGGTGAAGGGGTGGAGGACAATACTTCAAGCAAATAGCAAGGAAAAAAAGGCAGGTGTTGCAATTCTCATATCAGACCAAGTGGATTTCAAAATAAGACAGGTAAAGAGAGACACAGAGGGACAATATATAATGATCAAAGGGACACTTCATCAAGAAGAAATAATGCTTATAAATATCTATGCACCCAACACAGGAGCACCAAGATTCATAAAGCAACTATTAACAGACCTAAAGGAAGATGTTAAAAACAACACAATAATAGTAGGGGACCTCAACACCCCACTCACATCAATGGACAGATCATGCAGACAGAAAATCAACAAGGAAATAGTGGAGCTAAATGAAAAACTAAAACAATTGGACTTAATAGACATATATAGATCACTTCACCCTGAAAGAGCTGAATACACATTCTTCTCAAGTGCACATGGAACATTCTCTAGGATAGACCATATGTTGGGAAACAAGACAAGCCTCTACAAATTTAAAAAAATTGAAATAATAACAAGCATCTTCTCAGATCATAGTGCTATAAGGCTAGAAATTAATTACAGGAAAAAGCAGAGAAAGGCACAAAGATGTGGAGACTAAACAACCCACTACTGAACAAGCAATGGATCATTGAAGAAATTAAAGAAGAAATAAAAAAATACCTGGAAACAAATGAAAATGATAGCATGCCATACCAACTCATATGGGATACAGCAAAAGCTGTATTAAGAGGAAAATTCATCGCAATACAGGCACATCTTAACAAACAAGAAAAATCCCAAATAAGCAACCTTAAAGCACACCTAACTGAACTAGAGAAAAAAGAACAAATGAAACCCAAAGTCAGCAGAAGGAGAGAAATAATAAAAATCAGAGCAGAAATAAATACTATTGAAACGAAAAAGGCAGTAGAAAGGATCAATGAGACAAAGAGCTGGTTTTTTGAGAAGATAAATAAAATTGACAAACCACTAGCTAGACTTACAAAGAAAAAAGGGAGAAAGCTCAAATAAACAAAATCAGAAATGAGCGAGGAGAAATAACAACAGACTCTGCAGAAATACAACAGATTATAAGAGAATACTACAAAAAACTACATGCCAACAGAATGGATAACCTAGAGGAAATGGATAAATTCTTGGACTCCTACAATCTCCCAAAGCTCACTCAAGAAGAGGCAGACAATTTGAACAGACCAATCACAAGGAAAGAGATTGAAACAGCAATCAAAAACATCCGAAAGAATAAAACCCCAGGACCAGATGGATTTCCTGGGGAATTCTACCAAACTTTCAGAGAGGATTTAATACCTATCCTTTTCAAGCTATTCCAAAAAATTAGGGAAGATGGAACACTTCCTAACACATTCTATGAGGCTAATATCACGCTGATACCAAAACCTGACAAGGACACCACGAAAAAAGAGAACTACAGGCCAATATCACTGATGAACATAGATGCAAAAATTCTAAACAAAATTTTGGCAACCAGAATTCAGCAATTCATCAAAAGAATCATACATCAGGATCAGGTGGGATTCATACCAGGGACACAGGGATGGTTCAACATCTGCAAATCAATCAACGTGATACACCACATCAACAAACTGAGGAATAAAAACCACATGATCATCTCAATAGATGCAGAGAAGGCATTTGACAAGATCCAACAGCCATTTATGATAAAAAACTCTTAACAAAATGGGCATAGAAGGAAACTACCTCAACATAATAAAGGCCATATACGAGAAACCCATAGCCAACATCATACTCAATGGGAAAAAACTGAACCCCATTCCCCTGAAAACAGGAATGAGACAAGGATGCCCTCTATCACCACTCTTATTTAACATAGTACTGGAGGTCCTGGCCAGAGCAATCAGGCAAGAAAAAGGAATAAAAGGAATCCAAATAGGGAAGGAAGAAGTGAAACTCTCGCTGTTTGCAGACGACATGATCTTATATATATAAAACCCCAAAGAATCCATTGGAAAACTGTTAGAAGTAATCAACAACTACAGCAAAGTTGCAGGGTATAAAATCAATTTGCATAAATCAGTAGCATTTCTATACTCCAGTAATGAACCAACAGAAAAAGAACTCAAGAATACAATACCATTCACAATCGCAACAAAAAGAATAAAATACCTTGGGGTAAATTTAACTAAGGAAGTGAAGGACCTATATAATGAAAATTACAAGGCCTTTCTGAGAGAATTGGATGACGACATAAGGAGATGGAAAGACATTCCATGTACATGGATTGGAAGAATAAACATAGTTAAAATGTCCATTCTACCTAAAGCAATCTACAGATTCAACGCCATCCCAATCAGAATCCCAATGACATTCTTTACAGAATTAGAACAAAGAATCCTAAAATTCATATGGGGCAACAAAAGACCCCCAATTTCTAAAGCAATCCTGAGAAAAAAGAACAAAACGGGAGGCATCACAATCCCTGACTTCAAAACATACTACAAAGCTACAGTAATCAAAACAGCATGGTACTGGTACAAAAACAGGTGCACAGATCAATGGAACAGAATTGAAAGCCCAGAAATAAAACCACACATCTATGGACAGATTATCTTTGACAAAGGAGCTGAGGGCATACAATGGAAAAAAGAAAGTCTTTTCAACAAAGGGTGCTGGGAAAACTGGAAAGCCACATGTAAAAGAATGAAAATTGACCATTCTTTTTCACCATTCACCAAAATAAACTCAAAATGGATCAAAGACCTAAAGGTGAGACCTGAAACCATAAGGCTTCTGGAAGAAAACGTAGGCAGTACACTCTTTGACATCAGTATTAAAAGGATCTTTTCGGACACCATGCCTTCTCAGAGAAGGAAAACAATAGAAAGAATAAACAAATGGGACTTCATCAGATTAAAGAGCTTCTTCAAGGCAAATGAAAACAGGATTGAAACAAAAACACAACCCACTAACTGGGCAAAAATATTTGCAAGTCATATATCTGACAAAGGCTTAATATCCATAATATATAAAGAACTCTCGCAACTCAACAACAAAACATCAAACAACCCAATCAAAAAATGGGCTGGAGACATGAACAGACATTTCTCCAAAGAAGATATACTGATGGCCAATAGGCACATGAAAAGATGCTCATCATCGCTGATCATCAGGGAAATGCAAATCAAAACTACACTAAGATATCACCTTACACCCGTTAGAATGACAAAAATATCTAAAACTAATAGCAACAAATGTTGGAGAGGTTGCGGAGAAAAAGGAACCCTCATACACTGCTGTTGGGAATGCAAACGGGTGCAGCCACTATGGAAAACAGTATGGAGATTCCTCAAAAAATTAAAAATAGAACTACCATACGATCCAGCCATCCCACTACTGGGTATTTACCCAAAGAGCTTGAAGTCAGCAATCCCAAAAGTCCTATGTACCCCAATGTTTACTGCAGCACTGTTTACAATAGCCAAGATGTGGAAGCAACCTAAGTGTCCAGCAACAGACGAATGGATAAAGAAGATGTGGTACATATATACAATGGAATACTACTCAGCTGCAAAAGAGGACAAAATCATTCCATTTGCAATAACGTGGATGGACCTTGAGAGAATTATGTTAAGTGAAATAAGCCAGCGAGAGAAGGATAATCTGTGTATGACTCCACTCATATGAGGAATTTAAAATTATGGACTAAGAACAGTTTAGTGGATACCAGGGGAAAGGTGGGGTGGGGGGTGGGCACAAAGGGTGAAGTGGTGCACCTACAACATGACTGACAAACATTAATGTACAACTGAAATTTCACAAGATTGTAACCTATCAATAACTCAATAAAAAAAATTAAAAAAAACTGATCTTATTATTTTACTCTATATTTTTTGTTGTTTCCTTTTTCATTGCTAAGATTATTTATTTGTGTCTTCTCTCTTTTTTCTCTTGATGAACCTTATCATGGAACTGTATATTCAATTAGCTTTTTCAAAGAACAGGCTTTAAAAAAATCATTCTTATATTTTCACTTTCAAGTTCATTAATTTATGCTTTTATCTTTACCATTTCCATACATCTACTTTCACCGGGTTTACCCTTTTTTAAAAATCATTTTCCAGTTTTTTGAATAAGATGCTTAGTTCATTAATTTTCCATCTATCTTCTGATTTCACTATGATTTCTTCTTGAATTATTTAGGAAGTGAGTTTATTAAGTCTCCAAACATGGGAACTTTTAGTTACCCGTGTAAACTGTACTGAGTTCAGAGAAAATAGTTCGTGTGGTAAGAATTCTTTGATACTGGTTGAGACTGATGTCATGGTCTAGTACATGCTCAGTTTTTGTGCATGTTCTAAGTTTGCTTCAGAGGACGTATTCATTGTTGGTTGGGAGCAGAATTCTAAATATGCCTAATATATCAAGTTTATTAAGACTATTAGAATCTTCTATAGCCTTACTAATTTCTTGGTTTATTTTATCTATTAGTAAATGAGAGAATAGTCTTAATATTTTCCACTTAAATGAGGATTCTCACTTTTTTCTTGTAATTCGGTTCATTTTTGCTTTTTATGGTTTGAGGGTATGTTATTAGATGCATACAAGCTAAGAATTCTTTTATGTTCTAGTGATACAAACTTTTAAGATACTATCTTTTTTATCACTAATAATGGTTTATGTCTTAAACTCTATTTTGCCTACTATTAATGTAGATATAACTGCTTTTCTTTGATTTGAATTTGCCTGTTATTTTTTCCCATCACTTTACTTTCAAACTTCCTGCATTTATACATTTTAGATATGTCCCTTACAAAGAGCATATAGTTTGGTTTTGCTTTTTAATCCAATGTAACACTTTTAACTGGCTACTTTAGACAATATACATTTATTGTGATTATTGATATTTGGATTATCTGCCTACCATATTTTTGTGCTTCTGAATTCACCTGTTTGGGTTTTTTTAATGATTTTTTCCCCCTTCTCTGCCTCTGTTGGATTGATCCTGTTTTATTAGCTTTTATCCTTCTATTAATTTGGAAACTATCATTTATATTCCAATTCAAATTTTATTTCTAAATTTTAAAAAATAAATTTATTTCCAAATTGTAACAGGTAGGCTTGTCTTAGTGTGAAGATAATCAGTAGCTCTATCCTCTGCTCAACAATATGTGTAGCTAGAAATCTTTAAGAATATCTCCCTCTCTTTTTACATAGGATCTCTGAAAAGACTATTTCAGAAATGATTCTGGTGTCTTAGTGGATTGTCATTTCACCATAGCTAGCAATAAGATAGAAATATTTTCATTATTCCTCAAACTTCAGCTCTTTAAAATAATCAACTTCTCTGTAAGAAGACACTTTATAAAGTGTTTCACAACAGAGGCATTACTGACATTTTAGGTGGGACAACTGGTCCACTGTGCCAACTGTGCTGTGCATTGTAGGATGTCTAGAAACCCTGATCCCTGCTGACTGTGCCAGAGGAAGTCTCCTCTCTTCTCCCACAGCAACAACTAAAACTGCGCCACACATCATTTCCAAACATTTCCCTAAGGATCAGTACCACTCCAACTAAGAAACTACTCTTTTAATTCATGAAAACAAAGTGCAAAGATTATAAAATAAATAGATTAGAACTGAAGGTCCAAAGAGTGAAAAACATTTCAGCTCTACAAAGGGAATAACAAAAATATTTTTCCTTAAATTCCTTAAATTCAGGAAACTCATCTTATAAACCAGTTTTCATCATTAACTATACTATTTGGTCTCCTTTCCACATAATTTTCTCCAAATTTTTTAGTCACAATATATGACTAAGTGCAAGTAACAAAAGATGAAATCACTTTTTGCTTGCTTTTCCCAAAGCCAGTTTCTTTCTCCTAAAGAGACACAAAGGCTAAGACACAACACTGAATTTGTTTGCCATCTTTAAAAAAATTTTTTTGTTCATAATCCTAACGTGGTTTCCTATTCACAAACCTGTTGGTGTCCCAAATAATGACATTTCCATCAAATCCTGACGTTACTAAGAGTCTTGTATTAGTATCATATTCGATGTTCTTCACCCAGCTAGTGTGACCATGTAAAGTGCATACTTTGGTGTTCAATTTTCTCAGATCCCATAGTGCTATTGTAGTGTCATCAGAGCAGGTAGCAAACAGCCGGTTATCAAGAAATCTACAAAGCAGAAAAAAAAAACCTGGTTTATTTAATATCTCATTAAAGAAAACTTGAGAAGCAGTCTCTATATTACCTAATCAAGAAAACAAATGAACAAAAAAGGACTACAAATTCACTGTATAAACCCAGTGATTCTGATATACAATAAATAGTAAGTATAATTCACATAATCTCAGGAAAGGATACTATGGTTAAACGAGGGCCACACTGCAATGTTATCCATTTGCTTTACATTATGGATTTTTATTTGGAACTGGAAATAGGGTAGGTGTTTTGGACAACAGTGCTACAGAGAAAGAACTTCAGAATCTGTATAGGAAACACAAATGGTAAGAAACAATTTAATAGGAGACAGAGGAGATGTTGAAGACTGAATGCTGAGGGAGATGTGTTAAGTGTAAAGGGCTCACAACTATGAGAAACATTTACTCTGCTACAAGTAACTTCTCTTTCTATTTAGAAGACATTTACGTACAAAAATTGCTATTAAAATGCCATCCATTTTTATCTGTTAGTTCAAAGGCATTCCGCAAACAATCTCACTCAGCAATATTTTATTAGGACCAGTCAAGATTACAAGATAGACAATCAAAATCCGTTCTCTATAATTCAGACTTTTAATTATTTTACACTCATTTCTCAATCCTCAGTAAGAATATGTTTTATACAAATACTTAAAAAATAACAAACCTACCAATTACACTTGAATTTCTGCCTAATTCAACATTAGGATGCTTTCTCTAACATATGCTGTTATGTATGACTTCCTAACCTCTTGTAGAAAAAATTAATTCTGGAGCTTCTTCCAAGATAGAATTATATATAATTATTTTCTGTCAGAAATAAACCTCAGTATCCACAAACATCATAATGACCTTCCTGAAACTTAACACGATTTTAAAATTCCAGGCCTTTGTACAGGCTGTTTCTGCCACCTAAAACCACCTTTCCACTCCCCCTTGACCTGGCTAACACATGCTTTCTCTTTAATGTTCAGCTTTCATCCGCTCCAGGAAGCCTTCCCTCTCTATCCAGCGTGGGGTAGATTTACCAATCTTCTAATCTCCCAAAGCACTCTACACTTCTATCATAACACTTAATATCACAGTGTAAGGAATAATTTTACAAGGCTATTAACTCCTTGAAGGCAAGGAGAACCTGCCTGCGTAGAGCATGGTTAGATCTGCAGTACCCAACACACACAGAGTCCCAGGAACATAATAAGCACTCACAAATATTTATCAAATGGCTGAATGAGATAGGAGTTCACTGCCTAGTGGAGAAGATACTATAAATACATAATTATACAAAATAATTGTGTGGAATAAGCAAAGAAAAGAGGGTAGTTGGGAAAGACTTCATGGTGGTGTCATTTGAACTGACTTTAAAAGATGAGCAAGAACTTGAGTGCCCAAGGAGTAGGCAGAGGCACAGAGGCAGGTAAGAGGATGGTGTACTCTTAGAGGCAAGAGTCGTTAGGAGTGCTGCATGTGGGAAAGTAGAGACAAGCAGAGACTATATGATGGATTTATTCTATAATGATTCCCAATAACTATCCTTTAATTATAAATACATGCCCATTGAAAATATTTTTTAAAAGGAAAAAAATCTGCCACCAAAAATAACCAGTTATTGATATTTAGCCTAATTCCTATATTTCAAACCTAATTCTATCTAATAACTATTTTGCCATGTCATTAAAGATTTATTGACAAAAATCATTTGTAATGGCTGAACAGCATTCACTGTATGAACTCTAATCTTTTTTTTAAACAAATATGCAATTGTTGGATGTTTACATTTCTTCCAATTTGTTACTATTAAAAAACACTATGATGGACATCCTAACAGTCAAATATTGATCACATCCATAGTTATTTTTAAAGTACATTCCCAGAAAAATGTATTGCTAATTAAAAAGAGATTTTTTTAAATGTAAGACTTTTGATACATATAGCCAAATTGTCCTCAAAAGAACATACCAATATATAGTTCTACCAGCAGTTAGGAGAGTATCTATTTCTCTAAATCCTTGCCACACAGATATTTTTTAATTCTGCTAAGTGCTAGGAAAAAATATCTTATTTTAAGATGAAACTTTTATTTATAGTAAAGTTGAACTTTTTTCATATTAATTAGAAGATTATTTCTTTTGTGAATTGCTATTTGTGTTCCTTGCTGATTTTCCTACCACAGTATTATTTTTATTATTGAGTTATAAAATCTCTTTATAGTGAGGATAATATACCTCCATTTTTCAAATACAATGTTGAATACATTTTCCACATATATTTCTATCTTTCACTGTGGTTTATATGTTTTCTTACTGTATCAAAATTTTAATTATTATATTGCCGAATCCATTTCTTCCCTTATAGTTTTATATTTACTGATGAGGCTTTTTAAAGTAAAAATATTTCAATGACTTCACACCTGACAGGAAATATATAAATGAAAAAAATACACAATGAAAAAAGCTACTGGAAAGTGAGTCAAACTTTTAAAATAAATTGATCATGATCATAATGGTATCTTCACACATTTGAAAATTTTAGGAAAAAATATAATTAAGATATTTTATTTAGTCTACAGAAAATACTTAATGCACATATGGATTCAAAACCTCAGTGGGATTATATTACTGAAGGTCACAGAGGTCCCTCCTCCCTGAAGAGTTTTAAGCAAGAGAGTGACACGATTAGATAAGAGTTTCAGAAAGATCTCTGAGGTGGCTAGGTTCTAAAACTCTTGGATTTTCATAAAAAATAAAATAAAGTAGAGAATCAGTTTTTAAGTTTTTGTCAATAAGGCCACTGAAAAAATTACCATTGTTGCATGAAAGGATATTTTAATACCAATAATGTAGAAAGAATATAATCTTGGAACAAAAGCTAATACTTTTTAATTGAATAAGTTTACCTCAAGGAAAAATATAATACTTTAACTTTAGTTTTCTCATTTTTGCCTCAAAATATTACCTGTTAAAATTTTTGGTATTGGACAATCATTGGTAAAAATAGTACATAAATTATAGAAAATTAAGAATGTAGACTAGGAGACCAGTTAAAGAATCTAAAACAATTCTTATCGCAAAGTAAGAGATTTAGAGAATGCAAAGTGTTAGAAAAGTCCTTGGAGATCTGGCTCAGTCTAGCCTAATAAGTTAATAATTGTAAAGTATTTTTAACTCCATAGTCTCTAATAAACAAGAAACATTCCTTCACACACTGAAATCTATGAGTTTCTGAATTATAGAATTTCTCCACAAGTCCCCATCAAACCCAACATACGACTATAACAGCTCTGGATAAACTGAGGTCTTCATTATGAGAGGATAATTGGTAAAGGATAACAGCAATTGAAACATGATTTTCTTAAAACGGGTACCCACATTTCATTGTACAAGGGAAAGAAAGTGTTGTTGACTATCTTAAAAAAACAAGCTAAAAAATCATGAAAATAACCCTTGGAGCTGGCCAGGTGGCGCAGCGGTTAAGTGCACACGTTTTGCTTCAGCAGCCCGGGGTTCGCCAGTTCGGCTCCCAGGTGCAGACATGGCACCTCTTGGCAAGCCATGCTGTGGTAGGCGTCCCACATATAAAGTGGAGGAAGATGGGCACGGATGTTAGCTCAGGGCCAGCCTTCCTCAGCAAAAAGAGGAGGATTGGCAGCACGATATTAGCTCAGGGCTAATCTTCCGCGCAAAAAAAACAACCAACCTTTTTACATTTATTTAATTATATACAAATTCCTAGAACAAGTAAATTAAATGTTTGGGTTTTTTTCATAATCTTTCCAGTGAAATCATGACAGCAGAATATAACATCCTTACTTCATATTTGAGGTTTTGTACTATAATAAAAAAGAGGGTGATTTCCATATAACATGCAAAGGCTTTATCAACTTTCCCAGGGGCCTTTCCGTAGTCCTATGAGATATTCACATACTTCTTAGAAGTGTCTATCATGTCATCATTTCTGTCATTTTCTTGTCTCTAATTGATAACGAGTCTAACTCTATCAGATCCTCATTTGCTGATGATTTGATATATAAATGATCAGTTCTCCAACATTATTCTCAGGGTTTTGTGAAATTCTACATTCTTTGCAAGATAAGAAATTTCATGTTCCCAGTGGTAAGCATTGCACTTACATTATTGTTTAAAATATAACAATGAGGAAAAGACCAACAAAGACAATGAGAGGGAAAAGTAGATTCTGGGATATTTAAATGGGTATTATTTTTTAATTGCCATATCACTAAGTAAATATTCTTATGATAACCTCAGTTCTCCCTGTAACCTCATAATTGGTGGGACCTTGATTATTTAATGTGTTCTTAAATCTGCTTACAGAGTCATAGTGAGTGAGAAGTAAGCCAGTATAATTGGTTTAAGAATTTAAATTACATACCTTTCCCCTTACTTTCCCTAAATATGAAGCAACAGAAAATACTCTCCACAACTATCAATATTTTTATTTTACAAGATAAGCAAACCTCAAAACTAAGAAATAAACTAGAAGACATTACTAATTAACTGCAAAATGACTATCTAGAACCAAATCAGGAAATGCATGCCCACATCTCTGAACAGTGAGTGAGTTGGTCTAATAGAACTGAGTATGAATTCCAGCCCTATCACTTACTATATCTAAGATCTTGGGCAAGTCTCTTTATCTGAGTTGCAGTTTCTTCATTCCTTAAAATGGGTACAATATCTGTCTCATATTAGGATACTGTGAGGATTAAACAACATAATGTGTGAACAGTGCTTCACAGAAGGTTTGGCACATGGTAAGTACTCAAAAAATGGAAGTTAGTATTATTAATAAGTAATGTACACTTAAGCTCATGCCAGAGGACCCCTCAGATCCTCACTCAAAACTCTCAAGTTATATGTACTTCTAAGAAAGCTTCAGGGGCCAGCACGGTGGCACAGCAGTTAAGTTCCCATGCTCCGCTTCAGCAGCCCGGGGTTCGCCGGTTCGGATCCCGGGTGCAGACATGGCACTGCTTGGAAAGCCATGCTGTGGTAGGCGTCCCACGTATAAAGTAGAGGAAGATGGGCACGGATGTTAGCTCAGGGCCTATCTTCCTCAGCAAAAAGAGGAGGATTGGCAGCAGATGTTAGCTTAGAGCTAATCTTCCTCAATAAAGAAAGAAAGAAAATTACTTATGAACATAATCTTTAAAAAAATTAAAAAACAATTAAAAAAGCTTCAAAATCTGTTTTTTCTAACCAACAGATAAGAAGCAAATTCAAATTTGTAGGTGTGGGCTACTAGGGCAGGCACACCGATAGCAGCAAATGAGAGCTGGCATTGGTAACACAAATTCTAACAGCAGATTAGTCATTGGTCATTTTCAGTAGGGGCAAACTCTTGACACAAGTCTTTTCTTTCTTTTTTTTTTTTTTTTTTTTAAAGATTTTATTTTTTCCTTTTTCTCCCCAAAGCCCCCCGGGTACACAGCTGTGTGTTCTTCATTGTGGGTTCTTCTAGTTGTGGCATGTGGGACGCTGCCTCAGCGTGGTCTGATGAGCAGTGCCATGTCCGCACCCAGGATTCGAACCAATGAAACACTGGGCCACCTGCAGCGGAGCGCGCGAACTTAACCACTCCGCCACGGGGCCAGCCCCACAAGTCTTTTCTTTTTGAGATAAGAAATTTTTAAATTGTAAAATATTAGAAACAGAGAAAATTGTGAAGAATATAACAAACACCTGTGATACCCACCACCCAGCTTTATCAAATTTTAACATTTTGTTATCTTTCAGATTTTTTTGGTACATTACAAACACAAAATACCCTCTATATCCCTCCCCAAACCCATTCCCCTCCCTCCCTCTCCAGAGGGAACCACTATCCAAAATTTGTTGTTTGTCACTCCTCATGCAAATTTTTAATACCATGAATTCCTAAGTATGTATCCATAAACAATTTACAGTATTGTTCTGCATTCAATTTATTCTGTAAATATTTAATGAGCACCCACTTCATGCCAGGCACAGTTCCAGGTGCTAGGGATAGAACAGAGAACAGACGAATACATGCCCTCATCAAGCTCATGTTTGTATATTTTCAAACTTTATATAAATGGTATCACACTGTACAACTCATTCTACAATTTGCTTTTCTGGCTTAACCTTGAGTTTCTGAGATGTGTCTCAGATGCTGATGCTTCCAGTTCATTTATTTTAACTGATGTATAGTATTCCATTGTCTGAGTATACCAGAATTTGTCTACCTTCCTTTTGATGGAGATTTGTTTCCAACTTCTATTACTGGTCATGCGATAATGAACCTTCTTTACACAACTCCTTGTTCACACATGCTTTAATTTCTTAAAAAAAAATTGATCTTCAATTTTACCAGATATTGCTAAATTGCTCCTCAAAATAATTTTACCAATCTGTACTCCATCAATAATATCTAAGTGTTTCTATTTCCCAACATCTTTATCAATATTTGGTATTTCTTCATTGTTATTTTTATTTGCATTTCCATGATAACTGGTAAACTTGAAAATCTTTCCATATTTATTGCTCATTTTAGTTTCCCTTATGTGATTCTCTTCCTTTTTTGGTTCCAAGGTAATTGTCTTAAATATTATGACACTAATCCTGTTTTGGTTACGTGAATTGAAAATATCTTCTCCCACCAGCGTGTAGCTTATCTTCTCACACTGTTATATCTTCAGTTACAGTGAAGTTTTAAATTTTAACGCAGTTGAATTTATCAGTCCTTAATGGTTTATGCTTTTTGTATCCTAAAAAAATCCCTTTCATACTTAGAACATAAATATATTCTTTATTTCTTCTAAAGCTTTAAAGGTGTGCTTTCATAATTAGGTCTTTAACTGGCAGTTATTTTTAGTTATGGTATGAGATAGAAATATGATTTTATTTTATTTTTTCATATCTATAACTAATTCTCTCCTTTCCATTCCCCTCTCCCACTGATTTGTAATGCCTCTCCTGTCATATATCAAATTTTCATATACACATGGGTGTTTCTGGAAGCTCTATTCCTTTCCATTGCTGACTTAATCTATCTCTGTTCTAAGAGTGCATCTGGAGGGTGAATACTCTTACCATCTTAGTCTTCTTCAGAACTGTCTCAGATATTCCTGGCATTTTGCTGTTCAATATGAATTTTAAAATCAAGTTGTTGTTGTGTTTTTTTTTAACCCTCTTGGTATTCTGATTAAAACTGCACTAAATTTATACATTAATTTGGGAAGAGCTGATTTCTTTTCAATACCGAGTTTTCTCCTCCAGAGAAGATTTGCATTTGTTTATGCAGGTACCTAGCAGCACTACCAACCTGGATCCAATTTAAAATTGCTGGCTGGAGGGGTTTGGACCATATGGTGGTGTGAATTTGGGCCCCACACATGCTTGAAGGCTGGCTAGTAGTTAGAAATTCACAGGGAGATTTTCTGACACTCCTCTATCCAATGCCACAGTCTAGATGAACAGGTGGTTTATTTCTAGATCGCCTTTATGCTGAAAGCGTAGCCTTTGAAGTCCCAGCCTTATGCAGAGTTTTCTCCTAGACTCTTCACCTTGAACTGTCTGTGGAATTTACTCTCCTATCCTCTGTGCTCCTCATACCTGTCAAAGCTTAAGGTTGCCAGCATTTGGCAGATGCCTCCATGGGAAAAGTCAGCTGAATACCTATTTACTTCTTTGCATTCCTGCTTCTACTTCATTTCTGGCCCTAGGATTCCTTTCTTTCTTATCAGCTCAACTATACACTAAAAATATATATATTTAAAATTTTATCTAGCATTTTGATTTTCAGTAGAAAAGTTGTTCAGGATATTTTAAAATCTTCTATAGCCTAATTTTTATCTGCTTGATTTACTAGTTTTCGATGGAACTATATTAAAATCTCTTACTATGATTTTAGACTTGTAATTTCTTATCGTTCTGTTTTTGCTTTGTATATTTCAAGTCGCATACAAGTTCATGATGATTACTATCTTCTTGCTGGATTTTCCCTTTTATTAACATGTATCATTGCACTTTATCCTTATTAAAGCCTTTGGTCTTCCGTCTGTCCAATAATGATAACCTACATCAGTTTTCTTTTCCCATTTCTGGGCAGTTTTATTTTTTGTATCTCTATAAAGAGTATATAGATGATTTTGTTTTTTATTTAAATTGCTGTATCTGTGCCTTTTAATAAAGATGATCAATCCATTTGTGAACTACTCATATATTTGGAACTATTTCTATTTCTTGTTTTCTATTTATCATCTCCTTCCTTTGCTTTTTTATTTTTTTACTTTTTTAAGCTTTCTTATCTTTTACTGAACTAATCAAGTTTTCAATATTCTCGCCCCCCACCTTCTGCTAGTTTGGAAGGCATAACATATATTTCTATTATTTTAGTTACTTTTAGTTTTTTTTTTCATTGTATATATTTAATTATACATTTTTCTGAAGGAGTCTGAAATTACTTAATATTTCTATCCTCCTTCTGAACATGATGTGGACTTTAACACGTGATACTGAACAACACTCCCCCATACATCCTACCTATTTGTTGTCACTATCTAGAGCTACACTGTCCAGTTTGGTAGCCATTAACCACATGTGGCTTTTGAGTCCTTCATATGTGGCCAGTCAGAATTGAGATGTGCTCTAAGTGTAAAATATACACTGGATTTTGAAGATATAGCAAGAAAAAAATGAAAGTAAAATATCTCAATAATTTTTATACTGATTATATATTGAAATGATATTTCAGACATACTGGGTTAAATAAAATATATTATTAAAAATTAATTTCATGTGTTTATTTTTTAATGTGACGACTAGAAAATTCAAAATTCATATGTGGCTAGAATTATAATTCTATTGGATAGTGCTAATCTAGAGTTTTAGTTTTAACTTTTGTTTTAAATGTACCCCCCAAAAAAACCCTAAATTATTCTTTCTGTTATTAATAATTAATAATATTTATCATTTCACCTAATTAAAATTCCTCATTCGGGAATAAGAGGGTACCTGGACTTGATATGGTACTAAATATATTTTGCCTTAGTAAGTAAGATATTACTCCATTTTCTGCTAGCATCAACTGTTGCTGGTGAGAAACCTTCTGTTAGTTTAATTATGGTAGCTCTGTAGGTAATCTGCCTTCCAACTTTGGCGGCTTTTAAGATTTTCTCTTTATCTCTGATAGTCTAGAGTTTCACCCCAACCTATCTAAATGTGGATTTATCTTTATTTAACCTACTTGACATTCTAGAGTTTACTTTTGATTCAAGGATTCGGGTTCTTCTTCAATGCTAAAAATTCTCAGGCTTTATATCTTCAAACATTAGTTCTCCACTAACCTCCGCATCTTATTTTTCTCTAATTCTTTTTTTTTTTAAGATTTTATCTTTTCTTTTTCTCCCCAAAGCCCCCCTGTATATAGTTGTGTTTTTTTAGTTGTGGGTCCTTCTAGTTGTGGCTTGTGGGATGCCACCTCAGCATGGTCTGACGAGCAGTGCCATGTCCACACCCAGGATTCAAACCAGCGAAACACTGGGCCGCTGAAGCAGAGCACTCGAATTTAACCACTTGGCCATGGGGCCGGCCCCTGTAATTCTTATTATATATACATTGGAGTCTCTCAATTAATCCTGTATGTCTTTTAATTACCAATCCATATTTTTATCTTTGTTCTGTGTTCTGGGTGAATTTTTTAGTACTATTTTCCAAACCATTAATTCATCAATGGTGTAAAGGGTAAAATTTATCCCATCTATTGAGTTTTTTATATACCAACTACATTTTTAATTTCCAAGAGTTCTACTGATTCTTTTCCACATTAACCTGTTTTGTTTCATAATTTTGAGCTCTCTTTAAACAGAAAGTATCCCTTAACTTATGTCTTTGAACATCCTAAAAATGCTTTAAAGTTTCTTCCAATCAATGGAATACTATGCAGCCGTTAAAAGGAATAAGATCATCCCATGGGCACTAAACTGGAATGATCTCTAAGTATGTTTTTAAGTGAAAAAGCCAAGGTATATAATAGTATGTGTAGAAGGCTACCATTTATATAAAAGTGTATGTATGTGTATATGCTTGTACATGCATAAACTATCTCAGAAAGGACAGCAAGAAATTGGTAATAGTGGTTGCCTCTGGGGAGGGGAACTGGGTGGTTAGGGGACAGAGGTGGGAGACAGACTTACTTTTCACTCTTTACCCTTTTGTACCTTTGAATTTTGTACCACGTGCATGTATTACCTAGTCAAAAAAAAATAAATAAAATAATTTATTTTTTAAAATAAAGTCTTTGTTGGACTACTCCATAAAATTAATTTCATCCAGAGAAAATGCCTGTTCTAGTTGCTGGTTCTGTTATGCTATGAATATTAGATGTCTTCACAAGTTTTGGAATTTTGGTTATAGGCTCATTTTGAGTAGGAAAGGCTTTTTCTCTCTCTCTCTTCCTATTTAATGGCTTTATAGTAGCCCCCAATTGGATTTCTGGACCCCTAATCCACAACTAGGCCTTATAATGACATTAAGGGCTCCAGTTTCATGATGATACTGGAGCAATCATGTATATACATTCAATTACTGAGTCAGCAATGGCTTCATTCAATTCCCAGTCATGAGGCTGTGTCTTTATCAGCTAAAACCTATAGCCCCAGGTGTGAATAGCTTTTTCCTTTTTTCAGCCTTTCAGAAACGGGACAGACATTCCAACCAAACCACTGGCTTCATGTGATAATTCTGCCTCTGGTTCCTGCCTCACATGAAGTACTTGAGTATTTTTGATTCCTGACAGGAGCTAACTACTACATGTCAATGCCAGACTGAAAACCCAGTGGGCTTGTGCTTTCTGTCAACCGTGCTAACAGCTTTGTGTCTTTGTTCCATTTCTGGCCCACAAAAATGTTTATGTTGTTTCAGAGCCTGGCTATGTCTTTTGTGCTATTTAATCTACTGTTGTGTTTGGAGATAGGCGTTACATCAAAAGTCAGTATGCCACCTTGACTAGAAGTAACTTCTACATTTTTTTCTTTCTGAACATTAAAAGTAATCATTATAAAAGTAATATAATCTCATTACATAAAATTTAGAAAAGAGAAAATTACTCAGAATCCATGCATTCTAACTCATCCACTGCTAGCATTTTAAAATATTTCCTTCTAATCTTGTTCTTCCACATCGTCATATTTGTGCAATTTTTATCGTGATTTTAAGCAATATTATCCCAAGCATTTGTCCATGTTGATATGTAGTCTCTGTGACCATCATTTTAATGACTGCATATTAATCCACCAAGCTGTTCAAGTGTTACTTACTTCCCACATTATTGAGAATTTAAGGAGCTTCCAACTGTGCTATAAAGAAGTTCTCTGTGCATATGTGTTTTTTCCACTCAATAGTTTGGATCTGGCGGGGGAGGGGGGTGGCGAGAGGCTAAGCAATGAGACTGACATAATTCTACACAGGTTATTAGCCCAAAGGCTAATCATAATACATAGCTGAGGTTCATAATGATAACCCTGATACATGAAAAGAAAAGGTAAAATCACATGGAAATGAAAAACGCATTTCAGAGAGATTCCAATCCAAAATGATTAACAGTAAGTTTTGTAATTAAAGGGTAAGTTTCACAACAGCTAAGATTCACAATTCACAAATGTGTATCATCTAGCACTGCTGGACAAGGCATTACAAATTTTCACTAACTTCCAAAACAGAATATTTTGGGTCACACTAATAAAGTTCACTTTTTCACTGTAATACTAACCTGATATTATTTACACAGTCTTCATGAGCTTCAGAAAGAGTTTTTATGTGCTTTGAAGATATAGGGTCAAAAAGCAGAACTTCAGTCTGTTCACAAGCAACTGTCAGCACTGACCTGAAAGCAAATGACATATTTCTCTTTAGTTTTCTAGCATTCTCTGGTTATTGGTTTATAATTACACAAGCTGTAAATGAATAACTTCCTTTTGCCCATGTTGGTAGCAAATATTTAAAAGATTGACACTATCTGCTGTTGGCAACAGTAGGAAATGGTCCTCTCATACATTATGGTGGAGTGTAAACTAATGCAGCTTATGTTTGGAGAGTACCAGTATCGATCAAAATGTTAAATGTGCATACCTTTTGACTCAGCAATTTTTTTCTGGGAATTTAATCTAGAGAAATAATCATTTATAAATACAGAGAAGCATATATAAAGATATGCTTCATTATAAGGAGAAGTTGAAAGTAACCTAAATGTACGAGATAGAAGGAATTAAGATTCATTATTTTAACTCATGGTATGGAATACTTTGCAATATTGTGCAACATTTATAAAGAAAGGGATAGCTTTATATGGATATGAAAGAACTCCGAAACATACTTTTAAATGAGAAAAGCTGGTTGTAGAAAAACATGCACAGATGAGGCAACTCAGGGAAAAAAATTATATATAACAAAATTATGTATTTCTCTATCATTATCCATTAAAACGCACTGAAAAAGGTGTGGCATATATCATATCAAACCAGTTAAATATAGTCAAAGAATCTTTTCCTTTATGGTTTTTTAGTAATATCTCTTGCTTCAGCCCTTCCCTATTACAAAGTTACATTTTTATAAACCTTTACAAGCCCCATTTTGATTTCTGAAAATTTATTATCTTTTACTTACTTTGATTAAGTCTTACAAATTTTCTTATGGACCCTGCTCTTTCAGATTCAGATCTAGCAAATGAAATCCTGAGTCTTTGAAACTGCAGGTCTTCCCAATTTATAGTTCCAATAACAAATGGAATTTTGTACCCTTAAGATGAAAGGGTTTAAGCAGAATTTTAAATAGCCAAACTTTTCTATTCAGAACAATAAAGTGGGGGGGGGGGGAAATCTACTAAATCAAAATCTTTTCCATATTTAGTAATCATGAAACAGTCCTTTAAAGGCTGCCTGCATAAACCCTTTTTTGAGATATCTGGACTTCAAAATATAACATATGAAGGGTTTTTATGCTAGTTGATCATGAGTAAAAATATTCAAATGAATATCTGTAATTCTAGAAGATGTATAAACAGACTTTTTTTTTGTTAGTCAAATGAGTTATGGAATGAACTTTTCTCTTTTTTGTGCATAAAAGTAAATGAATCAATGATTCTGGGGCAGCCTTCATCTTAAACACTGTAAATAAGAGATCTACAAAACTGGGGCTGGCCCCGTGGCCGAGTGGTTAAGTTCGCGTGCTCCGCTGCAGGCGTCCCAGTGTTTCGTTGGTTCGAATCCTGGGCGCGGACATGGCACTGCTCATCAGGCCACGCTGAGGCGGCGTCCCACATGCCACAACTAGAAGAACCCACAACGAGAAATATACAACTATGTACTGGGGGGCTTTGGGGAGAAAAAGGAAAAAATAAAATCTTAAAAAAAAAAAAGATCTACAAAACTGATAGTCATTGTTTTGTGTTAATCCAATTACAATCTATTTTTGTACATGGCATGATTTGTACTTTTGAAAAATGGATATCATTCATTTGTCCTAATATCAAAGCCTACCCTTTTCTCATTAGTTTGAAAGCCATCTTTATGATATCTAAGTTTTGTTTTGGGACTATATTCTATTCTGTGCAACACCACTATGCTATTTTAATTTCTAAAAGGTTTCTAGTATATTTGATGTGTGGCAAAGCAAGATCTCCTCATTGTTTTATAAACATTTTGGGGGGGGCTAATATCATGCTTTCTTCTCCAAAGGAATTTTAGATATGATATGTCGGGTCCTACTAAAAAAATCTTGTTGGGGGGCCAGCCCCGTGGCCAAGTGGTTAAGTTTGCCTGCTCTGCTTCAGCGACCCAGGTTGGGATCCTGGGTGCGGACATGGCATCGCTCGTCAGGCCATGCTGAGGCGGCATCCCACATGCCACAACTAGAAGGACCCACAACTAAAAATACACCACTATGTACCGGGGGGCTTTGGGGAGAAAAAGGAAAAATAGAATCTGAAAAAAGAAAAATCTTGTTGGTATTTTTATTGGGATGCACTGACGTTACAAATTAATTGGTAGAATTTATACAATATTGAATCATCCCATTAGTAATATGCATACTTTCCCACATTTTCAAGATTTTCTTTTTTATTTCTTTTGCTGATGAAGATTAGCCCTGAGCTAATATCTGTGCCAATCTTCCTCTATTTTATATGAGGGTCACCACCACAGCATGGCTGATGAGTGGTGTAGGTCCATGCCCAGGATCCGAACCCATGAACCCAGGCCACCAAAGTGGAGCACATCAAACTTAACCACTAGGCCACAGGGCTGGCATCCCCTCAAGATTTTCTTAGCAAGAGTACTTTAGCAATTCTTGGAACTTCAAACGTCCTTATATATTTAGAATCAACTTATCAAGTTATGTATACACACACACACACAAATCCAGCTGTGAATTTTAATTGACATTGTAATCTATCTATAGAAAAGTTTGCATAGAAGTGACATCCTTACAATATGGAGTCTTCCAATCCATGAACGTGGTATATCTTTGTTTACCATGTAGATTTTCTCCATATGAGTCATGCCTATCTTTTGTTAGATTTATTCCTGAGTAACTTGATATTTTTTGATGCTTTTTAAAATTTTGCTTTGTTTGTTGCTGCTGTACAGAAATGCAACTGATTTTTAAAATATTTATCCATCAATCTTGCTATTTTAATGCTTTATCTGTAGGTTATTTTAGGCTTTCTTTGTGAATATGTCATCTACAAACAACTGCTTTGTTCTTTTTTTGACACTTTTTCTCCTTGCTGCACTGGCTGGGACATTCAGTACACTGTTGAACAGAAATGTTAATATAGCAGAATTCCTGTCTTGTTCCTGATCTTCAAGAATACATTCACCATTTCATCATTAAGTGCAATGCTGCTATAGGGTTTGTTTCGTTGGTTGGTTGGTTTGGTTTGGTAGATTCCTATTATTGGATTAAAGAAGTTCTATTCTACTTCAAATTTGCTAGGTTGTTTTCATTAATATATGTTAAATGGCATAAAACATTTTCCAACATTTATTGAAATTATCCTGTTTTTCCTTTAATATGTTAATGTAGTAATTTACATTAATTTACTTTCTAATGTAAAATCCACCTTTCATTGCTACCATATTGCTAGATTCAGTTGGCTACAATGGTGGGCTCACACCTCTGACTTCCCTCCTTTTGCAATTCTCGGCCCTGCAATTTCCTCATTGCCTTACTTCTCCAATCTCTTCAAACATAAGCTTTTTATATCTTACATTAAATATTTTATATTTTCTCTAGCTTTCCTAATTATTCTCATTTGGTGGGTTGGTCCAAACCACCTACTCTGCTACTTCTAGAAAGCTATAATCTCTACCCATTGCATCTGAAGTTACATCCCCCTTCTCATTCTGAATATTGTTTATTTGGGTATTCTCTTCATCAATACAATAAGTGTTTTTCATTTTTATTTGTCTTTTCGAAGATAAATTTTTCCACTGAGTATTCCTATTGAATTTTTTAAATATCACAAACTCTACTGTTACTGTATTTCCTTCCTTCTGCTTTCTTCAAATTTACTTTGCTATTATTGCAGATAACTTCATTATTCTTTTTCTCTTTCTTGAGATGGGTATGTAGCTCATTAATTTTCTTTGTCATCCTTTCCAGTTTATTAAAGACTATAATTTTCCTACTAAGGACTGTTTTACTTATATGCCACAATTTTGAGACATGTGGTACTTTCGTTATCATTTAGTTCTAAATATTTCTAATTTCTAGTATCATTTCTTCTTCAGCCCATGAGTTATTTACAAATGTTTCTTAACTTGAAAACACATGAGGTTTTCCTAGTTATATTTTTATTCATTTCTTTCCCTTTTTTGTTGGGGGGAGGAAGACCGGCCCTGAGCTAACATCCACTGCCCATCTTCCTGTACTTTATATGTGGGACGCCTGCCACAGCATGGCTTGATAAGCGGTGCGTAGGTTCATGCCCGGGATCTGAACCGGCAAACCCTGGGCCGCAAAGCAGAGCACGAACTTAACCACTATGCCACTGGGCCTTCCCCTTTATATTCTTTTTTTTTTTAAAGACTGGCACCTGAGCTAACAACTGTTGCCAATCTTTTTTTTTCTGCTTTTTTCTCCCCAAATCCCCCCAGCACATAGTTGTATATTTTTAGTTGTAGGTCCTTCTAGTTGTGGCACATGGGACGCCGCCTCAACGTGGCCTGACGAGTGGTGCCATGTCCGCGCCCAGGATCCAAACCAGGGAAACCCTGGGCCAGGAGAAGTGGAGCCCGAGAACTTAACCAGTCAGCCACGGGGGCGGCCCCTATATTCATTTCTAATGATGACATTGTACTGGGAAATTGTACAAAAATCTTTTGAAATATGTGGCCTTGTTAAGTGAAGATTTTGTAAATCTTCCTTGTGTGTTTGAAAAAAGCAAGCATGAGGCACCTGGTACATACAGTCAAGTGTGATATTCATAAATGTTAAACTTTTAATAGTGATATAAACTAACATGAATAAAATTTTAAAAACACTTTCTAAATAAACTGATATGTAGATTATAAAAATGCTTGCCAAGTGATATTAGTTGTAACTCAAATTGTTCATCAAATTATTCTAGGAATTTCCAATCATTTACTAACTTTTGGAAATTGTAGCCATAATCTTTTGTTTGACCCAGATGTTCTTGGCTGAACCATGAATTGACAGAGGAAATTGTATAAAGCCCCTCCAAGAATTTCCACATTAAATAGGTAGTCATTAAGTAACTTGTAGTCTTGATAGTAAAAAAAAATCACTGAACATCAACAGAATTGTTCATGGGGCTGAATCCTTTGTAGCTTTTGCTGAAGTAACGGTAAGTATATTAAAAAATTTTTAGCCCTTATGATGCTTGCTGTTAATTTTGCATATTCAATATGTATTGTTATATTAATAACTGTCACAAAATAATTTATTGATATATCATATTTAATTATATCAAACTTAATCCCTCAGCCTAGATGAGAAGTAATGTAATATGGCTGTTAAGAGCATAAGCCAGGGTACAAATTCTTTGTGTTTAATGACCTTTCTGCTTCTCAGTTTCCTCAACTAACTGTGTCTGGTACAGAAAAGATTTCTGTTGGTGGTCATTTTCATTAATAAAATGAGTGTTAATGCCCATGGTGGGCAGATGTTCAGTGGGTTTTGGCAAAGTTATCCCACTAAGAGTGAAATTCAATAGAAATGATAAAATTAGGAATCTGCATCCCAGGAGTCATTCATCCATAAACCATCCCCATAGGCCTCATTCATCTGCAGTGGATTCTACCCTGCCATGGGAGTGCATGTTAAGCCCAGAATTAATATGTGTGAATGGCGCCTGTAGTAGTGTTATTACTCTCTGTTTTATTACTATCACTCTCTGTGCTATTACTCGACTGTTTTCTTAATTTCTCTGGATCTCCCCGGAGGGTGCAGTTCCCACAAATGACCACGTGAAAATGATTGGGAGAGTGCCTGAGAAAGGCAGGCAGCCCCACATGAAGGGAAGCCAAATGATCACTGGGCGTTTGCCCATGGATTTGTGTGTGTGTAGGAGAGTACCTGGCATGGGTGAGAAGCAATTAGAATGGATGCTATAGCTCTCCAGTGAGGTTTGTTAGCAGACTGCTCTGCCAGTTCTTAACTCCTTAGTTGCTATAGAATGGGTTATTCTGAGAGATCCCATGGAAGGTGCTGAAGCATTAGAAGGGCACTCAGTGGGTTTGGGGCAGTAATTAACTATTGAACCATTATGCACATATATCAATATTTTAACAGCTGGTACAGCTAAACCAACGTGCACTAGCTGAATATCTGGCCTGAATGCAACATTCTATACATGCCCTTTAGAGCAAGATTTTAAGTGTTGTTGTTTATCTTTTGTGTATCCTTCTCATGTTTGTATCTGACTGATTAACTGAAGTACACTATGATGTGTATTAAAATCTTCCCCATGATGATAAATTTGTCTGTTTTCTCCTTAAAGTTATCAATTTTTGATGTATATATTTTAAATCAAAAAGACTCATTCAAGTTTAGAACTGTTTTACCTTCCAGGCGAACTGAGCTTTTATCATTATGAAGTGACTTTCTATCTCTACTAATTTTTTTGCTTTAACATACTTTGTATGATACTAATATAGCTCACAAGCTTTTTTTTTTTTTTTTTTTTTTTTTTAAGATTTTATTTTTTCCTTTTTCTCCCCAAAGACCCCCGGTACATAGTTGTGTATTCTTCGTTGTGGGTTCTTCTAGTTGTGACATGTGGGACGCTGCCTCAGCGGGGTCTGATGAGCAGTGCCATGTCCGCGCCCAGGATTCGAACCAACGAAACACTGGGCCGCCTGCAGCGGAGCGCGCGAACTTAACCACTCAGCCATGGGGCCAGCCCCAGCTCACAAGCTTTTTTTAAGAATGTGTTTGATATAGCTTTCTCTATCCTTTTGAACATTTAGTACTTCTATATTCATTATAATTAGTAATATTTGGATTTATTTTCAGGCATTCTTTTTGCTGTTTATTTATTATACCTTTTCTATTTTGTTTTCACTCTCTTGCTTATCTTCTTTTGGAATTTTTTTACCATTCCATATTTTTTCCTCTATCAGCCTGGAAATAATATAGTCTTTCTTGTCTTTTGTTAGTTACCTTGCAAATTTTAATAGGCATACTAAACTTATTAAAGCCTAACGTTAATATATCACAATTCTCCCTCAAAAAAACACAAGGAATTTAGACATCCCTTCACGATTTATATGCTATTGTTGTCTTCTTAGTTCCATCTTTGTAAATCCCAAAAGACAACATCAGATTTAATTTTACACATGTATTTTCCACTTTCTTTGTTATTCATCCCTTCTAGCATCTCAGACCTTCCATTTAGAAACACTTTCTCTGATATTAGAATTCCATTATTGAAGGTCTGGTGGCAAACTCACTTAGCTTTCCTTGTGTGAATATGTATTTATTTCATCTTTGTTCTTGACAAGAATGAAGAACCCATCTTTGTTGGGTATAGACATCTCAAGTGGCAGTTTTTTTCCAGCATACTGAAAATAATCACTGTCCTCTGATTTACACTATTACATATTGATAACTAAATGGCCATCACTCTCATAGTTACACCTTTGAAGGTCTTTTTTCTCTAGTTTTTAAGATTTTATATTCAGGGGCTGGCCCCATGGCGGAGTGGTTAAGTTCACATGTTCCGCTTTGGCGGCCCAGGGTTTCACCAGTTCTGATCCTGGGCACAGACATGGTACTACTCACTGGGCCATGTTGAGGTGATGGCCCACATACCACAGCTAGGGGGACCCATAAGTAAAATATACAACTATGTACTTGGGGGATTTGGGGGGGAAAAGCAGAAAAAAAAAAAAGAAGAAGATTGACAACAGTTGTTAGCTCAGGTGCCAATTTAAAAAAAAAAAGATTTTATATTTATTGTCCTGCAGTTTCCCTATGTTAGGGTGTGTGGGCTTCTTAAATCATGGCTTGGTGGCTTTCTTCAGTTCTGGAAAGTTGTCAGCTATTATCTCTTCAAATTATTTTTTTGCCCCATTATCTATCTCGTTTTCTTCAGGAAATGACCAAATATATGGTATGCTTTTTCTATGTTCCATGTCACTATACCTCCTTCATATTTTCAATCTCTGTGCCTCTCTCGTCTGCATTCTGAATAATTTCTTCATTTCTATTTTCCAATACACCAATTCTCTCTACAGCAGTACCTAATGTGTTCTCATAAAGGAAAGCTTGAGAAAGTCTCACATATTATTACTTAATCTACTAACATTATCAAATTTCCTTTTTCAAAATGTCATCTTAGGAGGTGAAACACATATTTTGACAATGTTGCTATCGCTTAAAACAGTTTTGGAATTCTTTAGAAATTACCTTCTAGCCCATGTATCCTTTCATCTCTTTTTTAGTGCCAAATCCTCCCTAATCTGGCCTCTATTAAATTCATAATTTTAATTCTTACCTTCTGTGTCACCTCTTCTTCCCTGTACTGAGAAATCTTTGTAAGCGACAGTGGTTATTGGTACCCAGTAAGCTGATTTAGCTCATATATGAAGGATATGAGAAATTATCTCATTTAACACAGATATGTCATTTTTCTATAAAGTTACTTTAAGTCCTATAAAAATTTGGGGCATATTAGTAGATGTAGTAAGAATACTAAAAATGAACACAGAACTTTTTTCACCTATCTTAACAGATGAAAAAGAACGGCAATGTGCAATGTTGGCAAGGGTATGGGGAGTCAGTAACTTTCACTACGTCTGATAGGAAGGAGAATTGGTACAATCTTCACAGATTAATTTAATAATAGGTATCCAAAATCTTCATAATCTTTGACTCATTCTAGGGATTTATCATATGGACATAAACCTAAAATATTTGTTTATAGAGGTTTTATTTACACTAATGAAAAATTTTAAATAATGTTTCAGAAATATATTTATTAACATAGGTAATCCACAATATACTGCATTTAAAAAGCAGGCTACAAAACAGTATGATTCCGTGTTTATATTAAAATAAACATACACAAAGAAAAAATTTCCTTGGATATCCACTCAATATCTGGGACCATAAGTGACGTTTAGCTTCTTTTTGCTCATTTATTGCCTAGGTTTTCTACAATGAGTATGTATTAGTTGCATAATTAAACGTTATTAAGTTATTTTAAGTACCAGAGTACTTAACCACCTTCTACAAAAATGTTCCTATGGGAAAATGTAGTCCAGATTCAAGCAAGGACTATCAGTAATATGTTCCTCATTCTAACAGCACTGGCACTGGGGGTTCCTTCTTCATAACTCCTCCTTCCCCTCTCGCCCTCTACCTAAAATCCCACCTGCCAAGAGTGGAAACAGCTACTAGAGCTGCAGGCCTGACCGGATAGGCAGATGTTGGGAGGGGAGGAGCTGGGATATGGAGAACAGAAGAACCCACTGTTTATAAGGAACAGACTTGGTGTTTTGGGAGGAGCTTTAGGAATGGGGCTTGGTTGGAGGAAGGAGTGGGGAGAGGAGGCTTCATGAATAAACCTCAGTAAAACGGTTTCTCCTCTCACCAGTTTTCCTTGTATTCGGGTGCACAGTCACTGCTACAAGTCCTACCCAAGTCCTACAAGAAGCTGCAGAGGCGGCAGGAGCGTGTGCGCTCCGGCGGCGGCACGTGCTCTGTGAAATAGAGCAGGGTGGGCCCGCTCCCAGAGATTCCACAGTTGCTTTGCTCCTTCCTTAGCGTATCTCAGTCTTTCTTTACCAAAGCTTTTTGCTTTGTGACCCTGTAGCCTTTCAGCTTCTCTGACACGACCTGCTGCCCCTCCAACCACAGGCCCTGTGACACAGCTCCTCCGGCCGAAGAACTTCCATCCCCTCCCCAACTCCATCTTGACCAACTCTTCTGCGGCCTCTTCTCTTGGTGAAGTGTCACTTCCTCAGGGAAACCTCCGCCACTCTCGTCCACAACTGGCTCCTTCAAGGCTTTATGGCAGTTTGTAAGCAGACGTTATGAATTATTCAGTGTGGTTATTAATGCCTAGCTGGCCTACGAGGCGCCAAGCTCGAGGCAAGCGGCGCCATTCGCTGGCTTTGCTCACCACTGCGACCTCGGCATGTGGCGCGGGCAGGTGCGCGACAGACCCCTGCCGACCGAGGGGGCGAGTGCGCGGCCACCGCAGCAGCGACGGGCTTGGGGCCTCGGCGGAAGGGCTGCGCGGACTACGCTGCCTCCGGAGGGAACCGAGCGGAATGTTCTCCTTTGACGCGTACTCACAGAACAAAGCTTTAAAAATATGTATTATTTTGAAAAGTCCCCATACCCCAAAGTAAACTGAGGCCAAACACGGGCCACTTCCCCAGCCAGACGAAGGCCGCCGCCCTCCCGAGAAGCACGTCGCCCACCTGGGAGCCGCACCCCCGCCCCGTCGTGAGACGCGTTTCGGCGGCGCCTCGGTGGCTCCGGGGCAGAGGGACGCACGGCGTGCCCCGGGCCGCGACACCAGCTCAGGCGAGGAAACGAGGCCTCGGGCGCCGGGCGGGCTGCGGGCGGCTGTCCTCGCGGAGCCTCGCGTCGCGGCGGCGACACGGCCCGGGCCTGCCTGCCCCGTGCGGGGCCCCGACCCCCGGGGCGCGCCGCGGGCAGCGCTTACCCGTCGGGCGAGTACTCGAGGTTGAAGACGGCGCCGTGGGTGCGCGTGCTGAGGTACACCGAGTCGGCGGGCTGGATGGAGCCGTAGAGGTGCGTCATGGTGCGGAAGTTGTCCCGCGCCGGGTCCACGAACAGCCCGCGGCCCAGGCTGCGCTCCCTCAGCCAGCCGAAGAGCCGCGCGCCCGGGCCGCCCAGGCCGCCGCTGAGGCCCTGGCGGCCCCGGCTCCCGGCCCTGCAGTCGGGCGCGGGCCGCCGGCGCGGCGGGGAGGGCGACGCCGCTTTTCCCCGGGCGACGGCCGGAGACTGCAGCGCTCCAGGCGGCCGCAGCTCCCTCGCGCGCGCGCCCGGGGCCGGCGAGCGGGCGCCGGGGCGGCCAGGGCTCCGGGAGGGCGACGGGGGACAGGCCGCGTCAACCCCGGGTTGGGGCGGCGCGGGGGGGGAAGGGAGCGGCCCGGCGGCGGCCGCCTGCCCCCAGGGAGGCGCCTGCTCCTCCGCCCCTTCCCCTCCGGGGCTGCCGGACCCGAAGGGAAACATGACTAACACCCCCGCCCCCACTCCGGGCCGCTGCCCCGCCGGCCGACACCTCGGCCCTCCCGCTCCAGCCGCCACTTCCGGCGTGCGGCGCCCTAACCCCGCCGGCTGGGAAACGCGCGCCGCCCCTCAGCCACCATCCGCCGGGGACTGCGAATGCGGAGACACCGCCCGCCCGCGGGTGCCGCAGCCCGGTGGGATGGAGGTCCGGAGCTCCTGGCTGTCTGAAGATGGCCAGGGCCCGGGCTGTATGGAGCAGTGTTAGCATCAGGGGCCGCCTGCGACAGTCTGTAGTTGTCAGTGACCGTGACTGTGAGCCTGGGGATGAGTGGCCCAGACTAGTCAGTCTAAGAGGCAGGGTATGATTATGTTATCCCCACTTACACTGAGATTTGCGAGGGGTAGAAATTACCATGTTATGTGCAGGTCACACATATCAGGTGGCATGGTCTACTGCCTACTCAGCCTGGGAGCTAAGGACTCAGGTTAACTTCTGTACTAAAAAGCCCTGGTCTGTACGGGGCCTGGAAAATCGGGCCTATTGGTATCTGCCTAACTCGCAGCTGCTGCCCAGTAGGTCAAGACTTTATCAAGGCCAAAGCCTTCCTCTCTGCAGGAAGGAGCATATATCCTGCCAGGAGTCACTGACGGAAGCTGGAGACCTGAATCAAATCAACCTTACAAGCAATAGAGTCCAGGGTCAATCCTGCTTACACCTGCCAGGCAGGGCATGGAGGGCATGCCCTTCACCACTGCTGCTGAAGGTAAACACATAGAACTACTTTGCAGAGCAGGGATTGGGGTGTTTCTTGCCGAGGGAAGGACAGTCATCAATAAATGAAAGCTTGAGGTACAAGGAGAGGGAGATATAAGAACTGACAACTTTCCTGGGCCTTGATCAAGAGCTGTGTTATAGAAAGTTCACACTTCATGACTGTGAGGATAAATCTAGAGGATCTCTGTAGGAAGATCTACCCTGTGAGGACAGAAGGATAGGGTCTTCAGGACAGAGGTCTGAAGGATCTCCGGAGGAAGGGAATGGGATTCAGAGAGCTGAACATTCAGCACGTCCTCCCACCAGGAAAGTTAGTAGTTTATTCAGCTCTCCTGTCCATGAGCTGATTGAAAAAAGGGCAAGAAGCAAGGGGGCGTGGGGGGAGGGCACAAAGGGGGAAGTGGTGTACCTACAACATGACTAACAAAAATGTACAACTGAAATCTCACAAGGTTGTAATCTATCATAACATTAATAAAAAAAAAAAAGCCTTATTAAAAGAAAAAAAAAAAAGGGCAAGAAGCAAGGGTCCTGAGTTCACAGAAGATCAAGGCAGCCATTCCTCTGGAGATATTCCCCATGATGCCACCATAGAGCAGAAGGGGTAGAGGTCTGTTTTATGATTAACAAATAATGTCCTTTAATGACCCACAACTTCTGGCTACAACAGATACTTAGTAGAGGCCCTCTGCTTGGTCCCAAGTTATGGCCAACGGCTCAAACTTTACCGTCTACACAACCTTACCATGATACATTCACCAATTGTATTAACTTTTTAAATAAGTAAAGTAAAACTCAATTTTAAAAGGTTACATATTCCAAGGTATTTAAGATACAATTTCAACAAAAAAACACAAGCTCTACAACGAGAGTCTGTGCTGGCTCAAAATAATCAGATTTCACAGTTCAGGCAATTCAAAATTAACACCTTATAGCCCTCAAACTGATTAAGAACTGTTCACTGACAATTTGGAGAATCTGAAGAAGCCAAATGGGAACAAAAACATTTTGTAGGTTTGCCTGTACCTCTCTTAGATAATGAGAATGATTCTTGAAAAGTTAAGATAGCCACAAACTTAAAACAGTAGTGGCTGTAACACACAGAGCAAGTCATTCAGCAATGCCAGGGTTTTTTTTTCCTTATACTTCTCCTTAAAATATGAGTGCTCACTTGTTCCAAATAATTTTTACTAGAACCTAAAATAGGAATAAATTACATAAGGACTAAAATTCTATTGAGATGACCATGATTTTACAACCCATCAGTAAAAAAAAAAATCACTGGAGATTAATTAACTGAGAAGGCACTAAAGATAGAACAACTTTAACTGTGCCTGCTCCTGTTTACCACTGCCTTCGAGAGCCTTTAAATACAACCGTGTTAACAGGAATTGATTTCAAATCACAGTCTATACAGACCAATTTCTAAGTAACACTAGTTTAGAAAGCTAAAAAATTTTCAGTTGCTGAAATTCACAGATGTCAGTTCATCACAAATGCCTAAAGCATCCTCTGAACTGCTTTGCCCCTGACGCTCCTTTTAGATCACAACAGAAGTCTGACACTGGCAAAGGTTTCCCCTGGGTCCAGGTATCCCATGTCCCTGGAGACCCCCAGCACTTAGGATCTAGCTCATCAAGGAGGCAGGGAACAAATTTATTTACTTTCTTCTTAATCACTGACTAGATGTTTTTCAAAAATTACTTCCCGGGGCTGGCCCTGTGGCCGAGTGGTTAAGTTCGCGCACTCTGCTTCAGCGGCCCAGGGTTTCACCGGTTCAGATCCTGGGCGTGGACATGGCACCACTCATCAAGCCAAGCTGAGGTGGCGTCCCACATGCCACAACTAGAAGGACCCACAACTAAAATGTACAGCTATGTACTGGGGGGCTTTGGGGAGAAAAAGAAAAAAAAATCTGAAAAAAAAAATTACTTCCCAACTGATGTCTTATAATGCAGCGTGCGTGAAATGTAAACACTGGCTTTTCCGTTCAGGCTTTCATACTTAGGGAGCAGCAAGTTCACTCCTCATGTCTTTGACATCATTGGTTCTGCCCATTCAATAGAATTCTTTGCTGGGAACAAGACTCACAAAATGAGCAAGGCAGTTGGACATGGCATAAAAAGCCGAAACGGCAGCTGTGTCCCAGGCGTCTTCTTGGTTGAAGCCATGCACCTCGGGTTTTTTGAAATGGCTGTCTGTTATGTCATCAGCGCAGGAAATAGCAAGTGCAAACACCAGCACTGCCTTGTCTCGAGCAGGGAGGTCAGAATTCCTCCAGCTCACACAGACCTGCAAGAAAACACACAGTCAGAAGCAGAATCTCTGTTCATCACCATACAGCCAGCCAATAAAGCACAGGGCCTAACGAGATGGGCATTAATGAGAAAAGCTAAGGTTAGAAGAAAGGGGCAAAGTCAGGCCAAAATAAACTTTCCAGATGGATAAGTATCTTGGTCAAGTCCAGTGGAATGCAAATCTGGAGCTCTGGCTTGGCACCACCTCTGCCCAGAGGTCTTCTCTGCTTACTCCAGCTCCAAGCACCTCTTTCTCCTCTAAACACCTATGGCATCAAAAATCTCAGAACCAAGACTCAGAGACTCTCAGTACATAAGGACCCAAAATCCCAACCTTTTCATGTGAGAAAAGTGGAGCTCAGATAATTATCCCTTTGTCCCCAATTAATCCCAAACAAGACACAATATTTGCAAAATTAATATCTGACACTTAGCAATTACTATGTGCTAAGAATGTACTCAATGTGTCATATTCATTATCTGACTTAATTCTTATAAATATCCTAGGAAGTAGTATTTTTATTATCACTCCCATTTTATTAGCAAAGAAACAGAAGCTCGGAGAGGTGAAATGACTTCCCCAAGGTCACACAACTAGAGACTGGCCAAGCTGGGATCTGAATCCAACTGTACTGGATTCCAAAGACTATGCTAATAATCATTACCCTGCTGAAGCAAAATCCTGGAAACCACTAAACACCTAAAAACAGAAGAATGGTTCATGAAGCCATGGTACGTCAGCATACCCTGTGGTCACTAGGGAGGCAGGGCCTGAGAGACTGATCCTGGGTAGCAAAGGCCTTGCCGCTAAGCAAGAGGCTCTCAGCAGGGCAAAGGGGATGATGTCCGTGTCCTGGAGCTTTCTTCCAGCTGGCAACAGAGGCCTTCAGGGAATAGTTTGCAAGATCTCCACTCAGGTGGGGTCAGGAGGGAAGGTTGGGAGGTGGGAAGACTAATGACCCTCAATTTCAGGAATAAATCCAGAGAACAGATGATTCTGTTCCCCAGCCCAGAGGATCAGGAATTTCACGGTAGGGACCAGTGGGACTTTGTAAGCTTGGTGACAAACCCCTGTGCGCTGTGTCTTTACTCTTAGTCTATTTCTCTGGGAAGAATTAGCATGACCTCTGATGCCCAAAGGGCCTGACATTGGATGAAGCAAGGAAAGGGTAAGCTGTTGGCTGGGGGATTGAGACCCATTTCACAACCAGTCTTGGTGGGAAAGTGTAAATGGAGGCAGTTCCAGAATGGGAGGTGATAGGTCAGGCTTGGGGCCAGCAGCAGGAAATAAAAGAAAAACTAAGAAACTGGTTTGGGCCCATTAGGAATAATTAGTGGATAGACTAAATTCACACTAGAAAATGCAAACAGTATAACGTAGCAGAAAGAGTGCAAGCTTTGAAAATGGGCTCCACCACATTCTAGTTGTGTGCCCCATGTTAAGTTACAGCTCTGAACCACAAGGGTAAAATGGCTGTAATAAGGCTCAACTGACAGGGGGAGTTGTGTGCATTCAAGAGAGTGCATGCCAAGTATGCAGTACCAGGTCTGGCACAAAGCTGGGGCTCAGCTAACATCCCAAATGTCATGCACACACAGAAGCAGGTGGGTGCAGCGATTGGGACTAGACGGGAGCTCTAGCAATGGGAAGAGCTGGAGGTGTGTGTGTTTCCTGCACCATACCGTGGCATGGGCTTTCCCCTTTCCTCAGATATGAAGAGGCCCTGGAGTGGGTGTGTGTGGGGGCACTAACTTGGGCAGTGAGCACTGGCTTCCTCGGGTAGACCCTGTACTGGGCACTGTGGACAACCACGCTATATGGGTACCTGTCGGCCAGGCTGGTCACCACAATGATGAGTTCCTTGTCAGCTCTGCTGAGCTAGCCTGGGGAGGAAGAGGAGACCTGTCCACAGCCCTGGACAGCAGCTCAGAAAAACCTATACAGGCTCAGCCATATTTTAGCCACAGAGTTGCCCACCCCCTACTCCTCTACCCATTCTCTTATGCATTCACTCCCAGTCCCTCACAACCAATGACTCTATTTTATTTTCTTCACGATACTTAACATTTTCTGAAGTTAGCTTGTTCTTTTATTTTGTTTAGTTGTCCACTGTTTTCTCCTCTCTAGAATATGTTTGAAAGTTTAGGCATTTTCTGACTTGTTCACCGTTATATGCCCAGAGGAGTGCCTGACGTATAGAGATTGCTCAGAAAATATGTATTGAATGAATTACTAAATTCAAGAAACATTTCCTGAGGCCCATCAGGTACTAGACTAACACTTTTAAACAAGGAGGGAAAAGAAGAGAAGAGACTTCCTAACCTCAGGGGACCTGCTGCTTAGGGTAGGGAGAGGCAGAGAAGGCAGGAATGCACTTGGTTTTCAGTTTTCAGAATTACCTTTTCACAGAGGGGCTGGTGGTACTCCTTTAAAGTTCTTTCGTATGTCCAGTCTCATTATTCCTTCTCCACAGCTCTGTAAGGTAGGTAGGGCAGCTTCCATTATTCCCAGCTTACAGATTAGGAAACCACAGCCCGGAGAGCTTGAAAGACCTGCCCAAGGCCATACCAAAAGTAAGAGGCAGCCTTGGGATTGTGACACTGGGTTTTCAGCATGTTTTCTAATGGGATGTTCTGGCAGACAACTGTTGGCTGCTGCCCAGCAGCCATTTCTTCCCTCCGCCCTTGACAAAAGACCCTGGATGGTGTTCAAACATCAGATTGCCATGGGTTTCAGGGAAGGTTAAGTCCTCCCCCAACTCTAACAGGTGAATCCTGATTGGTCTAAACCAATCCCGGTAATTCTATTCCACTTGTCAGTGCCTGGCCTAGGCATGGGCAGGTGACACCATTCTGCCCAATAAGAAAGCAGGGGAAATCAGCTGGGAGCCTTCTTCTCTCTCCAAAAGGAATATGAGGAAGGGGTGTGCCCTCCTAGCCCCTTCCAGGAGTTGTGCAAGGATGTATGTTTGCTCCTGCTATAGGCATCTAATGACTGCTATAGGCATCTAATGAGTCATCACACTGAGGAGGACAGAGGTCAAAAATGCAAAGAACTTGATCCTTGATATCACTCAGCCAATAGATTAACAATCCAGGAGTCACCCTGTCTGTTCTGTGAGACACTGAACTGTCCTTACTATTCCACCAGCTGAACTGGATCTTCTGTCACCTGTAGCTGAGAGCACCCTAACCGATAAGAGGTGCTGAAGGTTCATCACTGGTCTAGAGGACACAGCATGAAGAACATTTATATCAGCCAGGGCAGGGGTTGGGGATGAGGTGGGGAGGTGGGGTGGTACGGACAGGTGAAAGTGGTACTGAGGGAGAGGCTGAGGGCTCCAAACCTTTCCCACCAGCGCAGTTGGGGTTTTACCTTTTCTACCTAATAAATTTCCATACCAGATTTTGTTTGGGAAAAAATCCACAAAATTCTACCACCAAGTTTGAAAAAGAAAAATTTGGAGCAAATGTCTAGGCTCAAAGAAGGGTCTTATAATTTGGCAACACAGAGCACTGACTTTAAACAGTACCCTCAGGAAATAATTCAGGGATGTTCAAAAAGATATGTACAAACATCTGTTACAAGTCCTAAATGTCCTATATTTGGAGATGGCTGAAATAAATTAAAATGCTTCTATTATACAGTGCTATATCATGCAGCCATTAAATATAATGATGTTTTGACCTAGAAAAATGTTCATGATAATATGATCTCATTTTTTAAAAAGTTACATGTATATTTAAACAAAGAAAATAGGGAAGAAGAAAACGCATCAAAATACTAATAGTGGCTGACTTTGGCGGAATCAGATAATTCTTTTTATTTATTTATTATTTTTCTGTGTATTTAATTTTTCTGATTTTTCACCATGTGATTACAGGAAGGAGCAAGGTACCCCGCACTTGTTTAAGCAGCTGGCGTGTATCTCAGTGGGTGTATTTCCACACCGTACGGTAGTGCTGAAGGGGACTACAGAACATGCCTCAGTCACAAGCGGGCAGCCAGCTAAATGACAAAGAGTCCCAGAACCTAAGAGGCTGTGCCTAAGGGAAGAGGGGAAATGTATGTCCTTCTGAGTGGGATACACGTGGACCCCAAAGGAAGGGTTTGTCCACGGCAGAAACTTGGGCAGACTGGGGCAACCAGTTCCACCCCGGCCAACAAAGGTCTGCACTGGCTGTGACTGCCTGCACAAGGTCTCACCTTGTGTCTTAACTTTTTTTTCTGTGTCCTCCATGAGCTCCACAATGTCAAAAGGCAGGTCTTTCTTGTAGAGAATCAGGTAATAGCGGATGGGTTTGGACTTCTCTTCCTGTTGAGTCTCATAAAGGTGCAGGGTCACCACAGACAACTTTTTCCAAAACCTATTTGTCACAAGGCAAAGAAAAGACTGAAAGGAAACAAGGACAACTTTGGATGGGCTTGGATAGCTGGTCTGTATATCTCGGCTAGAAGGAAAGATGGCAAACAGGTTCTGCCTTCTGGGCCCACTCTCACTGAGTCCAAGTCCGCTGCCTCAAGCAATTGTCAAAAGGATTCTTGCGTCAACAGGATACAATGCTGTAATCAATTAGTAATATCTGACCAGGAAGGGGATATGAGGGCGTGGTGGCCCAAGTAACATATTTGCAATACTTGGCTAAAAATATTTGGCCCAGCTCAGATACCACCCAATAGTAGTATAACTTCCTGGAGTTCTTCATGGCCGTGAAGTCTTTCTGCACTCTTCTAAGTCTACCAAGTGACTGCCAGGATTTTATCATCCACTGCCAACCACAGGGATAGTAATGTCACATGATGAGGGCCTAATATGTGCCAGGTCTTTTACACACACTCTCAACGCCCCCAGCAATCCTGCATTTTACAGATATGAAAACCAGGGTTCAGATAGCTTAGGTCACACAGAGATAAACGTTTCAAATGAGATAAATGATTCAAATCCAGATCTGTCTGATTCCAAAGTGTGTGTTCTTCCCACTTGGCAGTCCTGTTTCTTTTAAAAGTCTAACTAAAAATGTAAAAAACTAACAGCATTCTAAATGAAGAGTGGTAAACAAGGAAACAAATATGAATCTGAACAGGCAGCCCCTCATGCCTTTTACCATACAAGGTTCTAAGAGGGGTCAAGAAAATCAAGACTATGCTTTTCTAGAAAGCTCAGTCTGGTTAGGTAATCTGCTTGTGAAAGATAGTGTAATGCAGGGCTGTCTGAAGCCAGACTGCCTGGGTTCAAATCCTACTTCCACTCTCACCCACTGTGTGACTGGAGGCCGGTTACTCCTCTGTCCCCCAGTTTAATCATCTGCAAAGTATGGATAATAATGATACCAAACTCATAGAGCTGTTATGAGAATTTAATGAGTTGATATATATAAAGCTCTTAAAACAGAGCCTTGCACTTGGTAAATACTATATATTAAATACATAAAATGTTATCAGTTTAAACTAAGGGTGTGATCAAAGTATAATGGGGTACACTGTGGATCTATCAATTGTCATTTGCTTACATATTCAATATGAGAGCCAAAGAAAAGATTTGGGCAGCTCCCCTCACACCCGCTGGGAACCCTGTGTGCTCTAGCCATCTACCCGCCTGACATTCACATCTGGCACTCACCTCCATGCATCAAGAGGAAGGTCTAGACTGTGAAACTTTGTAGCTGTGTCACCTCAGTTTTCCCTGCCCACTGGCTAGGGTGAGCAAGAATCTGAGTAACCGGGCCACAGCAACCTGCCACGGGTCCATGAGGCTGCCAGGCCAAAGAGCTCTGCCCACTCAGATTTCAAATTGGGAAATCATAGCTGACAATGAGAGTTGGGGCTGAAAAGTCACAAGGCCATGATGGTCATGAGCACACCAAAGGAGCGAGCGAGAAATTCTGAGTAAGCAGGAGCTGCGAGGAAGAGAAAAGACTCACGGTAGAGGGTAAGGGAGAAAGTTGGTGCTAGGAGGAGATGCAGATGGACAAAAAGGGAAAGGACTAAGAGTAGCTGAGCCTTCTTCACAGCAGAGTCCCCAGGTCCTGCTGTAGAGGGCCCAGAATGACCTTTCAGTGTCGGTTTCCAAGCGGCCTGATTGCTTTGTGTCACAATACTTGAGATAGAGTTCCTGTGTTGACAAGAAGAATCAGAATGACAACTGAGAAAGCAAATGTGCCTTTTCAATCAGGGAGCCTTCTGTGACCCAAAGAAAACAGTGTAGTCAGGAATGAAGCGCTCCTATCATATAAGCTTATTCAAAAAAATAAAAAGCTAACAGTCATATAATGCTTAGCACCTGTCTAATATTACTCTGGCCGCTTTATCTATATTAACTCAAAATTCAAGTTATGTTGGTACTGTTATTATCCCCCTTTTAGAGATGAGACAATGCAGGCACAGAAAATGTGAATCATTGAGCCTGCAGTGGTAGAGCCAGGGTTCGAATCCAGGCAGTCTAGTTCCTGTCCATTCTCATGACCAGTGTGCTGTGCTGTATATACGAGTTCATTGCCAAAGATGGCAACTACTTTCTTAAAATGCTTAAATCTAAGCCAATGTACAAATCTCAAGTCTAGTTCTCCTTTTCCCCTAAACACTTTTTAACGTTTTCATTCTAAACCTTTGAACAACCAGAACACTATTAAAAAGAACAACTTCTATTTCAGTGAAGTACTCCACCAGGCTTGTTGGCAGGAACTTTGCAGGTATTGTCTCCGAATGTTAAATTAAAGATCACCACAGTATCTCCCCTCACTGGGGCTGCCAGGATTCAGCTGCCATGAAGGAATGCAAGCTTAGCATTGCCACAGCTTTTTCAAGAGAAGCTGAATGTGGAAGTTCAAAATGAGACCTGCTGTCAGCCTAATGATGCAGCAAAAAATAGGACAAAGGACTGTGTACGTGGCACAGCAAGGAGGTGCCTCATGTGATTGTGTGTAGACTTTGAGAAAAGACATAGCCGCTCCCCCACCTTCCAGTTACTCAGGGCACTAAGCCCAAAATACCAGACTCCTCCACCCGGCCGTCATCCCGGAACTTCAGACACATCTCTGAGGTGTGGGGAGGCTGGCGCAGCTTTGCTTCTGGGCACTCCTTGCCCTGCTTGTCTGCTGATTTTCTGGTAAACCGCACTAAAGGCAACCTAAAGCTGATCTTGTTCTTGCCAATCTTTGAACCCACACTGGGTGTTATGGATTAGCTCACCCAAAACCGAAATTTTCAAGTGAAATCTCCTGATTATTAAATGTTGACTCACTTGTTTCTCTCCTGGGTATAGATGTTGCAGGATTGGTGTCTGTTGGGGCTGTATTTTGGCTACACGGAGGTTCATTATACTAGTCTGTCAAGTTTTATATGTTTGGAACCCTCCATAATAAAAAAATTAAAAACCATCCTTAAAAAATTATCTTTAAAAAAACCTGTGGGACAAATATACACAAAAAGTCTGCAAGCTGTTAGCTTATAATCACTAGCTTAAAAAGCCAACTGATGAAAAAGTGTTTTCAGGTATGAACACGAGCACAGTACTGGACATTGTTAGGTGAGTGACTAACTAACAGTTCTTACTATTGGTGAACTGTAATCTAAAACTCTGTTTTGTAAAAAAATCAGACATTTCATGATTCTAAAATATAGCGACTGGGTTCCACTACCACTCTTTGTAGCACAGCACAATCCCTAAAGAAAAAATTGGTAAACTGGATGTCGTCAAATTTAAAAACAGGCTTCAAAAGATATCATTACAAAAATGAAAAGACAAGCCACAAACTGGGAGAAAATATTTGCAAATCATGTATCTGATAAAGGATTTATATCCAGAATATATTTTTAAATGTCTTATAACTCAATAGGAAGACAAGCAACACTATTTAAAAATGGGCAAAAGATGTGAATAGACATGTCACCAGAGAAGACATACAAATGGCCATTAAGCACATAAAAAGATGTTCAAGATCGTAAGTCATTAGGGACAAGCAAAGCAAAACCACAATGAGATAATACTCACACTTGCTAAAATGGCTTTAATCAAAAAGACAAAAACAAGTGTTGATAAGAATGTGGAGAACTGGAACCTTTATACATTGGTGGTGGAAATGTAAAATGGTGCGGCAACTTTAGAAAATTTTGCAGTTTCCTAAGAAGTTAAATACAAATTTATCATATAGCCCAGATATTCCACTTCTAGGTACCCAATCCAAGAGAAATGAACACGTATTGCCACAGAGAGACTTGTACACAAATATTAATAGCATTATTCATAATGGCCAAAAAGTGAAAACAACCCAAATGGCCATCAACTTGTAAATGGATAAACAAAATGTGGTGTGCCCATACAGTAGAATACCATTCAGAAATACGAGGAATGAAGGACTAACACGTGCTACAAACATAGATGAACCTCAAAAACATCACGCTGAGGGAAAGAAGCAAGATGCCAATAACTACATATTGTAAGATTCTATCTATACGAAACGTCCAGAGAAGCCATGCTATTGAGACAGAAAGTAGCTTAGTGGTTGTGTGGGGCTGGGGTAGGAATGGGAATTGAGTGTAAATGGGAATGAGGGATCTTTTTAGGGTGACTGAAATGTTCTAAAACTGGATTTTAGTGATGGTTGCACAACTCATAAATTTACTAGAAATCATTGAATTCTATATTTAAAGTGGGCGAAATTTATAGTATATAAATTACGCCTCAATAAAGCAGTTTTTTAAAATGCTGTATGTATGGGGGGAGCGTTAAAATATCCTATTTGGTTTTATTTTATTTTTATTTATTTATTTTTTTTTTTGAGGAAGATCAGCCCTGAGCTAGCATCTGCCAATCCTCCTCTTTTTGCTGAGGAAGACTGGCCCTGAGCTAACATCGGTGCCCATCTTCCTCTACTTTATTTATATGTGGGACTCCTGCCACAGCATGGCTTGATGAGCTGTGCCATGTCCCCACCCAGGATCTAAACCAGCGAACCCCGGGCCAATGAAGCGGAATGAGCGCACTTAGCCACTTTGGCATCAGGCTGGCCTCCCTATTTGATTTAGAGTGAGATTTGAGAAAGGTTTCACAAGAGTGGAAGAAGAGCTAACCTCTCTGCCCTACCATACTTTTTTGTTTTGTTTTGTTTTTTTAAGATTTTATTTTTTCTTTTTCTCCCAAAGCCCCCCTGGTACACAGTTGTATTATTTTAGCTGTGGGTCCTTCTAGTTGTGGCATGTGGGATGCCACCTCAGCGTGGCCTGATGAGTGGCACCATGTCTGAGCCCAGGATCTGAACCAGCGAAACCCTGGGCCCAGAGCGCGGAACTTACACTCGGCCTCGGGGCAGCCCCTACCACACTTGTTTTAAGACGGACAACTACATCATGCCCAGAGTCTGACCCAGGTGTACAGGAGAGGACTTTAATTTGAGTTTCTCAGCTTGACCAACAACAAATGCAGTTGCCAGCAGACTTCTGTTAATAAAAAGATGAATGGCCTGTGCAACGGTGGACTGGTCATACACTTAAACGACAGCAAAGGAGTTTTTAAAAAGGCGTAAATCCACAGGACAACAACAGAAGAGCAGACAATAGCAGATAAAAGTTTTCAACAAATGTTTGAAAGACAGAATGTGGAAGAAGTGGTAACTAGTAGAATGGAGATAGTTCCACCTGAAAAGCTGCAGGTGGACTTCTGAAGACGGTGGGGTTGGGGGGTGCCTATCTGTTCCCCAGGACCCCAAGGAGGCTCAGCCCTTGGAAGGACAGACACTACTTGGTAAATGCAGGTGGAGCAGCTAAGTCCAGACAAAATGGCCGCACCACTTGATCCCCTAGCCAATGACCAGGCTGCGATCCCCACCTCCACTCCCAGAACGATGGCTGGTGCTCTGAAGGAACGAACTGTGGATGAGGGCGGCTGCCTCTTGGGACAGGGACTAGAGGAACTTCTTCCATCCTCTCAAACGGACACCCTGTACCCGTTAAGCAGTGACTCCCATTCCCCTCTCCTCCAGCCGCTGGCAACCGCGGCTGTTTTACAAAAGCCTTGTAGACTTTTAAAATTATTTACCTACATTAATTAGGTGAAAATTAGAAGTGAGTATTTTCAAGAGTGGGAGTGATGTCCCTGTTTTTCCTCAGACATACTGTTTTTAGCCTAGCGCAAAGGTAAACTAAGTAGTCCCTGTAGGGATAGGTGACATAAAATATTTATAAAGCTGGAGAAATATCCAGCAAGTTTAAGTTAGTGGGGCTCTTCCTGGTACAGAAGCTCCTTCACAGACTTGATACAGTGCCTTTGGTCTACTACTTCTACGGTCCAGGCACGTGTGTGTGTGTGCATGTGTGCATGCATGTGTGTATGTATAAATTTTGTAGTTGCAATCTGATGGTTCGTGCTATGATAAATTATGACAGTGAGCTCTGAAAGCTCAGATGAGGGATAGTTAGCTCCAGCCCAGTTTTGAAGGAGAGGTTAAGAAGGGAGCGGGAGATTGGTTTGTTACATTAAAAAGAGTTCTAGGGGCCACCCCTGGCATAGTGGTTAAGTTTGCATGCTTCGCTTGGGCAGCCCAGGGTTCATAGCTTCCGATCCTGGGCTCAGATCTATGCACCACTCAAGCCATGCTGAGATGGCGTCCTACATGCAAAATAGAGGAAGATTGGCATAGATGTTAGCTCAGAGCCAATCTTCCTCACCAAAAAAAAAGAAGAAGAAGAAGAAGAAGAAGAATTTAAAGCAGAGGGCATACATGGCATGAAGAATGGCACAGATCAAGGCATGGAGGCAGGAAATTTACAAGTGATGATTGCTCAGAAGAAGTGAAAGTCAGAGAGGAGCAAGATGAGGGTGGCAAGGTTAGCAGAGGCCAGGATCACAGAGACTCTTGGTTTTTTCCTGGAGGTGATAAGATGCCCCTGGCCGGTTCTGAGGCAGGAGAAAGGCATGGTCAAAGCTGTGTTTATTTTTTATTTGTTTTGCAGTAACTTTTTCCATTATTTGCTACATCAGGCTGAACTGCCATGGAGAAGATATCTGTTTTGCCTATCTCAACACACATGAAACACATGAAAATTTTCAAACAAACAAAATTTGAAACAATTGAATTAAAACCAACCCTGTGCCCATCATCCAGATTCGACAACTATTAGAATTTTGCCACACTTGATTCATCTATCCCTCTCCTTTTTCTGTAGAAATATTTCTTTTATTATCATAAAATAAACATAACAAATTTACCATTTTAACCATTTTTAGGTGTACAGTTCGGTGGCGTTAAGTTCATTCACATTGTTTTGCAACCATCACCACCATCCATCTCCAGAACATTTTTTATCTTCCCAGACTGAAGCTCTGTACCCATTAACCAGTACCTTCCACTCTCCCCTCTCCCAACCTCTGGCAACCACTAATTGACTGTCTCTATAGATTGGTCTATTCTGGATATTTCATATAAACAGATTCATAAAATATGTGACCTTTTGTATCTGGTTTCTTTCACTTAGCATACTGTTTTCTAGGTTCATCCATGTTGTAGCATGTGTCAATACTTTTTGTTCCTTTTTAGGCTTGAATAATATTCCAGTGTGTGGATATGCATTTTGTGTACCCGTTCATCAGTTGATGGACATTTAGGTTGTTGGCACTTTTGGGGCTATTATGAATAATTCTGCTATGAACATTCAAGTGCAGTTTTTGTGTAGACATAGGCTTTCAAATCTCTTGGGTATATCCTAGGAGGGTAGTTGCCATGTTATATGGTAATTCTATGTTCAACTTTTTGAGAAACTGTCAAACTGTTTTCCACAGTGGCTGCACATTTTCCACTCCCACCGGCAATACACGAAGGTTCCAGTTTCTCCGCATCCTCGCCAACACTTGTCATCTTTTTGACTATAGCCATCCTACTGGGGGTGATGTAGTACATCTCATTGTGGTTTTACTTTGCATTTCTTGGGCTAATGACGTTGAACATCTTTTCAAGTGCTCATTGGCCATTCATATATTTTCCTTGAAGAAATGTCTACTTGGATCCTTTGCCCATTTTTAAATTGGGTTATTTGTCTTTCTATTATTGAGTTGTAAATGTTCTTTGTATATTTTAGATACATGTCCCTTATCAGATACATGATTTTCAAATATTTTCTCCCATTCAGTGGGTTGTCTGTTCACGTTCTTGATGGTGCCTTAGAAGCACAAAAGTTTCTAATTTTGATGAAGTCCGATTTTCCTATTTTTTCTTTGTGCGTTTGTGCTTTTGGTGGTGTCATAGCTAAGAAACCACTGCCAAATCCAAGGTCACAAAGACTTATCTGTACGTTTTCTTCAAAGAGTTTCATAATTTTAGTTCTGACACTTAGGTCTTTGATCCACTTTTGAGTTCACGTTTGTATGTAATTTGAGAGAGGGGTCTAATTTCATTCTTTTGCATGTGGATATTCAGTTGTCCCGACACCATTTGTTGAAAGTTTTTCTTTCCTCATTGAGTTGTCTTGGTACCCTTGTCAAAAATCAGTTGACCATATATGTGATGGTTTACTTCTATAGAAATAGTCTCACTTCTCTTCCATTGATCTACATCTATCCTTATGCCAGTACTACACTGTCTTAATTACTGTAAGTAGTAAGTAAGATTTGGAATCAGAAGTGTAAGTCCTCCAACTTTGTTCTTTTTCAGGATGTTTTTGGCTCTTCTGGGTCCGTTGAATTTCCATATGAATTTTAGGATACATTCGTCAATTTTTACAATGAAGACAGGAGGGATTTTGACTGAATCTGTATATCAATTTGGGGAGTAGTATTATCTTAACAGTATTAAATCTTCTGATCCATGAACATGAGGTATCTTTCCAATTATTTAGATCTTTAATTTTTTTCAACGATGTTTTGTAGTTTCCAGAGTTTGTTTGGCATCTCTTTTCTTAAAGTTATTCCCAAATGTTTTATTCTCTTTGATGCTATTGCAAATGGAACTGTTGTCTTAATTTCATTTTTTGGTTGTTCATTTCACGTGTATAGAAATGCAATTGATTTCTGCATATTGTTCTTGAATCTGGCATCCTTGCTGAACTCGCTTGTTAGTTCTAACAGGGTTTTTTATGGATTCCTTAGGGTTTTCTATGTACCAGACCATTTCACCTGCATATAGAGGTAGTTTTACTTCTTCCTTTCCAATCTGGGTACCGCTCATTTCTTTTTCTTGCTGAACTGCCTGGGATGGAACCTCTAGAACAATGTTGAATAAAGTGGAGAGGGCAGACTTCCTTGTCTTGTTCCTCATCTTAGGGAAAAAGCTTTCAGTCTTTCACCATTAAGTATGACATTAGCCATGGGTTTTTCATAGATGCCCTTTATTAGGTTGAGGAGATTCCTTTCTAATCCTAGTTTATTGAGTGTTTTTATCATGACAGGGTGTTGCACTTTTCCAAATACATTTTCTGCATCTATTCAGATAATAATGTGGTTTTTGTCCTTTATTCTGTTGATATGGTTTATTATTTTAAGTGATTTCAGATGTTAAAAGACCTTGCATTCCTGGGATAAACCCCATTTGGTCATGGTGTATAATCCTTTTTATATGTTGCGATTCAGTTTGCCAGGATTTTGTTGAGGATTTTTGTGTCTATATGCATAAGGGATATTGATCTGTACTTTCCTCTTCCTGTGATATCTTTGGTTTTGATATCAGCGTATACGGACCTCACAGAATGAGTTGGGATGTGTTCCCTCCCATTTTTTTTGGAAGAGTCTGTGAAGAATAGGTATTAATTCTTTAAATGTTTGGTAGAATTCATTAGTGAAGCCATCTGTGCCTGGGTAGACTCCACCTTATTGCTGTTACTGATGGGTTTGTTGATTTTACAACCTCATGAGACCTTGGGCCAGTTACCAATGTATTGCTGCTCAGCTCTCAACTCACCCTTCATCGCCTGTTCTGAGAAAATGGATCTGGGCCTTTAAGATATCTTTCCTCTGCTGTCTTTCACGAAGACAGTCTTTGCCAGCAGAAGGCCCTGCAGAGGCACTACAGGAGGAAGAGGTTGGGCTTCCTGGTTCCAGTGTGCTCTCTGCTATACTCCTGCAGCACGGCAGCTTCTCCTGCTTTGCTTGGTGCCCAGAAGCACCCAGCAGCCAGCAGTTTTCCCTAGCACCCTCTCAGGCAGTTTTGTAACAGAGGCTTCCAGGAGATACCTCCCCAGGAATGGCTTTCCCCAGCACCCTGGAAGAGCCAGCAAGTTCCACAGGCACAGATTTCTAATGACTTCTTGCCATTTAATGAGCCATGGCCCTGTCCTCTCCAACAAGGTCTCAATCAGTCCTGGCCAGCAGGTGCTCTTCCTCGGGTGTGCTGTCTCAGCACCAGGGCTGTGCCTTCTATCTTCTATGTTTAGACTCTTTAAAGCTCTAATTCTTCCTAGCCATGATTGTTTGTGATTTAAAACATCTATAGCAGGTAGACCCTCACTCGTGCAGTGATAGTGGTGAGCATTTGCATTTAAATTCTCTACTTGAATAAAGACATTAACACTTCCATGGACTCTTTTACTATTAATTTCTGTATATAAATCAGCATGTAGTTCATCTGTAATTTTTAGAAACCAATGAACTAAAAAATTTTAAAGGTTCACTCAAATATTACCTCCTTTGGGACACCAATCCTAAGTCCGACCTTCCTCCCATATGCAGGGCACGATTTCATCCTCTGTCCTCCCGGGGTGGACACCCTCACCAGGCTGTTACACTCACCGCAGCTCCTGGGATTTTCACGTGGAGATGATACCGAACCTGAAGTGAGTTCGCTCACCCGTTGTGCAGCAAGCCGATCTCTGACACAAGGTGTGGTGGAAGAAGGTAGGAATTTTATTATTGCACAGTGCTGAGCAAGGGGAGAGGGCAGCTAACGCTGAAATCCCAAACTCCCCGAAAAACTAAAAGGAAGGGTTTTTATTTGGGGTTTTAGGTAGGGGAGGAGGAGCATATGGCCTTGCTGGTCGGAGCTTTCCCACCAGCCTGTCTTTGGCTTTGAGACCCTTGCAGAGAGGAGGGAGCCCATGACCTTGCTGGTCAGCAGCTTTCCCACCAGCCTGTATCTCCTTGCAGGGAGGAGATAATGAATCCAGGTGCTTGTCCTTGGCAGTGTCTGCCTCCATGGAGGATAGTGGATTCTGGAGTCAGGAAGCCAGGGAGTAAGCAGGGAAAGAGTGTTTTGTTTTCAACCCCATATATGCTGGGTTTAACGTAGGGATACGGATATCAGGGTCAGTATCAGAGACGGTAGAACAGGGACCATGAGTCAGCGGATTCCCCAGCTGAATTCCTGGCTCCAAGCAAAGACTCAACTAGTGTCCTTGATTGAAAGAAAAAAACCCAGCCCGACTTCACTAGTCAACAAAGAAAAGCAACCGTGAGATGCCACTTTTCCAACTTCTCAAGTAGTCAAGATTTCTAAAGGGAAGTTTTGGGAGAGTCCAGAAGGCCAGGGTCGGGTCCCACCTTTCCGAGGGGTAATTTGGTCCTTTCCCCGAGGGAAATACTGAGAAGTGGGAGGTGTGCGCCAGAGGGGTGGAGGGCAGCGCCGCCCCTGCACGGCCCCCAGCCCCGGCCGCTGTCCCCGCGCCCTCCGCCCGCCCGCGCTCGGACGCGCGCTGCGGACCCGCGGCCCACCCGGACCCGCGGCCGGGGCCCCCAGGCGGCTCGGAGCCGGGCTTCCCCCTCAGCTGCCCGCCTGCCCGCCGGCCCCCGCCCGGGCCGCCCCTCGAGGCGTGTCGGGAAGGCGTCGCCCCGAGGTGTGACAGCACCCTTCGCCCGAGCGGCCGGTGCCGCGGTGGCTGCCCGGCTCGGGCCTCCGCTCCCTCTGGCGACCAGGGAGTGAGCCCCACGACGGCCACGTGCCGCCCCCACGGGGAGGTGGACTCCTTGGGCGGCCTCTGCCAGGTGTGGACCGAGTTTTTCCCAGAGACTCGTCCACCGGCGTGGGGTGCGTGAGGGACGATCCAGGGATCGCTTCTCTACCTCCCTCTGTCTGGTCCAGACCCCAGGTCATTGAGCACCCTGGGCATGCCTTGGGCCGGCCCATCGCTGAGTATCTGCTCGTTCGAGACCCTCTAGAGCTGGGCTGGAGTGGGGAGGAGAGAAAAAGAATCTACACAGTTTTGAGCCTGAGGATGAAGGAGTTAAAATTTCCCTGGATTAGGGTGAAACTGTGCCTTGTACCCACAAGGTTAACGTGGGAAGCAAAATAACCAGTTTCTGAGCTTGCCTTGCAGAACAGCAGCAGGACCCCTGATAAGAGAGGAGCTTGCTGACAGCCCTCCACCCAACTAAGCATCTTACAGGAGCATTGAGAAGCTAAAATGACTGATTGTAAACGTTAGGTGTCAAAGACTAAAAACCCACTGTGTTCGAAACACAGAACAGACAGTCACGCCTGTGCCAGGACTCTTAGAACTTCAGCCCCCACGGCCACATGCTCCCCCTCCCTTACCTAAAGCCCCAAATAAACACTCTTGCTTGTAGCGTTTTGGGGATTTCAGGATTACAGTATTATCTGCCCCTTCTTGCTCAGTGCTTTGCAATAAAATTCCTACTTTCTTCCATGACACCGGTGTCAGAGATTGGCATGCTGCGTGACGGGTGAGCAAACTCACTGCAGTTCCATATCAGTTTCTCGTGCTAGCGTAACCGACCAAGAACAGTTCCTGCAACAATCTGACTGCAAAACAATGAAAGCTACACTTCACTTGGCCTCTTCATATTCAGTTGGCTCACCAGCATCTTGCCAAATTTGGAAGGCATGTTAGAGACGGTCTGTCTTACCCTAGAAATCTAAAAATTACCGTTGGAAGCAGATGCTTCAAAGAGATGGGCAGAGCCAAGCCCTCCCAGTCCCCAGCTCTCACCCCTGCTGGGGACTCTGACCAAATGCCAACAGGAGGCGCCAGTTGACAGAGGAAACAGTGATTTCAAGTAAGGGCCCTAAAAGGCAATGACTGATGTACTGTGCATCTGGAATTCAGCAGTTTCTCACATGGGCAACTAAAGTGTGCTCCCAGGGAAGCAGCAGCAAGGATTTAACGGCACTTACCCATTTCCTGGGCCATGTAGGGGTAGCTCAATTATGTGGAAATGTGCCTGATGTGTCTATGTGCAGGAAAAAACTGTCTAGGGAGAAATACACACCAAAATGTAAACATTCTTTCCTCCATCAGGCATTCCCTGTTTGGTGCCAGAGCCTGGGCCAAAAAGAATGAGAACTCGCCGACAGCCTAACAAGGGAGACAAACCCAGCAAGACTACTACGTTCTGATTCTTTTCTTTTATTCGTCTCTGTTTTCCACAATGTGAATAAATATCTTCTCGAGTAACAACCAAAAGGTTTTATTTTGAAAAAGGAAAATACTTTTCCTTCTGAAGGCGGAGTCAGAAGGGAGGGCCAACTCCCCAAGCCCCTCTATTCAATTCCCAGGGTTCCCACGGAACCATAAGTGGGAGCGTCTGGTATTCCACAGTGCGACCCGAGACACCGGAAGTGCAGGCTCTGCGATCGACTCAAGCTGCGCGTTTCCCGTACAGACCCGCGGACAGACTGCAGGACAGGCGGCCGGCTAGAGACACAATCATAGGCCCCTTGGGGGCACCCGCCGGCCCACCGCGATCAGGCTTCACAGACGTAGTTGGTTCAAGTTCAACAGACCGCTACTGCCGGAAACGGAAGGCCTTGGGCAAGCTGGCGATTGGACGCGGAGCCGGAAGCGGAACCCGGAAAGTGGTGGCGTCGGGGTATGGCTGAGGCGGCGGCCGTGGTAGCCGAGTCCCTGGCGGGTGGCCGGGCGCGGGCGGCGCGCACGGTTCTGAATCAGGTGGTGCTCCCGGGTGAGGAGCTGCTGCTGCCGGAGCAGGAGGACGCCGACGGCCCGGGAGGTGCCGGAGAGCGACCGCTGCGCCTGAATGCCGGGGCGCGCGCCCGCGTGCGCGTTGTGTGCGGCCCGGGCTTGCGGCGCTGTGGCGACCGCCTGCTGGTCACCAAATGCGGCCGCCTCCGTCACAAGGAGCCCGGCGGTGGCAGCGGCGGTGGCGTTTACTGGGTGGACTCGCAGCAAAAACGGGTGAGTTGGGCTCCGGAGGATGGTGTCCCCGCGCTGGGAAGCCTTGTCGGAAGAGGCAGCGCGGGCCCTGGCGCCCTCCTCGCCGAAGGCTAGCCTAGAGCCGCCGTCGTCGCGTGCCCACCTCCGCGTCTCCCGCGGGGCACCGTGAGCGACCGGGGAAACCGTGAGCGACGGGGGCGTGGCCCGAGAAGGGCGACCAGGAGAGAAAGGAGGCGAAATCTTGGCGTATAACGGGATAAGGACTGTGAGACGTGGTCGTTGTCTTCAAAATCCCACAGGTTGGGGCTCCTGGCTTATCTTTTGCGGTCCCAAAGGGCAGAACCAGGCTCACTGAGTGAATGTCACAGGGAGTTAAGTTTCTCTTACAAAAAGTAAGAATTTTCATGTAGGAAAAATTATGTAACGATGGAATGGCCTTCCTTGGTTGTGAGGACCCCCTGTGCCACTGGGCTTGATGTGCAGGCAGAAGCTGGGGCCTTCCTGACAAGGGTCCTGAAGAGGTGTGGGGTAAGAGTGTCAGAGGCTGTAAAGCTGAGAGTGTATGATGTGATTGTTTTTCTTTTATTGAAAATGGTATATGATCAAGTTTGTTGTAAGATTTGTATTAATTTGTAAACTTGGATTTCAAAATATTTTCTAAATATCTCTAATGACAAACATAGTAAAGTATCCACTGAGGACTTGCTGAAGACATCTTCCAGGATCTCTTGGAAATGATCGTCATTTAAGGTTGTTATTCTGTTTTCTTTTGTAGTATGTCCCAGTGAAAGGAGACCATGTGATCGGCATAGTGACAGCTAAATCTGGAGATATATTCAAAGTTGATGTTGGAGGGAGCGAGCCGGCTTCTTTGTCTTACTTGGCATTTGAAGGTGCAACTAAAAGAAACAGACCAAATGTACAGGTAATGATGGGAGCCTTTGGTTTCAAAAGTAAGAAAAGCATCTAAATACCCAGAAACACTCAGATTTCCAGAAGTCTACCTGAATTGTCTCCTCAGCATGACCTCTTTCCCCGGTTCTATAGGATGATCTCTGAGCATCTGTGCGGTCACTCCAGGCTCCAGGAGTTCCTTCCGATGCTCCGTCTCTGGGACCAGAGCCACATACTTAGTTTACATTTGCTGTATTGGGGGATGTTTCATCCCTGTGGAGTTGAAAGGTTGTGTCTGTTCTCTGCATTGTTGTCTGTCATGTCTGTATCCACCGGACAAAGAAGTCAGCTATAGGCTTAGGGAGGGGGGAGGAGTGAGTGGTGCGAATTGCCACGTCAGCCGACCATCCATCCTGATTGTAGGTCCCGAGACTGGCATCTCAGAACTTCAGTCACATCACTGTTTCCTAACACTTCCTTCTTGGAGGTGACAGAGAGCAGTCTTGTGACCTCAGCTTCTCAGATGGGGCTTTTCAGGTAGCAGAGCCACACACACACTTCCTGTCCACCCGAGCCAGAAACTTGGTGGTTTCTTTGTCCCTTCTCACTCACCTCTCATGTGTCATCTTATTGATCTTTTTTGATTGTCTTTCTGATTTTCTGCATGTCCATCCCTGTGTCTCCATTTTGCAAGTTCAGGCCTTAGCTACCTCTTGACTGGACTTTGTCACTGACCTCCTCATTGACATCCCTGCCTGTATACTTTTGCCCCACCAGCCAGGCTTTCGAGGGCTGACAGCCACACATACTCCTCTTTCTCCAAAAAAAAGGTTCTTCAAAGCCTACCTATTTCCTTGGCATTGAACTCCAGAAGTCCTCCCTCATCCATAGTTATATCCTCCTTGCAGCCATGCTCGAACCACAGCAAACTATTTAACAGCAGGACTGAACTCATAATTTCCTGCCCTGTGCCTCTGCTCATACTGTTCCCTCTGTCTGGATTTCTGTATCCCCTTCTCATTCTGTGGAACACATGCTCGTCTTTTGAGAACCAGGCCAAACACCACCACCTCTGTAAAACCAGCCCTAATCTTCAATCGCTTTTCTGATAACTGTGCTCCAGCACTTACTGGATTCAGCCTTGAATGAAGTTTGTTGTTTATATGTACATGCCCACTGCCCTCTGAGATCAAATGCTTTCTGAAAGGCAGAGAATATTTTGTTCCTCTCTAGTTCCTATAGTCACCCAACAAATGGTCGATACTTAACAAATTCACTCTCCATTTCCTTAGTTTCATCAGTTTGAAGCTCAACTCTATGAGGTTTTTAAGTAAATCTTGCAGGGAGAAGCATCAGTGAATTACCGTTGTTCCATTTTGCTTTGAGTAATTTGCGTGCCGGGGTTTCTTTTATCCATCAAACTTCTGTAATTCCCCAGGCAGTGCTGTCTGATAGAACTTTCTGTGGTGATGCTGTTTGACATCTGCACTGTGTGGTGTGGTAGCCACTAGCCACACATGGCTTTTGAGAACCTGAAATGTGGCTAATGCAACTGAGGAACTAAGTATCTAATTTTAATTAATTTAAATGTAAGATTAAATAACTACATATGGGTAACGGCTCCCGTATTGGACAGCGTAACCCTAGAGGGTGTTCTCTGGCTTTGAGATGTCTCCTAGTCTGGGGATTTCCTGGTCGGTGAAGGGGAAGAGTACGTGTGTTCATATTGCCTTTTTTTAAGACTCAACTCCAGAGTGGCTGCAGGAAGCCTGCAGTGTCGTCAGTGTCTTGGCCACAGAACTGTGGGTGGCTGGTGTTGCTGCCTATGGGAAAGAGCCAACAGCAGCGCCTATAGCATGGTTTGCTGGGAGGAAATGAACTGCTCTTTACTTATCATTGCAGGTTGGAGATCTCATCTATGGCCAGTTTGTGGTTGCTAACAAAGATATGGAACCAGAGATGGTTTGTATTGACAGCTGTGGACGAGCCAACGGAATGGGTGTGATTGGACAGGATGGTCTGCTTTTTAAAGTCACTTTAGGCTTGATTAGAAAGTAAGTCTTGATGCCTTCTGGCCTGCCTGTCTTCTTTTATAATTTTGCCTTCTTGGAAAGCTGACTAATCTTTGGGATTTGGATTCTTTGTAATGACATCTGAATCTCCTCAGTTAAAAATCAGTATCTGTTTTAGCACAGCTGTAAATTCAGGCATTTCGTCCCTTCCTCTCTTAATGAATACATCAAATTCAGATGTGTTTGACGGTGTAGTTTGTGTGTTCATATGAAGTCTGGGCTTCTCTCCCGGAAGGTCTACTATTCCTTATACCTGATATACTCAGCCCAATTGTGAAAACTGGCCTTTTCTCTTAAGTCACTTGAATACAGGTACAATTTTACAAAATCACCAAATCTCTCCAATAATGGGGGCTAAATGCAGGTAGGCTGATGTGATCCTCAGACTTATACAGACATTCACAGAAGGCTCCTACTATTCTGTCCTGGCAGATTTACTAGTTCCCACAGGCTGATTCTCTGTTAGGCGTTTAGACCTTTACCTCCCCAGAGCTGTGCCCTGTTACAGGGCTTTACTCCTGGAGTCACTGAAGTTCAGAGCTATCTTGCATGCCTCTCTTTGCTGCTGCTTCTGCAGCTTCAGAATTAGTTCAAGACATTAGAGAAGCATGTTACTAACCAAGCAGCACCCTTATGGTTTGAGAGTCAGTGCTTCTCTCCAAGTACTGAATTCGGTACTAAGGAATAACTTACATGGTCAGGAAAGTAAGTTTAAAGTGTTCTTTTAGCACCACAGATAATAAGCTATGATTCTAAAGTCTAGAAATAAGGTGCTCTGACAATGTAGCGGAAGGACTTAATACATTTTTTGGTAAAGTTGGCGACACAGGGAGTTTGATTTCTTTGTAGAGGATAGCCCACCATTGTCACCTCTGGTATACTGGTAAGTGTAAAGCTTCTTGGGAGAAAGGGGGCCACAAATGTCACGTGCCGTGTTCTTGGAATGATGTTGGTGGGGCTTTGAAGAACTATAGAGAACTGCCCAGAAAAGGAGTCATCTTCTAAAGGAAAGTCAGGTCACACACTACCATTTTATGACATTTCACTCTCTCTCTCCTTCCTCACCAGGTTGCTAGCTCCAGACTGTGAAATCCTGCAGGAAGTGGGAAAACTCTACCCACTGGAGATAGTATTTGGAATGAATGGAAGAATATGGGTTAAGGCAAAAACCATTCAGCAGACCTTAATTTTGGCAAACATTTTAGAAGCTTGTGAACACATGACAGCAGATCAAAGAAAACAGATCTTCTCCAGATTGGCAGAAAGTTGATCCATGGACTTCCTTATGGGTCAGTTGAGCCAAGAGACTATGTGGGTTTCCTGGGGAAACTTTCAGGTGAACTTTTCCCCATTAAATCTTCAGAAGACAAGAAATGAATGTACATATTGTCTTATTAGAGTCTTAAAATATTTTTATAAAAAAGTTACTGGTTGCCACAATGTTCTTGTGGGTGAGACAAATCATTATAAAATAAATCATGTATTTTTTTGTTCTTTACAGTAAAGTTTACTAAAGCTAGCATTATGGATTGGTGTTAACTCCCTTTGTTTTGCTAGAGCATAGCTTCTATAATAAACTGCAAGTGAGCATTAAAGTAACATTTTCTGATAACGGTAAAACATGTTCACCAAAGAAAATGTAGAATGTGTAAAAAGCATAAAGAAGCAAACAAAAACCACCTGGAATCCCATTATTTAGTGGTGCGTATGTAACAGCTAACAATTATAGTGTGTTTACCATGTATCAATTATTGTTCCAAGTGTTTTGCATGGATTAACTTATTTGTTAGTAACTCTGTAGAAGACATTTATCCTGCCAGTTGAAGAAACTGAGGCGCAGACTTTAACTTGGCCTACAGTCCCAACCACTATGTGTGACTCTGTTTTCAAATTGGAATTATAGGATTATACTTTATATACTACTTTGTAACTTCAAACATTTAATATATTTCTTTCACGACTGCTATTTAAAAACTCAGTAGTTATATTTCATTTTCATGTTATAGGATATTCAGGATATATCGAGGGTTTTTTTTGTTCTACAAATAACCCTATGATGAGGATCTCTGAATGCAAATCTCACCAAATCTTATTTTGCTGAGATCATTCCCTAGAAGCCAAACAAAAAACCACCTGCCTAGGCTTTGAAAAAATGGTAGAGGTTTGTGATAGAGTTGGAGAGGAAAGACTTCCATGCTCTTTGGAATTTTAGGCAAAGCCCTTAGAAGTGAATGTGAAACCTGGCAGATGATCCAGGTCAGTGGTTCTGTGGTCAGAGACCTCCCTGAAAATATGATGAGAGTTACAGACCCCTGAAGCCTATCCAGAGGAGGTCCCTTTTGGATGATAGTGATTATAGAACTTATTCAATATATTGACCAAGGAGCATTATGTATTCCTAAAGATGTTTCCTGAAGACTGGCCTTTTTTAAGTAACACAAAGACTCTGATATAACTTGTCAAGTGATCACAGCTTCCGAGGGATTAAATTGTGAGGAGGGGACAGAGCAGACAAGTAACCTTTTGGTTCTTTTGAGGTAGACGTTTTCTGAATTTGCTAGCGGCTTAGCTATCAAATTTACCAACCCAAACTGGCCAGAGTGACTGAAGCAACTGCATCTATGTAGCGCAGGAGAAGAGGGATCTGTGAGATGTGTAAGAGGTTGTCTACCATGCCTGTGTCAGATGCAGTGTATTTTCTGGCTATTTTCAAGTTAGACTTGTCAATACTGTGGCTTTGCTTTTCAATGTAACCTGTTAATTACAAATATATATAAAGAATCTAGTTTGTGTACAAGGCTCAGAAGGACAGAAAGATAGTCCCACAAACTGTCCTCTTAGGAGGTTACGGTTAGGAAGAGAGAACCTCTTCACGTCCATACTCGGAACAGGAGAGATGACAGGACCCAGAGGCGGGAACGAAGTGCTATGGGGGCTATTGCAGGGCTAGGTTAGGACAGGCTGATCCTGCAAAGCTTATGTACAGCATATTACTGAGCTGGGGAAAATCAGAATGATCAGAGGAGGCTGGAGAAAGTCATACAACTTTATGATCCCAGTTTAGTGAAAATTACACTTGATATAACAATAATTATCTCTAAAGAGTAGGTTTGCACAAATAGACCTACATAGCTTTACATCCAAAGCCATGTAGTTTTAGGGCTAATTCCTTGTTATGTAAACTTTTTACTTAGTTAACATGTATCTGGGCACTTCCTGTGAGCCGGGCACTATGGAGATACAAAAGAGCATAAAATGTGGTCCCTGTTATTAGTAACTTATATCCTAGTGAAGATCCAAGATGTCGAGTAAAGGCAAGTGTGCGCCATTGCCATCTGCTGCTTTGCTCTTTGGTCAAGGCCCCCCAGCAACTTCGCCTCTTGCAGCTGCAGTCTGAGGCTGCCCGTCATTCTACTGCGTTCTGAAGAACATAGCCTTTTCTAGAAGAAACGCCTTTCTTCAATGCTTCAGGCCAACTTTGAGTCTCAGAGTAAGTGGATAGGATATCAAATACTGTTACAAGGGTAAAAAGAAAACACAGTGACCACACAGAGGAAAAAGGTGTTCTGGAGTATTTCATTCAACAAACCGCCTCCGCACCACACATGCTGCTAGATCCTAGGGAGACGGAGGCAAAGACGGGCCCTGCTTGCCCACAAGGACCTCAGCCTACACTGAAAGATACAGGCCTGTGAATGGCCAGTGCTGCAGCAGAAAGGAACACAGCACAGTGGGAACAGAGGGGCCCAGACGTGGCCTGGGACAGGGAGGGGGCCAGCCAAGATGCCTGTGAACTGAATCCTGAACGACAAACAGGAATTTGCTGGTTAATGATGGGTTGAAGGTAGGGCACTCTAGGCCAAGGGAACAATTTCAACCATCTTTAACATAGTTGGGAACCAGAAAGAAAATGAAAAATGCCTCTGAGAGGTCAGAATACATGTCACAAAGTATATGCAATAAAGTCCAAGCACATCAGGCACAGAGGAGACTGCTTCAAGGGCCATTTCTGCTTAAGATGCAAAGCAGCAGCACCAGCATTAACACGTTAGTGTGTGCCCTGTGAACAGTACCTTGATTGATGGCCAATATCTCTGAATGATAGTTTTTCCCATTCTGGCATCTGACCATGTATTCCTGGATTGGCAAGCGGGCTGTCTTGACAGAGTGTTCTCGGGCCTTTTGAAATGTCACCTTCTGTAAATCACAGATAAATATTTTTCTTATAAAAACAATACACAAAGCTACCCTCATTGTAAGATGCATAGCCGACTGTGACAATCCCCATTTACTACCATTCTAATCTCCCTCTGTAACCATAATTAATGAGTATTAAAAACAAGTAGCCCACAGTAGAATGGAAGAGACTGCAGATAAGTAAGGAACTGCAGATAATGAGGAATATTTACTTGTCTCAAGTAAGAAATGCCTTGTGCAGCAACACCTCACTTATTTGGGAGTCATTTATCCACTAGTTTCCACTCACTGCTACTTAAAACCAAGAAGGAAATAAGTAAAAAGAGGCAAGTCTGGAGCCACGATCTGCATCCAAAAGTCCAAGCAGTCTAATCAGAGGAGAACACTCCTGGTCCTAACTCAGTAAGACGCAATTCTGGATATCTGGAGTTTTCAGCTCATAGCCAACCGGTAGCAGCAAATTAGATATGGGAGATGGGATTCAAGCCAGGTACACCAGCAGCTGCAAGACAGCATTAAGGTGTGAGAGCACACAGCCCCAACTGCAAAAGAGAGGACTCAAAAGTCCAACAATCTGAGACCACTTAGGGTCAGAGTACAGTAACTAGTGTTCCTTTAAAGATGTTCCTGAGTCATGAATTCGTTTAAATTATATTCATTACCTTGTCAGAAGCTCTGGAAAGATCATCTGCCGATGTGCAATTTCAGGATTAAAGTTTCTAGATTACTGAGATAATTAACATACTCGGGTTTGGAAGGGGCCTCAATAGTTAACTGTTCACTCCACCACCCATCCAGTGTCTGTCCTCTATGACCTCTCTCCCAAGTGGCCTCTGGCTTTAAATGAACAAGCCTTGTGGCTGGGAGTTCGTGCATGCTGAGGAAACCTGTTCCATTATTGCTGTACAGTAACGGTTACTAGGCAATTCTGATATTGAGCCAAATTCTGTTTCCCTTGAAACTTCCCCTCATTTGTCCTCGTTCCATTCCCCTAGAGCCACACCAAGCAATTAAATGGCCCTTCCACAAGACAGCCATTCAGATACCTGAAGGCACTCATCATGTCCCTGTGAATCTGCTCGTTTCCAGACTGACAGTCTCAGTTCTGTCAACTCTCCTTGACTATGACTTAGTTTTGAGTCCCTTCATCATTCAGGTCAAACTCTTCTGCGCTTGTTCTAGCTTGTCAACGTCCTTTCATTTACAGTCCTTTAACGGACTGTCCACCACGGTGTGGTCTAACCGACAGGAACAGCATGAAGCAGGCTTAGTACCTTCTTGGTTCTGACACTGGACTACCTGCCTCTCAGACTCACATGAAACACAGTTCCCAGAGAGAACTTCCAAAAATGTTTTAAGTGACATGATTCAGATGTGATAAGGGTACAGCCACTCAGAAGACTCCTTTGCACAGATGAGCTATGATTGTGTTTTTAAGAAGTCTATTCCTTCACAATCACTTTGAACTAGACTACAGAACTCAAAGTTAGGAGGAGATTTGGATGCTGTCCTGAAGGAGCTTACAGTCAAGTTTCTGTTCTCTAAACATTTAAAGATAAAATGACTCCCCTGAAGAAACGCTGTTCTTAGCATAGTTCTGTGACGAAGCCAAACTCTCCAGTAATAATCAAAAAGTCTTACACATCTGACAAATCTTTGTGCCAGTTATTTTTCAGTTTAAATGTTGGTGGAGAGATAAAGAGGATGATGTGTTAAAATTGCACATCTATAGATCACACACTGCTCACTGACCATCCAGACTTTTCTGCCTCAAAAAAGGGCTGTCACTCTCCTGTGGGAGACTGCATTTGGCTGTTATATCTTTTTAATCTCTTTTAATCTAAAACAGCCCCCCCCCCGACTACTTTATTTTGCATTATATTGACTTTCTTGAAATCCCAGTCCAGCTGTCTTGCAGAATGTCTCACATTCCTGGATCTGTTTCCTCATAATGAAATTCAGTTTAAACATTTTCTAGTTAAGAATACTTCACAGGTCTGATTCCATCACATCGGGAGGCACATAATGTCACTGCTGCTAATTCAAAGTTTGATTATTTTGGTTAAAATAATGACCTCCAGATCACTTCAGTATAATGGTACATTTTTGCCTTTGTAATCTGTGGAGCGATACTTTGAGACCATGTGAATAGTCAGTTCCCCCACAGCCTTCTACTCAATCAATTCCCTGAATCAATGATTACACTGGGAGTGACAAAATGGTGATTCTTCAATTCTATTATGCATTTCTCATTTATTAGCGGGCATTCTTAAAAGCCCTCCCCCCTCCACTGCCCATTTTTTAAATTATCACTATGGAGTAATGGAACACTGACCTTTTTAGAATAAATACAATTCAGTTAAGTTAAATATGTGTTAAATACATGAAATGCAATTCATTTAAGTTAAATATGTGTTAAATATATGAAATGCAATCAGCTAAGTATCTTTGTTAAATATATGAAAAAGTATGTAAAATATACTCATTTGTATGAAACACACACACACACACACACACATATATATATATGTAATATACCCACAAACACATACTTGTGTGATGACAGAATATATCAAGAGGGATAAACAAGAAACAGTAGTTGCCTCAGGTGGAGGACACTGGGGGACAAGGATGGGAGGGAGATTTATTTCTCACTGAACTTCTTTTTACACATTTTAACTATTATATCATTATTATCTATGCAATATGTTAATTAGTAAATATAAACAAATAAAATCTCAACAAATATATGTATAATAGAAACATTTCAAAACTCCAAGTACTCCAGTAAAATTCCAATTCAGCAAAAGCAATCTGCATAGTCCTACTGAGGTTAAGATTCTGGGTAAGACACGTCAGCAGGGAAGATGGCCTAAGAAGGAGCAAACACTCTCTCACAAGGAACAAACAGCTGGAAAGAATGCTGAGTCAATGCTTCCTCGGTCAAAATCGAAACCAGAGTTATCCCTGCAGAACTGAAGAGAGGGGAAGGAAGGAGTCACCAATGGCTATTTCTGTAATTACCAAACACTCCCCATTCCAGTTCCTGACGGGATTCAGCCAGGTCGGGACTGCTGACAGGGCTCAGGAGGAGAGAGAGAACGCCACAGGCAGGAGGACCAAACTGGGCAGAACAGTCTCCTACTTCCTCTTGCCCCTGAGTTTGCACGTCTTTTGGGTAAGATTATGACAGGGCAGCTACCTCTAAAAGTAAGCACCACTTTTCAAAATCCAGTCGTTGGGCGTGAAATGTACACTTACCTTCTGAACGCTTTCGTCTACAAGTCCACCAAGGATGTAAACTTTGTTCAGATCAACATCTTCAAGAGCTAATGAAAAAATGATAATTTTTGAGATCAAAATTGTTTTATAATTTCTAAATCTAAAGAAAAAAAGGAAAAATTATTAATGATAAAAGTAGAAATTTAATGAAACAGAAAACAAAAAGAGATTTACTAATTCTCTGAAAAAAACAAATAGGCAAACTCTTGGCACATCTAATCAAGAAAAAAGGTGGCAGACTCAAATCAACAGAATTCAGAAGGGAGACAAAATTAAAATTACACAGGAATGTGAAATAATTAGAAGAGGATACTGACATCAAATTAATACCAATAAATTTGAAAGTTATGTGAAATAGATGAGTTTCTGGGGAAAAAAATATATATCTCTAACATTGATCCAAGAAGGGTCAACATAGGAAGTTGACCAGGGAAACTGGGGAGGATTGCAAGGTAGCTACAAGGTCCAGCTGAGAACAAGGCCCCTAACTCTGTGCAGCTGTGTGCACATGACAGGACATGTGCAAAACACCCAGGGAGGCATCTGTCCATAAGATGCATGCAATTAATGGTCATTCCTTTATTTTTGGATATGCCTTGGTGACTTTAACAAATTATGACATAGGAAATAATGAAACAAAGGGCTGCGCACAATGTGCTACATGAATGCAGGTGGTAAAGTACATACCGTGTTCTGAGTCAGGAGTCAGGTACACAAGGGTTTCCAGAGGAAATAAAGTAAAGCAGTCTTCTTCTGTTATGTCTAGCTGAAAAATGCAAATAATCCAATGTAGTGTGAACTCGGTTAAGAAACAGCTCACACTGCATGAACTAGTTACTGGGCATCCATCCAGTTTCTATCTAGCATGGCTCTGGCTGCATCAACGGGATACAAGTCTGACAACCTGTTCTCAGAAAATACTCAACTGGGGAGGGGAAATAAAAAAGGCACAGACATTCAACCCTACAAAATGAGGCAGAAAGTGATATGCAGCCCTAACAGACGTACAGGGAGCACGCCCCTGGACTACGGATGAGGGAGTGACCACACCAGGGACGACCTTGTAATGAAGGGAAGGCTGGAACTGGACTTCTGAAAAGATGTCAGATTGATGTGTATAAAAGGAAGCAGCCTTCAAAGTGGAGGGAATCACCTAAGAAAGGCACAAAGACAGGAAAGCAAGGGGACCACATGGTCCTGAGAGCGGGTCTACTTGGCTCACGTACAGGAATCACAAAACACGCACAGAGAGTACAGCTGGAATGGCGGCACCACAGGAGGGACTGTTCACACAGAAACAGCAACCCCGGCTGACGGTGCAGCCCTGCACACGGCACTGGGCACACTCACTGCCTCCAGGGAGCTCCCCAGGACAGGCCACACCGTCCAGTCTCAGCTACATAATGCAAACACACAAGGGCATCTTAGGGGCATTCCTTAGGAACTGATCTGAAATCTTGCCTGTATATCAATCACCACATTTATGAGATCCTAGGGAAAGAGTTGAAAAATTACTTAGTACTCCCTAAAACTCATTTTAAATCCACATTACTTCCACAAGGATTCTCTCTCTTGCCCCAAAACTCACGTTTCCTAATTGTGTACTACTGAGAACAAGAAAGGAGTCATGGCATTTCCCCAAAATATTCCTGGAGTCTGCAGTCTAGCATACAACACACAGGGTACAAAATAAAATCCTAGATAGTGGTAATATTTGTTTGCCAATGCAGAAGGATGAAAATTTAAAAATATAAGAACTGATGAGAGATTCTAAATTTTTTTAGATTGCAATAGTAAAAACATAATTCATATATATGTATATATTTTATATCAAAATTTTAAAAATCCTAAAAAGTAATTTACTATTACCCCACAACCTACTTTTCAGTTGACAATTCAAATAACATCAAAATGAGGCTTACCAGGTAACTAGAAAATCCATCATTCATCCTCAAACACTCTTCATACAGGGGACCGTCTGTTGCAAACCCAGTGAGGCAGATCCAGAACGGCCTGGTGGCCTTTTTATTGGAACCGTACAACCTTCGGATCTGTCCAGCCAGTCTACTTAATTCCTTCAAAGAGTTAAGGACAACTTAGGGTGGAAACAACTTAGGTTATCAGCAAATGGTTACTCAGTAAGTCCCCTGAATGCTCCTCTGGGAATCTCTTGAACTAGAATGGCCTCTTTTACTCCAGGCGAGTACAGGCACAGGGCGTGCGTTACACCCCATGGCATCACACCTTCTAGATCAAACTTAAGGTGATGCCACTAGCTCGGAATAGTGAGTTAATGGAAAATTGAGAACTCTCCCTCCTTCTGGACCTGCTCTTATATATCCAATGTGATATATGAAATCGTTCTTTTAGCTTTTATCTAAAATCTTACCATATGATGTTTACTATTTATTAAAAAGAGGTTATATTACTATACAGACATTTTCATACTCCATCAGACAAACTTGGCATCTTCTCCCTAACTCCAGGAGACATAATAGGATCGGAAGTGTTAACTTTCCATCGTGATTCAGAGACATCACCCTTATAGAAAGATAGTTTCATAGCCTGGCCTGATTTGGTTCAGTAGAAAAAGAAAGGCCTTGAGTTTGATTTAATCTGACATCTTAATTAACATAAACAATAGAAATTTCTTGGTTGGTCTTTCCAGAGGGCTATAATTAGAGGTTTGACGCAAGCACCCCCGATCTTCAGTTCTCCTAATTTCTCTGAAAAATGGGCCAACAGCAGCGCATATGACAGGGATGTTAGAAAACAGAAAGATTTGTTTTGTGGTGTAAGGCCTAAAATTAAGGTCCAGTCTGTGTGCTGCCCTGACATCTGGTGAACCGGGAGGGCCCTGAGTGGCCTAACTGCAAGTTCCTCTCCCAGTCCTGCTCCCGCAGATAAGGTCCCCCAGCCAAACAATCCTTTTTATCCAAGGGACCAGGCAGAGCTCCTGCTTATCCCCGAGCAGTGGGCGGGTTTCAATTCCCTGCCAGCCCAGAGAATTATTCCAAAAAACCAATCGCATCTTCCTGCAGGAACCAGGCGGCACCTCACCCTCTTGATACTATAAGGCCTGCCTCCCACAGCCCCTGTGTGTTGATTCTGTTCCTAAGCACAACCACATGTGGCCCTGCACGGTGTGCAGCATCATCCCCCACCCTCCCCGGGCTGAGTATACGTCTGACTAATAAACTAGTATCATTCTTATCTGTTCAGTGTCGAGTGTCAGGTGTTCAGCCATCCTCAGAACTCTAGGGTGGAAATCCCTCCTTCACCGACAGGATGGATGAGAGACGATTAAAACATACATCGCCCCACAACATGCAATCATGCAAATATTCCTCTCCCCAACAGAAGGCCAAAGATTTCGTCTGTGGAGAGCTGAACATGCAAGGCTCCATCTAGACTGGAGAAACATGATCACAGAGGCCAAGGTGTTAGGCTCAAAAGATAGGTAAAAATTTGCAAAGTAAACCAGAGGATGTCCATTCTCTTCCTGATTCTTTACAACAGACACCCTGGAATTTAGTAGCCCTGTGTAGAAAACTAAACTTTTGCTGGTTTACTAGAGAACCACAGAAGCAGGAGCTGGTCATGCTCTTCATGAAAGCTGCCCCTTCCAGACCTCCCTCACGTGAGCAGGAATTTGGAGCTTAGTGGATGTTCTACCTTCTTAGACATGTGGTGGCTCATACTCAAATCAATACAGAGTCTTGGTCCTGAGTGTTTGGCTTCCAAAAGTCTCTCCTTGGTTAAGGATCTCAGGAAACGTTTGCTGTGCTGGGGGCAGATGCCTAGAACAGAAATATCAGAAAGGAATAAAAGTGTGAAAATAGAAGAAGAATATTCAGGAAGAAACAAATCTCCCCAGCCAGGTGAGTACTTTTTGCATATGAAGAGAAACTTGAAACTTGTGCTGGGCCTTCATTAGGTACAGCAGAGTGGTAAGGAATGTGAGCACACTGCTGGGTCCAAATCAGTTCAGGTAATTCATTTATTACCTGAACGATCTTGGGCACGTTATTTAATTTCTCTGAGCCTCAGTCTCTTCACCTACAGAATAGGGATAACAAAAGCACCCACTCCTTAGGGTAATCCACGTACAATTCTTACCACTGAACCTAGCATGGAGCATTGAACAAATGTTAGCTACTGTTAGTGTCATTCCTTCTTCTTCGGAGCTTAGAAACACAGCTGTGCACCAGACAGCTTGTGTTTGAAAAGCAGCCTCAAATCTTGCTTTCTTCAATACTTTGATTCCCAACAAAACAGGAGAACAGGTCCTACCTCCCAGATGTTTGTTTTTACTTAAAAACAGCATTCCCACTCTGCAAGGAACATGGAGACATCACTTTGCTAAGAAATAAACATGATTACACAAGCAATCTGATTTATTGTTACCTAAATTTTCTACACGGTTGGCTTTTCTTCTTTCCTTTTCTTGCTTTCTCTTGCTCTTCTTTGCTGCAACTATCTTTTCCCAGTGTCTCTGTTTTCTTTGGACATTTTTCTTGTATTATCCAGAAAACAAAATTGTTTGAGAACCTCATAAGCACCAAAAAGGAAAATGAATATTAGAAACAGTTACTTTATTATTTTTTAAATTTAGATATAAAGTTAGGAGAGAAAAAGGGTATTAGTCTTAAAAATAAAAATAGACTCAACTGTGTTTAGAGAAAGCGGAGCCTCAGAAAAGAGATGTGACACGCCTACAGTCACAGTAAGTTTATTACAGACAGGGCCTAAAGCAGGGTTTAGATCTCCTTAAGCGTATCAAAAATTCGTGAACTTTATTTACTTTTCCTATGACTCAAATGGAACTGAAACTTTAAACCAGTTAGCAAGAAATTCACCCCTGGGAATACACCAAACTCATTCCCAGTCTTTTTGTGACCAGTATCTACCCTTAGAACAGGATCTCTGGGACATCCCATCATCTCAAAGTCCGTGACCAGGCAACTCGTTGCACTCACCGAGCACGACACTGCACCGCCTGTGGGCAGGGTCTCTCCTTCCTGACGCTCGCATTCCACGTCAATCTGTAGAAGCTGGAAGCTTTCAGACATGCCATATTCGCCCGTGTCCTCTCGGAGGACTTCTTGCTCCTGCAGCACGTGTGACTCCGTTTTCTGAGGACTCCCTTCCAATTTCCAGTCCATGTGCTTAGTCCTCTGTCCTTTTCACTCTGATTAGAAAAAGGCACAATTATGTGAGACATCACATTATTTTACTTAAAGAGGTATTATTCAGATGACAAATAGTGTTATTGTGTTACTGAAGGAATAGAAGTGTGTAAAATACTAACACAGATTTGTTGAACTGAGAAAAGCATGTGTCTTGCAGAGATATCAGCACAGAAACGCTTCAGTAGTAAGGAAGCCAAATCCACTTCTTAGAAGACAAGCACAACTCCAGACACCTTCAAGCAATCAGTGATTATTCACTGCTGCAGTGACACAGGTCCCAGGTCATTTATAGTGTTCTTTGAAACGCATGTATGAGTTGAGGGTGGCACAGAGATGGTAAAAGTCACATCTCCCATTATGTTTCAGTTTATTTTCAAAACCATTCCTTTAGCAAATATTTATTGAATACCTACCATATGCAAAGTCCTGTACTGGAAACGTCCTGGGAGGATAAAGAGCTAGCCAAAAAATACGGTAAAGAGTGTTCCGAAACCAATGAAAAAGTTTTCTCAGTGAGTCCAGTGTGCTACCATCTTAAGAAAAGTCTATTTTTGAAAAAGTAAATCTATGTAATATGATCCATGCATATGGTATAAAGACCTATTTATAATAAAAAGTAATGATCCTTACTCCACCTCTAGTGGCAACCCTTGTTAACCAGGTGTTTTTTAATTCTGGTAATTAAGTTTTTAACCTGAAATCAGATGCTTACACCATTACTTCTTGATTCATCAGCTTTGAATTTTATCAACTCCCTATGAAACACTGTAATTCAAATCACTTAAATTAACCCCTATTTTTTATTCTTCTGTTACCTTGACCTTTAAATTTTATGTATTTATTTATTTTTTGGTGAGGAAGATTGGCCCTGAGCTAATTATCTGTTGTCAATCTTCCTCTTTTTGTTTGAGGAAGAGTGTCCTGAGCTAACATCCATGCCAATCTTCCTCTATTCCTCTATTTTGTACATGGGATGCTGCCACAGCATGGCTTGATGAGCCCGGGATCCAAACCCGCAAACCCCAGGCCACTGAAGTGAAGTGCACAAACTTAACCACTATGCCATCAGGCCAGCACCTAATTTTTATTTTGAGGTATAATTTACATACAGTAAAATGCAAAGATTTTAAGGATATAGCTCAATGACTGTGTGAGTGTGTGTATGTGTGTGGTAAAATATGCCAGCGAGCTCCATGAGTTTTGACAAATGCACAGGGCCTGTGTTACCCACACCCCTATCCAGAAAGTTCCGTTCCTTTTGCACTTTACAAGTCAAGCTGCATCCCGCTTCGGCTGCCTGCCAAAGGCAACCATTGCTCTTTTCTCCATAACCACAGATTAGCTGTGAATTTAAACTGTATACTCCTTTTAACTTGACATTTTCCCCCCCAACATGCTTTTGAGATTCATACACGTTGCTTCATGTATCAATAGTTTGTTTCTTTTTATTCCTGAGCAGTATTCCATTGTATGAATATACCACAATTTGTTTATTCTCGTGTTGATGGACATTTGAGCTTTTTCCAGTTTGGGGCTATTATGCATAAAGCTGCTATGAACATTCTCATACAGGTGTTTTTTGTGGACGCAAGTTTTCATATCTGTTGGCTAAGTACCTAACGGTAGCATTTCTGGGTCATAGGATAGGTGTCTATTTAACTCATAAGAAACTACCATCAGTTTCCCAAAGTAACTGTACTTTTTACCCTGCTGTCAGCAACGTATCAAAGTTCAGATGCTCCAAAGCATCGCCCACAGCTGCTGTGGTCAGAGTTCTCAATGCAGCCATTCTTGCAGAGCGGAACGTCACTGTGTTTTAGCTTGCACTTCTTTGATTATTAATGATACTTAGCACTTTTTCATGCAATTTATTGATCATTCATAACATATCTTTATGAGACATCTGTTCAAGTCTTTTTCTCATTTTTAAGTTATCTTTTTATTAATGAGCAGTGGAAGTTTACATATTCTGGATACAAGTCCTTTTTCAGATATGCATATTGAAAGTATTTTCTCCCAGTCTGTGATGTACCTGTACATTTTAACATTGTCTTTTGTTGAGAAATTTTAAATCTGGATCAAGTCTAATTTATCCATTTTTTTCTTTTTTCTTTTTTTTTTTTTTTTAGTAATGTTATGATAGATTACAACCTTGTGAGATTTCAGTTGTACATTTTTGTTAGTCATGTTGTGGGTACACCACTTCCCCCTTTGTGCCCTCCTCCCACCCCCCCTTTTCCCTGGTAACCACTGATCTGATCTCCTTATCAATATACTAACTTCCACCTATGAGTGGAGTCATATAGAGTTCGTCTTTCTCTGACTGACTTATTTCGCTTAACATAATGCCCTCGAGGTCCATCCACGTTGTTGTGAATGGGCCAATTTTGTCTTTTTCTATGGCTGAGTAGTATTCCATTGTGTATATATACCACATCTTCCTTATCCAATCATCAGTTTCTGGGCATGTAGGCTGGTTCCACATCTTGGCTATTGTAAATAATGCTGCGATGAACATAGGGGTGCAACGGACTCTTGAGATTTCTGATATCAGGTTCTTAGGATAGATACCCAGTAATGGGATGGCTGGGTCATAGGGTATTTCTATTTTTAACTTTTTGAGAAATCTCCATACTGTTTTCCATAGTGGCTGTACCAGTTTGCATTCCCACCAACAGTGTATGAGGGTTCCTTTTTCTCCACAACCCCTCCAACATTTGTCGCTCTTGGTTTTGGATGTTTTTGCCAATCTAACGGGTGTAAGGTGATATCTTAGTGTAGTTTTGATTTGCATTTCCCTGATGATTAGCGATGATGAACATCTTTTCATATGTCTATTGGCCATATTCATATCTTCTTTTGAGAAATGTCTGTTCACGTCCTCTGCCCATTTTTTGATCGGGTTGTTTGTTTTTTTGTTGTTAAGCCCTGTGAGTTCTTTGTATATTATGGAGATTAACCCTTTGTCAGATAAGTGGCTTGTAAATATTTTTTCCCAATTAGTGAGCTGTTTTTTTGTTTCAATCCTGTTTTCCCTTGCCTTGAAGAAGCTCTTTAGTCTGATGAAGTCCCATTTGTTTATTCTTTCTATTGTTTCCCTCAACTGAGGAGTTATAGTGTCCGAAAAGATTCTTTTGAAACTGATGTCAAAGAGTGTACTGCCTATATTCTCTTCCAAAAGACTTATTGTCTCAGGCCTAATCTTTAGGTCTTTGATCCATTTTGAGTTTATTTTGGTGTGTGGTGAAAAAGAATGGTCAATTTTCAATCTTTTGCATGTGGCTGTCCAGTTTTCCCAGCACCATTTGTTGAAGAGACTTTCTTTTCTCCATTGCAGGCCCTCTGCTCCTTTGTCGAAGATTAGCTGTCCATAGATGTGTGGTTTTATCTCTGGGCTTTCAATTCTGTTCCATTGATCTGTGGACCTGTTTTTGTACCAGTACCATGCTGTTTTGATCACTGTAGCTTTGTAGTATGTTTTGAAATCGGGGATTGTGATTCCGCCGGCTTTGTTTTTCTTGCTCAGGATTGCTTTAGCAATTCGCGGTCTTTTGTTGCCCCATATGAATTTTAGGATTGTTTGTTCAATTTCTGTGAAGAATGTTCTTGGGATTCTGATTGGGATAGCATTGAATCTGTATATTGCTTTAGGTAGTATGGACATTTTAACTATGTTTATTCTTCCAATCCATGTGCATGGAATGTCTTTCCATCTCTTTATGTCATCGTCAATTTCTTTCAAGAAAGTCTTGTAGTTTTCATTGTATAGATCCTTCACTTCCTTGGTTAAGTTTATCCCAAGGTATTTTATTCTTTTCATTGCGATTGTGAATGGGATTGAGTTCTTGAGTTCTTTTTCTGTTAGTTCATTGTTAGTGTATAGAAATGCTACTGATTTATGCACGTTAATTTTATACCCTGCTACTTTGCTGTAGTTGTTGATTATTTCTAATAGTTTTTCTATGGATTCTTTGGGGTTTTCTATATATAAGATCATGTCATCTGCAAACAGCGAGAGTTTTACTTCTTCGTTACCTATTTGGATTCCTTTTATTTCTTTTTCCTGCCGAATTGCTCTGGCCAGCACAAAAATATGGAACGCTTCACGAATTTGCGTGTCATCCTTGCGCAGGGGCCATGCTAATCTTCTCTGTATCGTTCCAATTTTAGTACATGTGCTGCCGAAGCGAGCACTATCCATTTTTTTCTTTTACAGTTAATGCTTTCTGTGTCCTCTAAGAAATCTTTGGTCACCTTAAAGTCACAAAGATATTCCATGTTCCCACCTAGGAGCTTTATAATTTTAGCCTTTACATGTAGGTCTACAATCCATCTCAAATTTATTTCTCTCAAGTCTAACAGTCTTGTCCTGCCTATTGTCCAGTGCCTGAAAACAACTGCTTCATCTGTTTTGTCCAGTGTTACAGTTTTTGTTGTAAGAAGGTAAGTCCAATACCCATTCCTGTCATGATAATTGCCAAAAGTCATTTTTACTATTTTTAATATTTTTAAACTTCTCCTTCTTGTTCGGCAACCTTAGACAGTACTCTTCGACTCCTCCATAGGTTGGGCTGTGAACATAAACACCTTTGCCCTCCCTTTCTCCCTCTCCTCCTCCTCTCATTTCCCAACTTTGGTAAGCTGAGGCTTTCATTTCACACGGTCAAGGCAGGTTTTACATTATGTTGTGTCATCAAAATTAAGCCTTCTGTGCTTTGTCTATCCCCTTGGTGGTTTCTAAAACTTGTAAACGAATAAACTACATTTAAGTTACTATAACTCTATAAATATCATCCACTGCAGAGACAGGCTGTGTCCAAGAATTAGATTTTGATCTCCAGTGTTTGGCCTCCTGCTCCTGGTCCTAAAAAACATTTCTAGTGTTGAGTTCATATTGCTTTTTTCTTGTACTCAATCAAATACTCAAAATCAGGCCAAATTTTAGTTCTGTTTTTAGTTTAGACATATTTACCAGGCTGTTGTAGTGGAAAACAGCGGTCTTAGGATTTAGCCATGCTTCCCCACCTGTGAGTGGCGGGACAACAGCCAAAGCACTTAACTCTTCGTGACCGAGTCCCTCTGCGAGATGGGAGAACACCGCCTCTCAGGACTGTCGCAAGAACTAGATGCGTGTCATCTACCTGATGCAGAGCAAGTACTCATGAAATACCGGCTGTTGTTACTACTGCTCAAACCCCTCCAGTGTCGTTCTTTCAGTTTTTCTAAAAAGTTAAGTCTTCTGAGCAGTTTTGGGTAGCCATCACACATCATGTGAACATATGATGACCGGATACACTCCTGAGGATGGCCAAGTAAACTACATTCTAGATTTTCAATATTATAGATTGGAAATTTGTGTTCATTTTCCTGCCTAGGCTAAGATTTACTTTTGCTTAGAAATCCTTTCTTTAATAGTCAGTACAAATTTTAACATATTTATTTATACCATTGACTGTGTCACTATGAGTTTATGGCATACACAAATCTTAAGGGTATATTATATATATTTCTAGAGAAATGAGGAAAATACTAAGTTATTTTTAAACACTTCAGAAGCGCTGCACTGTTCACATATGAACAGTGATGTTGACTATATCTTTTTTAACAAAGACATCCAGACCTGTGTTATGATAGTCCCTTTAGATGACTGAGCAAATTTTCTTACGCCAATCATCAGAGTCACCTGCATTTTTTTGCATTCAGGGGTTCAAACAAGAACAAACGGAAACTTTAAGATAAACTGGTCCAACACCTACAACCTTATTTTACTAGGGTGAGAAAACAAACACCAATTTGTTAAATGAATACTAGTTGGTTAACAGCCATGTGATCTCTTGCTCCTCTGAACTCCACAGCATTTTGTATTCTCATCTGTTTGTCCATTCATTCAGTCAATGAATATTCAGTGAGCTCCCCTTCTGTGCCAGCCCCTCTGGGGAATGACCGGGAGGCAATGAATGCAGACTCTCACTGGAGAAGTCTGGCTAAGGAGGAGGAAAGAGAGCCAGGGCTGGAGTAGCTGGAGGGGCTGCAGAATTTTCTATCTTTGTTTATAAAAACGGAAGATCTCTGATCAACTTTTCTCTCCCACCAAACTGAATTCCTTTGCAGGAGGCACTGTGTACCTACCTTTACCTAAACACTGCACAGCTCACAGTACAGAACCTTGCAAACAGCAGTTTTTGAATAAATGTCTGTTGGAAGGAACTGAATTTTACCTCCACTGCCCTCATTCCCTCCCTTCCTACTCCCCTTCCTCTATCTGAGACCTCTCCAAATTCCGATAGGCCCTGAGAACGTTTTTCAGACCAAGAACTCAGGATGCAGTGATCTCGAAAATCAACTGAAGGCGACTGCAACCAAAACCAGAACGGTCTGTAATATAGCCGATTGGGCACTGAGGAGAACAGGACCACATCTTTTTCATCTCTGTATCTCCAGTGGACAGCACAAACCCTGGCGTGGGATAGAAGCTCAGTACTGAAGAGAAGCTTGCCGCTTAGCGATCCCCGGAAAGCAAAGGTGAAGCTGCTCATCACAGAAGCACAGATCTATTCAATCTGTGTGAGACATGGGCTAGGCCCACATTTAGCATTTTTCCATTAAAAAATGTTTTCTGAGCCTCCACTGCAGGTCCAGTGCTGGGCACTAGGGTTATTCAATCAATCATTTAACAAACAGTTACTAAGTATCTGACATAATAGCACACGCTGAGGATCTGGGGATGATGTTCATTCTGCCTTCACGGGGCTCCAATTATCTGACTCAACCTGGCATGACAGCTGGTCTGCCCCTTTCCCCACTTGACTATAAACCCTTCCAGGGAAGAGAGGATGAAGAATTCACGGGCACACGCCGAGTACTCAGTACTGAGCCTTGCAGAGTAAGAGCACCCTAAATGTTTGATAACCATGTCACTTTTCTGCTCTGTTCTCCATTTCACTCACAGAAAATAGCCAAAATCCTCACAAAGGACTATACTGATCATTACAGCCTACCTCTCCCAACTCCCGTCTTCTGCACTCTCTGGTGTGCTTACTGTTCGTCAAACACACCAAGGGTACTCCCACCTCGAGGCCTTTGTACTTGCTCTTCTCTCTACCTCCAACACTTTCCCCTAGATAATTAATTGCATGACTACCTTCCTCACTTCGTTCAGATTGTCACTATCCAACATGGCACATCTTACTTATTTTTGGTCGAAACTTCCCCAGTCCTATAATGTACGCAAGCGTTCTATTTGCTTTGTCTACCACTATATCCTCTACGCCTAGAAGAGGGCTCGGTACATAAGAGACGCTCAATAAATACCCACTGAATTACTAAATCCTCCACCCCACCCCATCTCTGAGTGGAAGAGGCCTCAGACTTCTTCCAACCCAAGTCCGCCTGATGTTAGTGATGGACCAGCCTCCGCCCGCACGCTCTCTCAGTTTCTCCCTCCAAGCGTTAGTCCACCGAGGCTGGCTCCGCCCCTCCGGCCCGGTCAACACCAGCACGCGTAGACCCCGGCCGCGGGAGCACCCCGCCTGGCCCACAGGCTGCGTGCGAGGGGAAGCAGGAAGGGAAGGCACCACGAAGGTGCGGGACACCAAGCCACCCGACTCTTGGACGCTGACTCCCCGGCGTCTTCCCTGCCCGCGAACGAGGCGGCCTCCCCAAGCCGGGCCCCAGCCCCTATCGCGCCAGCAAAGGGCTCGGGACCTACCTGGACCCGTCAGCTCGAGCAGCGGCGGCGGCGCACATCGAGCCCCGCCTTCAGTTTCATTTCCGGTTCCTGCCCCTCTCCCAATGGTATTCTGGGAATTGTAGTTTTCAGCCTGGCCGCTCGGTGTGCAGATGCCAGAGAGGGGCTTCAGCTTCCACGCATCACTCTAGCGCTAAGGAGCCGCGCCCCACCGGAAGTGTTGCCGTGCCTCTGTGAGCCTCAGTCTCCCCGTCTTTTAGATGGGGTTTACAATCCCTGCCGCTTGCCGACATCACAGGGCTGCTACAGGCGACCAGGCGCTCTGATGACTGTCAAGGGCCCAACATTACAAAACTGGGCTGACACCAGACTTAAACCACGCTCATCCCGCAGCTTAGGGGCCTTGCGCTCCCCTGGGCTTCCCCACAACCACACGAGCTGACACAGCCCTTCCCTGAGCACACATTTGCCCTCGCCACCACCTGGCTGTCCAGGTTCCTGACAGAGATATCCCGGCTTGGGCAGGTAAAGAGTCTAGCCTCTGGCTTCTCTCTCTCTTCGCCTCACATATACGCGGGGAAACTGAGGCTCAGAGACCTGAGGCGACTTGCCCAAGCCCTGGCCTGATAAAAATGATCACTTCTCTTCCCTTTGTTCCTTCTGTCCTAGGGGTCTCACCCTTTCAGAGAGACCCTACCATGAATGAGCCTGAAATATCTCCCACCCGGGAATCTACAGTCCTGTTGCGTCCCTCCTTGGCCCCGCACCATTCCCGGCTCCAGACTTTTCTTTCCACAGCTCCTCAGCACCTCCCACCCCATCCCCAAGCCAGCTTCAATCCATCCTTCATCTGCTCCTGGAGCGGCTTTTAAATGCTAAAACGAAACATTCTAGTCTTCCCAGAAGGCTTTTTCTAATATGCTGCTCTAACGTCTCTTCTCTGCTCAGAAGCTGGCCCTGGCTTCCCACTCAGCGGGGCTTACAAAATGGCTCCAATGGTCTTCAGCGGCTCCACCCCACCTACCAGTCCCTGCACCCCGCGCTCAGCCATACCGAATACCTTTCCCGCCTCCCTGCCTCTGCTCTTGTGTCTCTTCACCTTTGAATGAGCTCATGGCCACTTCCCCACAGAAAAGGCCTCCTAGCTGGTCTCACTGTCTCCCCAACCCCCATCCATTTGCCAGATGATTATGTCTCCCCTACTCCAAACCCCTCAGTGGCTTCCTATTGCACTTGGATGTAAAAATCTAACCTTCCCAAGCCCTCGCCCAACACACAGCAGTTACTCAATAAATACTTCTTGACATACTAGTTCTAATTAATGCTGCCCCCTACAGGAAGACTTCCCTGATCACTACTCTGTCCCCCACCCAAAAATGACTTCACTCCTTTGAGTTCCCCTATCACTTTATCTGTTCTTTTTGGTGGCCCTGAGCACACTATGCCTTGTGTTGTGGGTCTCCATCTCTACATGTCATCTTATTTCTTGGACCAGGAACTCTCAGACAGGATTCTCATTCAATTATTTACATCCATAATCCTGTATCAGGTCTCACCTGGCGTTGGTGTACCATAAATGTTTGTTGAAAGAAGTGAATCAGCCAATATGTTGGTGGGTAGGAAAAGGAAGGAGGATTGGAAATGTCCAGTAGTTTCTTAGTCATTGAACAACTGACCCTTGCATTGCCAGGTAGGCAGTCTCATTCTGCTATCTCACGTAGGGGCTGTGTATCTCAAAGAAAGTGCTACGCAGGGCAACTGCCACTGCACTTTAGCGTCTCAATAAGCAATGAGGGGTTTCCCAGAACTTCTGGGACTTAGAGCTCCTCACGGGAACCACAGAGCAAAACACCAGCTCCACACACTAGCAACCCAAGAACATGAATGGATTTGAGGGGAGAGGAAGCAAAGAAGGAAACAAACATTTGAGTGCTCGTGCTGGAGGCTTCGGCCTTCTTCCTGCCTTCTGTGATTTCTCTCACAATAATGCTGAATGTATATTATACAACCATCTCCACTTTGGGGTGTTTTATGTTGATAAGAAAATATCTTCAAGGTATCGAAATGAGGCATCTGGCACACTTAGGCCCTCATAAATGGAGCCTGATATTTCCTTTGTCAGATGGGGAAACTGAGGCCTGGAGAAGTGCCTATAATATCACTGCAAGGATTCAAGCCCTAACTGGGTTGAAGTCGTGAGCTACTTCCCTAAACTTGTGACCATATATATTGTGTTCACGTAAATCAGTTATGTAGCTCTTCATAGCCTTCTGCTGGCAGAAGTACTCAGGCCCCGTTTAACACCATACAATTTTTATTTCAGTGTCCTATTGTTCTTGTTTTTCTTTGCCACGAAATCGCTTCCAATCTGTGTTCAAGAGCCTGATTTAAATTTTATTCAAAATATTCTGTGAAAAGAAACAGGACTCTAAGAAAATAAATCTTTTCTCGGCACAAGTACTGGGTAACTGGTTACTAGTTAACAAGTAACTGGTAACAGGGGATGGGAAGGATATCTTTTCTCTCCTCCCAAAGGATTGCTTTCCTTCTGACTGGAGAGAGCTCGGGTTTGTGACTGCATACCTTCGTCTCCACTCCTGCTTGTGCTGGCAGAAGCAGAGGAATGAGAGAGCCCTGGAGGAACCGAACGGCGGGGCAGCCTGAGCTCACAGCTGATCAGGAGCCCCAGAGAAGGGACCCCTCGAGTGAACTCTAGGAGCCCAAGGTGAGTGTCTAGACCACCTGTGGCCTGGACAGAGAAGCTAGGGGAGAAAGGTATCCCAGGGCTATGCTGAAGTCAGCTTTCCTGTCTGCAAACAAATGCAGGCGAGGGTTTCTGACCAGGAGAGGCATCCATAAAGGCTGGGGTTATTATCAACAGTAACTGAGTATTTGCTAGAGTTCTACCCTACACTTCAGGCACTGTTAGTTCCCCCAATTTACAGAAGAGAAAACCAAAGCACTGAGAAGTTAAGTTGCTTGTCCAGGGTCCCACCAAGATTAACTGGGATTAACTGGCTCAACTAGGATTAGTGAGAAAGGTACTGAATACATTTCTTTTGCTCTAACATGACTCTTAAAAAGGCAAATCTAATTCAGGGCCTTAATGTTTGCCTTTTTAGATATTTAAAAGAGAAATAGGGTGCAAGATTCAGAAGCGCTGTCAGGTTCAGATACAGCACCGAGCACACCTGGATGAATGGGGCCATGCAACTGATGAAGTTACTGCCACCTAGTGGAAACCTGTGCTTGTCGCAGCGAGGCCGACAAAGATACCAGGCCTCCTGGTGCAGGGCTGCAAACCAAAACCCTCCCAGGTGGAATCTATCAAATATCACACGCATTCACTCCTATTACGAAGGTGATCGCCAAATCAGTGTGATACAAGAAGTTAAGATTGTGTTTCTCGTGACCCTCGCCACCCCTTCCTCCCTCATCCCTGTCTTCTTGGGACGGTTTGTGACTTCTTGCTTCCACATCCCCAGGGCATGCTCCGTTCAGGATACACACTTTCCTGATGGCGATCCACTTATCTGTACCTGCAAGCATCCTGACAGGGGCTGGGACTTGTCTCATTCATCCTTATAGCCTAAGCGTCTAGTACATGGCCTGGTATAAAGGAGGTATCCAGTGAATGTTTGTTGAATGAATCTAACTGAATGTTCTGACCCAAACTTATCATCACTCTGTATGATTCAGGCCAAGATTAAGCAGCAGTTTATTTGAATATTCTAAATAGTAAACATTTGAGAGGGGTGGGTGGAGGAATGGAAGGGACTTCTCAGGGAAGTGTCCAGGGCAGGGCAGGGGGCTGGGGCAGCCGGCCTGCTCACAGGGCAGTGGATGCCCGGAACTTCTGGGTCAAACAGAACACGGCGGCCGTGAGGGCAGTGCACTGACGAGCCAAGAGTTTCACACTGAGGTCTTGATAGCCTCTCTCGCAGGTCAGCTTAGCGGCCTCCACAAACTGGTGGTAGGTGTCCACCACGTCCCTCAGGTTCCCTGCCGCTTCCCTGTGCCGGGCGGAGCAGCGGCTGCAGTCTGTGAACTGGAAGCACAGGCCAGCCAGCTGGACCAGGTGCTGGAAGGTGTCACGCACAGCACCCTGCATCTCTTCAGCGGACTGGTCCATTCTGATCACATGCTGACAGCTCGACAGGAGTTTCTGGGAGCCCATGCAGAGCCGGCTCCGGCTTTCAGAAAAGTGCCAGGTGCACTTCTCTGGCGGGTGTTTGTTCCCATTCCCCCAAGCAGCATCTAGAATGTCCTGTAATTCCAGCAAGCTCTCTGTGAGCTGGATGAAGCCCTCGGGGGTGCTGGTTGGGGCAGCTTTCAGCTGCCTCAGAGCCTTGGAGCAGTACTCTGGCCAGGTGTGGTTGTTCCTCGACAGGGGCTCAGCACTGCAGCTGTGGGCCCGGGTACGCCTCCAGGGCTGGGCCAGCCGGCTGCCTGCAGAGGGTGGCGAGGTGAGCGGGGCTGTGAGGTGTGCTTCCAAGTCCCTGTCATCTTCCTGTGTCTCCGGCTGCAGGCCCCGGAAGCACGTGGCATAGGAGAACTGGCAGCTGCACTGCTCCATCCCAAACCTGGGGGCTGCTGTCTCATTCACAGCCGCAAAACCCAGAGATGTGGCCGTCCTGAGATTGGCAGAAATTTTTGGATGGCTTTCTGGGGCCAAGCACAGGAAAGCGTTCTCAGCAGGAAAGCAGATGCTAGGGCTTTTGTCTTTGCTTTCTGACAGCGAACCATGGTTTGAACTTTCTAACTGGGGCTCCTCTTGGGGACACGGTGGTGGCTTTGGCAGCGAAGGCCCTGGATTAAAAGACACCTGCTGAGAAGTGTCCCTATGGGCTGCATCTTCCCCTGTCACATGGTTAAGTGGCTCTGCCTTGACCCCTTCCAGAGGACAGGCTAATGGAATGATCTGGTTCCTAAGCAAGAAATCAGGGTCCAAATCCAGCTCTGCTAGTAGTAGTCGTTGTTCTTGGGTCTGGCAGGCTTGGCCTAGGGGTTCTCTGCTTTGTGCTTGGCGGTCCATGGGGGAATGTGCTGGAGTCTGCTCAGTGCCTGTTACAGGAGTCTCCATGGAGAAGGAGGCTATTGCTCCACTAGCTGGATCGCTGGCACCAACAGTCTGTGGAATAGCATTGAATGCATCACCCTCAGCATCACCTGAATCCTTCCCAGATTCATCATGAAATAAGTTGGTGCCATTTTCGTTTCTAACTTCTCCATCATCTTCCAAAGATAGTTGTCCTCGTTGCTCCTCCTTTGTAGGGAAAGAAGCCATCATCTCTCCTGAATTTGTTCCACATTCACCACTTCCAGGCCTGTCTTGAGGAGACAACAAAGGCTCTGTGGATTTGGGGGCAGGTTCTTGCATATGATTTGTAAACAAAGATCCCAATCCCATTTCCAGCTGGACTCCTCCCAGCTCTAGTGTGTCTCCTGGAGAGACATTATGTGGCCCTGGGCTGACGGTCAGGCAGACTCTGTCTGGGTTCAGGTCAGCACTGCAGAGGGAAGAGGTGCTGTCCCCAAGCTCTATGGCAAGTTCCTCACGTGCACTACCTTCTGAGTCTTGAAATGGAGGTAAGGTTTGGGAAGGCCCTGCCTGAGCAGTATCTGGGCCAGATAAACCTGGGTTGGAACAGCGAGGGGTGCTTGCTGGGGAACCGGCAACAGCAGCAGAATTCTCTCTATGGTTGGGGTCAATCCGGAGGCGAACAGCAGAAATAGAAGACACTCGAGAGTCGATAACCGACTTGGTTTCCATGGTCTCGGGCTCCATCTCCATGACCCGGGAGGCTGGGTTTTTGTTCTTGGTCTCGCCCAGGGAAGCCAGCAGCCCCAGGGCCTTGGTCTCTAGGAGGCCGGGCTCAGCCTGCACATCCTGCAGTGAGGACACAGTCAGGGAGGGTGCACCAAGGGCCAGGTAGGGCTGCCTGTCATAGTAGCACACGTGGTCCACGCTCTCCAGGGAGGCTGATGGTACCAGGGGAAATGAGACCTGACAGGTGTAGTCAGTCTGCAGGAATGACCTCCTTTTTCTCAGGGTCTTGGCATACTTCTTCACCCCTCCCCTTCTGCTTGGCTGTCTTCCATCCAGCCCAGGATTCAGGCTGTCCTCAAGGCTGCAGGTCCTAGCCGTATTCTGCAGGCTTGTGGCACTGGGGTCTGCAGCAGAAACAGCTCTGGGCCCTGAGAGTCAAGAAGGGAAAAAGGCCATGAAAAGCAGAAAAACCAAGAGACATACAGAGCTTGGGCTCAGGACCCAGGGTTGACTGGGTTCAGATCCTGGCTGGGCTGTGTAACCTCGGGCAGTTAAACCTCGATCCCCCCAAGTTCCTCATCTGGAAGATGGGGATAATAACTGCTGTAGACAGTTCTTGATTCTTGGTTGCCCCAGATCCATTTCATTGTTTTTTGGTCACAGTCCCCCCACTTCCTCTCGGGGAAGAATGACATCTCCCTGGGGGGTTACAGTCGACTGGAACTGTCAATGAAGGCGCCCAGTCCACGTCAGCCAAGCGGTCAGATTTGTGATCTAGAAAGTTAGCCACAAATTTCCTAGAATTTCAAACTCAAACACACTGATTTAAAGAAAAGAAAAAAAGGCAGAGCCCTTTCTTGTAGCCACAGTATCCTGACAAGGCGGTCTTTTGCCACCCAGCCTCTGAGTGTGGTTGTCACTTGGGTCTGAACCAGCGCCTCAGCTCTGCTGGCAGCTCCATAAGCTGCCTCACACCCTTCTAACACTCTTCCTTTGTGCTTTCATTAACCCGAGTCAGTCAGCAGCTGGAATGAACTGTGCATGTCAAGCTCCTAGCACAGGGCCTGTGCCTAACAGATGTTCACTGAAGACAGCTGTTGCTGCTGCCATTACTACCGTCACTACGTGTGTGAGGGTTCTGAAGGAGCTTCCTTTTGACAAAAAGTGGCCACGACCCTCAGTTGCGGGCGTGAGGGGTTTGTGCACACCAGGATGGATCTTTCTGAGGAGAGAAGCACTTGTGTGGAGGAGTCCTGGGAATCAGCCAGAAGGAATCAGGATCACAGCCCGGCACTTGAGAATCACAGGGCTCTTAGACTCACACCAGTTGTTTCCAACCTGGCTGCACCTTATTAAAAACCATATCCAATCCCAGCCTGCTCTGCAGACCTCTTAGATCAGAATGTCTGAGGCTGGGACCTAGGAATCTCTAGTATTGAAATCAGGTCCCTTGGGTGATTTGATACCCAGCCACATGTTGGAGCTCCTGCCCTAGCCACCTACAGCCACTGACCACAGTGCCTAAAAAGAGAGAGGTTCGCACAGTGGGGCAGGGGCTGGGAGTCCCAGTTCTGGGCCATCCTCTCAGTGCCACACTGGCTCCCTATAAAAAAGGGAGTATCCAGTGACAAATAAAAATGGCAAGCCATAGGATATATTGGAGTATATGAGGAAGACATTTGGTATAAACCTAATTTGGCCTGACTTTGTTTTTTCCAAAAGGGCCTGACTGTGGCTATTGAGCACACATTGTATATCTGCTTAGACATTTCCTATGGCCAGAACAAATGGCCTTAAGATAAAGGTGCAGCTTCCCCCACGTTGACATTTCCTTAGGGATAAGCATCCTTCCTTAGGCTAGGAACTGATTGCTGCACTCACCTTTGACCACCCAGCTCACCCAGCTCGAGGCAACACACCTGCTACCCCGCGCGGCGTTCACTGAGACAGCAGACCTATCTGCCATTTCCATCAATCGCTGTGCTGACAGAGCAGTCTCGTGACTATTGTAAAAGGGACATTTCAATCATATGTGAAACATACTCTTTGTGGGTATATAACCACCCTTATACCCCCACTTCTTTGGAGTGCTCTGTTGCTTTGTGGAAAGACTCTCCCGGGTTATAATCCTAAGATTTAAGCTCAGAATAAACTCACCCAAATTTTCATTTATAGATTGCTTATGGATTATTTTCGTCGACAGCTTTGAGGGGTACTGGTACATTTCCTAGGTGGAGAAAAACCTAGAGGGAAGTTCCTAGGCCAGAGCAGCCTAGAGGGAAGTTCCTAGGTCAGAGGAGCCTAGAGGAACTTGGGAGTGAATGGGGAAGGCTGACCTTTTTAATTTGGCTTTAAATTGGAAAGAATTGTGTTTATAAAGTCTGAACAAACTGCTTGATAGAGAAATGAGAGACTGAACATGTTCAGCTCCAAAGAAAAGGGACACTTGCTCCTCCAGGCCTTTACCAAAAGGCATCCTTAGGTGACTAAGGACCTCAGCGGGAGTGTCAGAGGATCAATCCTTACGATGTGCAGCGGTTCCATAGGGAACTCCACTCTCATTCACGGTAATTAATTACAGGCTCGTCCGGGGACGCGCACATAAGGGCTGGTCACCTGCGTTCCAAGCCCCTACGGTGGTTTTAGATCACCGGAGGAGAAACCAAGGCACATAAGAGAGTGTTTACGACCTTTCTATAGGGAGTAACACCCACAAGCAGCACACTTCCTGACCCACGACACTGTCCTTAGAAGTTGTTCGGACTTTATAACAAAACAAAATTAAAAGAGAAGCCGGAAATCGAGCTTCTGAAACAGCCCGATCAGTTCCTGAATATGCAGACTCTCCTCTGGACTCCAGTTGGCTTCACGCTGTGATTGCAATTGCTTAACAAAGGGGGATCCCAAGCCAGATTGCTAAGGCCAAAAGAAAGAGAGAAAGAAAAAAAAAAAACTGGGAAAACAAGTTTTTTCACCGTGGTCTGCTATGAGACAGAAATCTAAGGAAAATCTTTGTTCTATATGTCTGTCTGTCTGTCTGTATCTATATATGTTACAAACATGTGACACTTTACCTCCAGATGGTACAATTTCTAAAGAGCTCTATTCCATTGACAAAGTAAGCGCTTACAAAAAGTTTTTCTAAATAGAACTAACTCAAATGTCTTTCAAGTTAACATGATATAGATTAATCTTTGGTTAATGAAAGTTTAAGTTTGTTGGTTTGATTGAAAAGCCATGTCCTCGAGAGTTGTTGGTATTTGCATATGATGCAGGCATGCAGCCTGGGTTTACTAGTCCGATAAGTTCATGTTGTCTGTTAGAAATTCGTCAGCAAAATAATAGCTTTAAATGATCAGTTTTGTCTAATGTCTCATGAAGTTTTTGTGGGTAATCTGAACATAATTGTTGGAAACAAATGATTTAAATAGATAAAAGTGGGTACAATAACTGTTTTATGGTCTGTATACTTGGGAAAAAAAACAGCTTCAAAATTCTTTTTGGTAACAATCTTGAGTTTTGCCAAGTTAAGTTAAATGATAAAAATCTGAGTATCTGGGTCATTTTTGGATTGGATAGAACACTGAAACATTATTGCTAAACGTATCTAAGTTTATCTACTTTTGCCTTCTTATTGCAGAGAGGCTAAAAGCCTTTGGGTCTTTTACTGTAAAGTGTGGCGTGTTTCTAGAAATTATGAAAGTGTTTAGAATGCTGATATAAAAGACAATTCATAATTGCTTACTATTTTAGTGTTTACTATAGTCTGTTCAAGGTTAAAGAGTTCTAATATATGTGAATAAAGCTGCTAGAAATTAATAAGAAAAATAGCTCTGCATTCAATGAAAGTAAAGTGTAAGTTTCCAGTAAAGAAGGTATAAAGAATGGAAATATTTTGTTTGGTTGCATAAGAAAGATAAATTTGTCTTAATGTACTAGAAAGAAAAAAAAAAAAGAAAGCATGGAACAAATCCTGAAGGTAAAAAGAAAGTTGTAGAAGGTTTGTGTAAGAGAAATTCTGAAAAGAGTTTTATGCCTGGTCAAGTTGGCTAAGATTGAAATGAATCTAATTAAGTAAATGGGTTTTAATATGAAAAAGTAAACTGGTACAAAAATTAGAATTTGGCTTTCTCTCTAAAAAGGATAATTTTCTTAAACTCTTAGTCTGCTCTTGATAAAGAAGTTATAAAAGGTTTTTCCTTCTGAGTAAGTTTACACAAGATCTATGTTTTGTTAAGGTAATTTCCTAGGTGCAAAAAGACAGAGGTCTCTCTATTAAGGTTTTTTTTTTTTTGCTGTTGTCACTTTGGTTAAATATTATGAGCCTTCTTTCAGTGACCCTTGTTTTACAATGAGATCAGCAACCTCTTGGTCTTGTTTAAGTAAGTGTTTAAAAATCTTTTGATACTTTTGACAAGCTTCTCCCTCAAACAAATAGTCAAGTCCTAAATAAAGGTTTTCTTTTGAGCTGGATGGAGAAGGAGGATTTCTCTGAGGATTTTCAGAGGGCCCCTGGGACTTCACAGAGAAATTTGCTCTCTCTTCCTATAAGGTGGGAAATTCTAAACTAATGAGGCTTATTTGGTCTGTTAAATTACATTGGAAGCATTATCAGATAAGTGATGATAATCTTTCTTAGGTGGTATTATGTGGGTAAATGTTATTAATATAAATGTTCTGAAATTATATAACATTCCTAAAATTCTGATCTGTCCTATCAGCCATAATTCTAATTATTAGTTTAAGCTGTTATATATCACAGAAATAACCAAGTTTCTCTGTCAATTGTCATTTTTAAGTCTTGTGTTGGTTACAGTCAGTTTGTTTTACTCTGATGCTTTTTGCTTTTGCAAATGTCTCATCTTCAGAGGAATTCATGGAAAGGACTCTGACACTTACTCTGGATTACAGTTTTCTGATAAACTTTCAGATCATAGAACTGCACTGTTTTGAAGGACAGCCCTTCTCATTAAAGACATTTCAGTATTTAATAAGGCTATTCCTGCTTGACTATCATTAAGGGCTTCTTGAGTAAATTTAGTCGGAGATTCCATATGTAGTAATGACATCTTTTAGCCCCAAAGAAGAAGCAAATATAGCTGCAAATGTAGCCATACCAGTGAAACACTGAACAAGCCCATCTGGCCTTAAAGAGAGGGAGATTGGCAACAGGTTTTAACGCAGCCTGACTCCTTCCCTGCTTTTAAAGGAAACTTGGGGTACAGTGTTTTAGCCATCCAGGCAGTAGCCAAGGCCAGAGATTTGTTCCACATAACCACTGAGTTCATTAGGATTCCCTTGATAAATGCCTGGCCTTCAAGTCCAGTCTGTTTTAAATTAATCACTTTTTTTTTTGAAGTGTGACTTCAGGGTCAATAGTGACACAGCCGCTTTCCTCTGCTGGGCACTCCTGTCAAGCTCTTTTCCTTCTCTGTAAATTCTGTCCATCTCATGAGGTCTAGCTTATAGGCAACCTCTTCTGAGAAGCCTTCCCTGATTCCCACTGTTGAATTAGTGCCTCCCATCTATCTCTGCTTGCTCACAGTTCTCTGAACCTCCCTTGTAGTCCTGACTTGAAGTCACGATGCTCATACTTTGGTCCACTGAGCCCAGGGCAGCCTCCTCAAAAGAGGACAAGGACCCTGCTTTACTCATGTGGTTTTCCCTCAAGCTTGGTCCCCGTCCCTGGTGGCTACTCAGGAGCTGCCCACTGAGTCTACAGACCTGCTGGGGAGGGCTCACCTGAGAGGGCATCTGGGGGTGTGAGCTTGTCGGCAGCATCATAGTATTCCTCATCCGAGCTGCCATCCTCAAAGGCCAGCGGCAGATGTGGGGCCAGAGCTTCCAACGTGGAGCTGGGCTGGGGCTCCGTCCAGCCCTGCTGCCCCCAGGCTGGCGGGCCCCCACCCTGCCGGGAAGCTGTGTTCTCCGAGCTGTCGCTCAGGTGGCTGGCCAGGGAGATGCTGGAGCACAGGCTGTAGTAGTCGGTCTGGCTGCCCTCATAGAGCCTGGGGTCCAGCGGGACCGCACTCAGTTCTGGTCCCCAGCTGAACGTCTCGGGAGCGGGGCTTTCAGGAAACTCTGTCTTCTGGCCCTGAGCGTTGGCTCTCTGGGCCAGGTCCAGGAGACACAGGAAGCCACTCGTTTCAATCCTGTTTCTCTCTTCTTGGCTGTCGGAATCCAGACTCTCCAGGAAGCCTGGCGAGCTAAAGGGGAAGAAGCCGGACCTGCTGGAGGAGCAGGCGTCCAAGTCGTCCTCTTCCAGGGCATCCACGGACTCGCTCGAGCCGCTGGTCCTGCAGCCTCGGCTCTCAGTGTTGGCCGAGTCGGACGCCTCAGACTCGGCACTGTCTGTCGTGCTGCTGGCCCCGCAGGTGCTCGGGCCTCTCCTGGCCACCTCAGGCGCGGGGCTGTCCCCAGGAGGCTGCTGCTCTTGTACGAGTGGTCTGCAGGGGCCCGGCTTCGGCAGGCGTCCGTCAGAGCGAGGCTCCGGCATGCAGTCCACTTCCGAGGACTCCTCGGAGTCGCTGCATGCCCTGGATTCGTAGCCTGCAACAAGGGGGACACCGAGAGTTACAAAACAGCATTTGGGGACTGGCAGATGCCCATGTGTCCTCTCACCCCCACACTGCCTGCCCTCCCATTTTCCAGAGGAGAAACCCGAGGTCCAGAAGGGTGACTGTCCCAGATCATGCTATACTGACTGACACGGGATCCCTGAGACTCAAATTCCACGTTCCCCTCAGAACAGCAGGCCTCCTTTCTCACATCTATCTGAACCACCTAATGGAGACAGGACTCCCCCCTTCTCTCCTTTCAAGGAGAGTGATCTGTCCACGGGAACATGGTGGGGATTTAACTGGGTTTCACTTTGCTGTGGGCAGCATCACCCAGGTTTGCGCAGCCCCTGCTCGAATCTCAGCTCTGTCCTGTCTGGGCATCAAAGTCAGAGGGGAATCGTATTGAAAAGATGAAACAGATCCTTGGCCCCAGCCCTGATGTACTGAGTCCAACATCTAGGGAGTGTGCCCTGAGAAGGTGTATTCTGAGTAACTCTGTGGGAGATTCTGAGGCTGCTAGGCTGGTACCATTCTGAAGCCAGGCCCTGGGGACCCACTGGTGTGACAGGGCTTTTAAAACAGTGAAAACTCATCTAGCTGCTGGTACTCAGGAAGGATTCATGGGGTTGGGGGCATTGAGCCAGGTCTCCAATCTCTCCTCCAACATCAGCTTTCAGCGTGATCTTTCGACAAACTTCTCTCTGATCACATCACATTCTTCTCAAACCTTCTGATGGCCTCCCCTGCCTAGAGGGAGGAGCTTAAGCAATCTCGTGAGAGCTAAGGCCTCTCACAGGGTGGCCCCGACCCCTTCCCCCGCAGCCTTGTCACCCCTCTCACAGGGTGGCCCTGACCCCTCCTCCGCAGCCTTGTCACCTGCTGCAGCCTTCCCATGCTCCAGCCACTACAGAGAGCCTCTCACAGATCATGACCTTGCCCTTTGTGTCATGCCTCCATGTTGCCTCCTTGCTTCAAATGATCTCGCCTCCCTTCTTTGCCTGATTAACCCCAGCATGTTCTTCAAGATCTAATTCAAATACTCTCCTCCCCCCCGGAGCACCTTATCTTACCACTGTCACTGGCCCCTGAAGAAGCAGTGCCTCCTGCCACCACACCTCCACAACTGCTCCTTCTCCCGACCAGACTCTGAGGTATCATCCCTCATTCAAAAATGGTATTAAAAAGAAAAGTAACAAATGCCCAAATGCATCACTTCCTAATTATTTTATCTTACTACCATCAAACTCTTGAGATTATTTCTGCCTATTTTATCTATATGGAGGAAACGCTATATAACAGTGTGCTCCTGAGCATCTCTCCCCATTTCCACCTTCAGTGTCATCACGCTGGTAGTTTGAAATTAGCCACGGTGGGATTGTTCATACCATGGAAATAGTCAATGTTTCAAATCAGAGTTTTGTTTCTGTTTTTCCCTGCAGAGGCAGTTAAACATTTGTCAGCACACCAGTGGGAAAATGCCGATCAAAGTGCTGAGGCAGAAGCCTGGGACACACTGGAAAGTGCTCATCTCATCTGGCCTCCACTACTTCATTCCTTATATGGTATGGTTTCGAGTCCCTTCTATCTCCAGGTACCCCCTTCTTCTAAACATGTAAGGTTGAAAATTTCTGTTACGTAATTCACGAGAATGCCAGAGACTGTGTGGGCATGGAACGAGAAGCTAGGCCACTTGTACCCTCTGAACAAATAAGTGACATCTCTTTTTGCTGGCAAAGAAAGACAAAACACAGTGGATCTTAGAGATGGTTTTAGGAAATACTGCAGGGACTCAGAGACCTTTAACAGTATTCTTGGCTTTAGAGGACTCTCAGGTACGAAGGAAACTTCTCTATTTAGGATTTTGAAAAGATCAACTCTTGGCCAGGAAATAAACGGAGAAACAGCTCTCATCTACTTGAGCTGAAGTCTCGGCTCAGCTCAGCACCTCCCTTTAGGCTGTGAAATGGGCCCATCCTCACTGGAGCAAGCCTCAGCGCCTCACCTTCTTCAGCAGACACCCGGTGCCCCTGATGTTTGTTCCCTGGCCAGAGGAAAATGGAGGTAACTGGGTCGACAAACAGCCTGTAGTAGCCGGCAATCAGGCAGGCGAGGTCTTTTGCACTGTTGGATTCCAGCAGCAAAGTCAGAACCTTTAAAGGGAAAGACAGCTCTTACGTTCATAAAGGGCTAAGGGACAGGCTGAAGACTGACGAGGCCATGTGCGGCCAATGAGAGATTCCAAGTAAATCCAGGCATGATCCACAGGCCTCCTGGTGTCCTGTATCCTAACCAACAAGACTCGAAATGAGTGTACATGCACACGTGTGCACACACACAACCATACATGCACTCAGGCATGCTCACACATGCACAGTGGATTCCTCCTAACGAATCTCCACAGTGTCTCCTGCCTTTCCACCTCCTACCCCAGCCCCCACCCCCACCACCCCACCGCCTGCTCATTCATGCAATGGGGCCCCTTCAAGACCTGACCTAGAAAAGGAAAAAGCAAGAGCAAGTGGAGAAAGAGAGAGGGGGTGATAAGAAGAACAAAGCACTATCCTTGAGCATATTGGGATGACATCAAAGGCAGGCAGGATAAATGTAGCACCTTCCAGAAAGGCTCAGGAAGTCCCCTGCATCATTTACTCATTTTAATTGCTGCCACTCAAAACTTTTGGGCAGCCACTCTTGTCCCATGCATGTGATAAAATTCTCTGGTGCTCCCACCTAAGTTTCTGAACCAATCAGGAAAGTACATGGTCCGGCTCAGTTTATATAAAAAAACCTTTGAGGACCTCCCCAGGAAAATGCACCCTGTGCATCACTTTCCCTTTGATGGGACAGGACAGACAATTCATCCTCTTTAGCAAATGGACATTAGACTTTGTTAATATTCAAACTCATATAAACTACCCTAGAATAATTAAGCCCCAAATTCCAGAAGCGGGATTCAGAATGCCTTCCTCGTGTGTTACCTTGACGTCCTGAAGATACACTTTGACCATGCTCACTTTCTCAGACTCTTCCGTCAGCTCTACGCGGCTGATGTTTGCAAACTCTGCCAATGTCGACATGATGTTGAGTTTGCTGTTGATAATTTGGCTAATCCCATACTTGGCTCCAACCAGAAGGGCAATGTAGGATTCTCTATCCTGTAACTGCAGACAGCAGGAAGGAGAGTTAGTTTCCATTCACGAGCTAGTGAAAAGACATTGTACATGTGAGACATGATACCTCTCTCTGCAAACTCCTTGATTCCTACTTCAGGTCCTCGCCACCACTCCCTGGACTACCAAGTTAGGCAAGAGCCTATGGCTAAATTAAATATAAATTCATCTCCCCCAAGACCCTTCACAATAGGGAGCCAAACCCCAGGGCTCTTAGCTGTACCATAAACACAACCTGCACTTTCACACCTCAGTGCCTATAATCACGCCGTGCCCTCCTCTTGGAGTTCTTTCCCCGCCATCATTACCTATTGAAATCCTGACCCTTTTTTAAAAGGTTCCATCAAAACCTACTGCAAATATCTGTGGAAAACAACTGCTTGATCTTCCTCCTCAAACAAAAACAGTTCTTTTCTCCTGGGTTGTTCCCACACCCCACTGTGTATTTCTCTGGTAGCAGGAGCTACAGTTTCTTATTGTCGTTACTGTCTTCACATCTCAGAGTCCATGTTAAGCTCCCTGACGACGCAGTTGGTTTTTATCCACGTTTGTGACCCCGAGGGCCCAGCAAGAATCCTGTGCCAGTTCCATGTGCTTGGCTGCTTCTGCCATTGCGAGTCCTTTCCTCAGACAGGAGAGGTAAGAGGGACTGCAAACAGGAACCTGACAGCTGGGAGAGGGCAGGAAAGTTTTTCTTGCACCTTCAAGCCTCCCTTTCTGTGATCCAGTCTCTTTGCCACCTTTTGGTCATCTGCTTGTACAAAGATTCAATCTATTTTTCCCTTCCCCTAGCTATGTGATGCTCTTCCTTTCTCTCAAAACATCGATTTTCTTTTTCCATCCACGTTGTTAGGTCAGCAATCTGATTAAATTGACCCATCACTGTAAATGGCTTGAGAGGCACACCAAATCCACTGAAAGGAGCTTTGTTAATATAAAAAAAAAAATCTCTAAATGGTAAATTGTCTGGCTTTGTCCTGGAGAGTTCTTGGGCTGACTGAGTGGTGGGGGAGGGCTCCCTTAAAGCACACCCCCAGTCGCTGACTGCTGAAAAGCACAAAGCTCTGGGCCTGGGCTCCAGGAAGAAAGCCTGAGGAGGAATGGGCGACAGAGCAGAGGCCTCACTTGCTTCCCTTTTCCCTTCTCAGGCCCACCCCTCAGTTCTTCTCTTCTCCTGACCCCAGCCTGGCACTCAGTCTAACATTATTACCTTTCCTTCGTGATTTCCAACTTTTCCTCTTCACCTTCATCTACCCAAAGCTCCAGAGTAAACTGCTTATAGTACCCTTCCCTCAGAGAGCCTTTCCTCTGTACTGAAATTGGGCCAAACCCAGCCTTCTTGCCTTTCCTAATCCCTTCTCCTTCCCACACTCAACCTGAAGCTGGCATTGCTATCCGCTGTCTTTAAACTCCACAGCAACAGCTCTGTGCCTCTCTCATGGCTTTGCTTTGTCTGGTTGGGTACCTGTTCCATCATTCGAGGGTGGAAATCACGTCTTATTCAGCTCTGCCTCCCCCAGCATCTGTCATAGAGCTGGCACCAAGCAAGGGCATGCTAAACACTCCCCGACGGTATTAATATTTAGTTTCCCAAACAAATTCTAGTACTGGACAGAGTCCTCAGGAATTTTAGGCTAAAAGATGCCATGCTCCTCAGAGGACCTCTAGCATCCCTTATAAGAGCAGGATTCCCCTGTTCTCTGATACGTACCATTAAAGTAGCATTAAAGATTTTCCCACCATACGTCTTGAGTTCCCCAAGGATCTGTAGATAATTTAAGCGTAGCTGGGCAGCAGAAATAAGTTGCTTAAATGGGGGGAAAAAACAGACTGTTAAATCAGAGTTATTCACTTGCCTAAAATCCAGGCAATGTTGAAAATGCTTTCCCTGAGGTTTCACAACAGACAGCTGTATGGGGTGGCAGGGGCCACTGATATATTACCTTCTGTCGGGGTTCCAGCAGATTCTGGTTCCTCTTCATGTGGAAGCTAATGGCTTTCTTGATGTCTTTGCCTTTCATGTTTCGGAGTAAAGTTGGAGATATAAAGTTCTCTATTCCCCAGTCTTTCCTGCCAGGAGACATTGGAGACAAGGAGGCCCATCTCTACCGTGTACTGGGCTCTAATGAAGAGCATAATCACATCTCATTTAGCACTTAGTGTTCTCGCAACACTGCAGTTATGAGCCTCTTTCTCAATAGAAGATAGATTTATATATGGCTGGTTTTTGTGGAGTGTGTGTAAATAATATATACTTATACAAACACACTCTCCACAAAAACCAGCCACAGCCATTCATGAATTAAACCCCACTGATCATTCTGGGAGCTCGTTACTCAGCAGACGTACAACGCACACTCGGTGGGCAACGTGGAGCACCTGTGAACCCGAGGCCAGGCTTCAGAATGGTGCCAGCCTGACAGCTTCAAAATCCCCCAACAAACCAGTTAAATACAGAACCTCAGGTCCCACTCCCTAGAGATCTGAGCCAGTATATCAGGGGTGAGGCCGAAGATTTTATGTTTTAAACATGATTCCCCATCTGATTATGATGACCAGACAGGACAGAGCTGAGATCTGGTGAGGAGGTTAGCGAACCTGGGTGACCCTGCCTAGACCAACGTGAAATTTTAAGCTAAGAATCAGGAGGTGCTGGAATTCCAGGACTTGAAATGGCCTCAACAGGAATATAATGCATCACCAATGGGTTCACACCAATTTATTAATTACATTAATTGGTTCATAGCCGTAAATTAATTTCCAAGGCATTCCTGCCCTCAGAAGGGCTTTACACCAAAGTTGTCAACCGATTTCCCAAGACATCCCCCCAGGAACAGGGAATTTACACTGGGATCCTGCGTCATTTCACCTGGAGTTGGCTTCTGCCTCAGAGGGAGCAGCCAGGTTCTGATACCCGGGGGAGCCAGGCTGGGCTGGAGAGGGAAATGGAAGCAAAGATGACAGACAGATGGGGAGGTGGGTGAATATCAGCGGTCTGTGGAATCCGGCCATCCTGGCCAGGGGCCAGCCAAGTTATAAATGCCACACAGCTGCTGTTGAGGAGACACAGAGGCCCCCCCCCCCACTCACTCTATGTACTTCAAAGAGATCTTCTGTGGCTGGGCGCAGGCGTAGATGCGCTCCTGGATGTGCAGAGCCGCAAGTCGGAGAGCAGAGCTACATTTCATTTCCACAGCAAAGCGCTCCTGGAGCACGTCGCTGCAGCTCTGGAAGAGATTAGATCAGCGGAATTGGGAAACAAGAACAGACAGACTGTGTTCCCAGTTCTCTCAGCTGAGAGGCAGCAGGACCAGGAGCTCACTTTGAGACCTGGCTCTGCCGATTCTCAACTGTGTGACCTTGGTTAAGTGACTAAGACCCCCTGAACACTGGTGTCTTCCCATCACTCAATGAGGATAGTTAAGTCTACCTTGCACAGCTTCTGTGAGGTTTAAATTTGATAACGCACATGAAAGCAGCTATAAAGGACACAGTATTACACAAACATAAAGTAGTGTTGTTGCTATCATTTGCTGCCACCATTTCTGTAAGACTTTGGGCAAGTCAATCCACCTAGTATGAGTTATCTCATCCATAAAATGGTGATGCCTCCCAAATGATTCTTTATCATCAGAATAAAAATGACACACTAAATATCACCTAAGGAAGCAGAGCTGGGGGCCAAGGAACCCTTTTTGGCTCTGCCACTAAATGGGTGACCTAGGCAAATCATGTGACCTTTTCAAGACTCAGTTTCATCATTTCTAAAACAAGCCTTTGAAGCACTAAAGCTTTTAGCAACCGAGACCACAACTCTCAAGATCCTCAGTGGCATTATTAGAAAATGCGCCATCCACATGGGGGACGAAGCCTAAGTTTCAGTAATACGTCACAAATCTCTAACATAGCAACTCAGTGACGGAAAAAGGAATTCTGAGGGATAATCAGGCCCATTCTCCTCCAGAAAAAGATAATCCCTACTAGGGAGTTGCTTAATTGCCTTGAGCTCATGTTCAAAACCCAATTTGCCATCTTTGGGAACAACCCCTGCTATTTGAGGAAGCGCAGACCCAGTCACCTGCAGATAGAGGTACTCAAAGGCCACGGGGTCTTCTTTCAGGAGGTCCAGGGGGTCCTTGGGAACAAAACACATCCTGAAGAGGCAGCGGTAGTCATGCGTCTCCTCCCTTTCCACCACCTGCGATGGGTAAGGGAGACGGGGTTGATCGTCTACCTGCCTTTGTTCTCCCCAACATCCCACAAAGCAGCTTAAGAAAAAAAGAGACAATGAGAGAGTCCTCAGAGATTTCAGTTTCAGTGCTTCCCAAGACAGCCGTAGACCTTTGTACCTAATCTGGCTTTCTTTCCCATGGGTATAAAATATAAACAGCTCAAAAGAGCAAAGTTTCACAGTGACCCCAACAGCCAGTTCCTCTTTCCAGAGAAAATTTCTTATGTGCCCTTTCAGAGACAGGCCATGTATACACATGTTTCCATGGACATATAGACTTTTCCTTCCACCAATGACAGTATAGTACCCCCAGCATTCTGCACCTCACTTTTTTCCACTTAAACTGTCTCAGGGATTTAACTTGATCGTCTCTTCCAATGCTAACTGAATGGAAGTGATAAAGTTTGCAGGCAGCAGAATGAGAAGGTGAGTGACCTGGGTGAGAATTCACCTGCAATAAGGAATGCTCAGTGTGGCTTCCATGAGGTCATGCCTTGCTCATGCTGTTCCCTTGCTGGAAAAGCCCCTTCTCCTTTTCCAGTTGTTGACATCCTGCTCATCTTCATAATGGTACACACACTACAAGGATTTGTTCAAGTGACCTGTGTTTGGTTTTAAAAAGCCGATACAACAGACCACTGAATGGCTGTAAGTTCGAATGGTCCAGACGGACTGAGTGCAGTGCCCATCCTGCCATCAGGGACCAGTGCAGGGGGTACGTCTCCCACAGAGGGCTTAGGTCCTTCCCTGCCACCTCAAAGGCAGCAGGTTCAGGGGAACATCACCAGAGCTGGAACCAAAGATGGAGCTCCCTCAGCTGTGTTACCTTGAGTCAGTCACCTTACTGCTCTGAGCCTCTGTCCCCACTTCTGCAAAATGGGGCCCTGCTGACTTCATACAAAACTCAGGCTGTTCTTGCCCCATGATCCCCCAGGCTGAGTGAGCTCTGGGCCTTCCACGCACGAGAAAGTGCATCCCGCCTCCAGGTGAGCCCTGTCTGAGGCTCTGGCTGAGGCGAGCCGCCAGCCCAGCCTGCGTCTCCTCCCCAGGGGCAGGGGCAGTGCACCTGCTGGATGAGCTCCTCCTCGTGCAGCAGGTGCAGCCGGGAGATGTTGTACTGCTCCTCCAGGGCCAGCGCGAAGTACTCCGTGCTTCGGATCGACAGCTTCTCCTTCACTGTGACGATGATGTCCTGCCAGGCACAGAGAGGCATGAGGTCACCGGAGCAGCAGCCTGTCTTCAGGCTCAGGCACAGAGCACGGAGGGCTCCCCTGACCTGCTCTCTGCTCCTCGGTGCAGCTGGGGAGAGAAAAGCCTGTGCTGACCGGGTCGACTGCCAAACTCACGGGGCCGAATCCTGCCAGGCCACATGTGGGACTTCTCAGAGCCCCTCACGGCCCTGCGCCCACTGCTCCCCTCTCCTCAGGCTCCAGCACCACCCATACAGCCATCCTTTCTTGATTTACTTAGAAGGCTGAAGCCAGCCAGCGGGGCCTCTGCCTCTCTTCAGGGTTTCTGGATCCAACCTCTCTCTGGGGTCTGCATCTTCAACCGCTCATCAGACAGAATCCCACCACCACCCGCTGGGACTTCCTGGTGGGAAATCGACCTGAAGTTTCTGAACCTCAGTTTCTTCCTGTGAAATGGAGGATAATGATGCCTACTTAGAGTGGCTGATAGGATGGAGTGATAATTAATGCTGTGCCATTAGAGTTGCCATGCCACATTCCCCTCGTTCGCTACAGCAGCCCTTTGTCATCATAAGGCCTAGCTGCCTCGGGGCATTCACACATGCTGTTCCCGCTGCCTGGCATTCTTTTCCCATTACTCTTCACAAGGCTATTTCTTTCTCTTCAGAGAGGCTTTCTTTGGTCTAAATGTATCTAAATATGATTGTCCCTGTCATTCTCTGTCCCAGGGTCCTGTTTGTTTCCCTCATCACTATTTAATATTAGTTTTTTCAATAACAGCTATGTTCTTTAGTAAGAGACCATATAGTAAAGTTAAGGGAATGGGTTCTAGACCCAAACTACCACTTACTGGCTGTGCGTCCCCGGGCAGACTGCTTACTCTCTTTATGCCTCTGTACTTTCATCTGTAAACTGGGAATAATATCAGCACCCATCTCACAAGGTTGCTGTGTGCCTTAAAGCAATTTCCCCCACAAGGCATTGAGCGCAGTGCCTGGTGGACGGCAAGTGGTCAACACATGCCAGCTGCTGATGTTTGTTTTCTTGCTTGTTGTCTTTCCCCCGCTAGACGGTAAACCCCCCGAGAGCATGAACCTTGTCCATCTTGTGCTCCATGATATCCCCAAATCTTGACACTCAGTGATGCCCCATCAACTCTCACCTGAGGAATCCTCATCGTAGACTCATAGACGTCCTGCTAGAACCTCCGATTCAGTAAGCGCCAAACCATTCGGTGCTCCCTATTCCTCACAATGCCCAATTCTAAATATCACCCTCCATAACCAACCAGTGACTAAGTCCTGAGAGTCTCTCTGCTTCTGGAACTCAACATTCACTCACTGCCTACTGTGCTCTGGCCATGGCGGAGAGCCTGTCTCTTAACTGTCCTCTCTCTAGCCTCCCATGTCCACTTTGGTTTGAGCTCATGCATTCCTCCTGGCTTTGTAGAGTGGTGTCCTGAGGATCCCCTGCTACCCACCTGACCTCCATCTTGCCTCTACAGCAGGGTGGGGCACACCACAGCCGCTGGGCCAAATCCAGCCCCCTGCTGGTTTTGTAATTAAAGCTACATGGGAACACAGCCTCGCCCATTCACTTCAATGGCAGAGTTGAGTAACAGACACGGCCTGCGAAACCTAACACAATTACCATCTGGCTCCTTACAGAAAAAGTTTGCTGACCCCTGATCTAGAGGAACTTATCTAAGCCTTGGACTGGTTCTGTTCTCCCTTGCTCAAGAACATTCAGTTGTTCCCCATGGCCCACCAGCCAAAATCCAAACTCCTCAGCTTGACATTCAAGGCTCTCAAGTATCAGGTGCCAATCAACTTCACCCACTTTATATTCTGCTGCTGCTTCCAATACTCTGCTCACAAGCCCATACAGTTGTCAAACTTTCCCATCGCTGGGTCTTTGTTGGTGCCGTTCCTCACGCCTGGGATGCTGTCTTCACACACTTCTCTTGGCCCATTCCCATCCATCTCTCCACATCTGCCTCATAGGCCACCACTCCCCAGGGCCTTTCCTTGCTGCCTGGCTGGAAGCTCTCTCTCCCCCGAGCTGACACCACACGATTTTCACGTCCTGCATTCACGATCCTGAGCACACTGTGCCTTCACCGTTTCACAGGGAGTTCTCCCAGGGTCTCGCCTCCTCACCCAGCCCCACACCAAGACTCCAGGCTCCCTTTGGGTGTGATCCTGGGTCATTTATTTCTGTATCACCAACAGCTTTGCCGGCACACACACAGTGTCAGTAAACGTTCGCTGGGTCGAATGACATACTATTTTCCTTGATTTAGAGAAAGAGGGTTTTCTAATATAAGAACTTTGCTGCTCTTGGCAGGGGAGCGGGGAGGAGCTGTCACTGATGAACTCAGTGATTTTTTTCCCTTTTTTGCCCATAGGATTTGTTTTTATGCCTTATTCTCTGTCATAAAGAGCTAAAAGATTTGCTTTTAAAAATTTGACTGCTACAGATAAGTAAGATGAACCAGTGTTACACCAGTGAAGTCCTTGCTCATTTCCCCAGCTCCAGCTATCCATCTTGGTTTAATTCCCTGTGGTGTGTGCTTTTATCGTAAATCACCTCAAAGTGTCTTTGGCCACCAAAGGGGGACTCGCTTTAAATAAATCCTCCCTTCCATTCCAGTGCACTTGGATCAAGGATGACAGAAGTAGAAACTTCGTCTAATTCACCTGCAAAACTTCCCTTTTACGCAGCATGGCAGCATGGCAGACGCCAGCACAGGGCTCAGAACAGACCAAGTTTTGAAGCCAGTTATGAGCTAGCAGACCTTGACAGGTTTTGGATCTCTCGGGCCTGTGTTCTCAACTGCAAAGTAGGGTAAAACTCATCATGTCACAGGATTACCAGGGGCATTAAATGAGATAGTACCCAAGGTACTGCTCGGAGAGTGCCAGACGTGTGTGAACACGGAACATGTCCGTACCTCTCTGCCCCTCCTCCTGTGGGCTTAGGCTTCCGGGGTCAAAGAGGCCCTCTCCAGCTTCCCCTGAGTCACGCTGAGGTAAGGAGGGGATAGATTATGTGGAGCAGCTCCGGGACCTGCCAAAGGAAGGTGCTGGAGAGGAACGCTGGCTACGTGCGTGTATGTGTGCGTGCGTTGTGTGCGTGGATGTGAGTACACAAGTGCATGTGCACAGGTGTGTGTGTGCTTGTGTGTGTGTGTCTTGGCCACTGCCCATTTCCTAGAGCTCACCAGCCACCAGAACCTGCTCTCCCCTGGTACCAGGAGAGCAGGGCCCAGGGTGTAGTCTTCCACAGTGTTCACTGTTTGAGCGACTCCTGCATTTGCTCCTTCCTCAGAGCCTCCCACCAACACTATTCACTCCCGCATTCAGAAACTGCAGCGCCATCCCTTACTGTCACCGGATAAAATCCAAACCTTGTTGCCTGTCATCTGAGGGTCTCCCCAGCCAGCCTGTGCCGTCTCCTGCTCCTCCCACAAGAAAGTGGCCGGGGCTCCAGTCCACTGACAGTTCACTATTTCCTGGGCAGTGCCCACCTCCTGGCTCTGCATGAGGTCTTGTGACTCCCTCAGCTGATGTGCACCTCCAACCCCCCACAGCGCCGTCCCCACCCAGCCTGGTCGAATTCTTAGTTGCCCTTCAAAACTCAGCTCAGGTCCAGCTTCTTCCCAAAGCCTCTCTGAGGTCCCAACAGGACAGACAGATGTTGCTCTTCCCCTCACAGGCAGAGCACTTCCTTGTCCCTCTCTTCACAGCCTTACTGCATTCTGCCCTGGACTGTTGGGAGCTCCTTGAATGCCCATCCCCTGAACTAGACTGCAAGCTCCAGGAAGACAGGGAGCACCCTTTACCTAGCTCTATGCATCCCCACCCCTGGAGCATCTCGTATGGGGGAACCAGTTAAACAGAAGTTGAACTGACTTTAACCCAGAACAGAAGATGCAGGGGCCTGGGCCTGCCCTGACACCATGCCTGGGATTTTCACTGTTCTAATCTTTGGAGTCACATACATAGGGAAGCCCGGTGGTTAAGGGTGATGGCTTACGAGTTGTACTAAGACCTTGGGTACTACATCCCTCTGAGCCCTGGTTTCCTTCCCTGCAAGATGGTGATAAAGATACCACTTTGCTTGGTGGTTGTGCAACTAAATGCGATAACACAGTGCTTGGCGTATTGCAGGTGCTCAGACCATGGTGGCTGTGAGACCACCAAAGCAGCTGTAGGGCAAGATGCCTGGGGTCCTGGGCACCAGCAAATTCTCACTGGGAAAGAGATTCAAGTTTACTCTCAATACCTTCACCGTTGTGTTTGCCTCGAACTTGAAAGCTTTGGTCTGTCCATTCTCCAAGTACAGCTTGAGCACGTTGGGCATACACAGAAGAGAATTACCCTGGAAAACACAAGAGTGGTGTTGAAACTGGCCCTCCCTGTCCCTGGGTGTGACAAATCCTCAGTGTCCCTGGCCCTGCTTGGTGTGGGAGCAGGATCCTCCCTAACCTCCTTGGCACTGGGAGATTTCTCTGATGGACGAGGCATGCCACACAGAGACAGGCACGCTTTGTTCAAGGGACAGCCACTAGACAGTGGAGAAGAGCAAGCCCTGCTGTGAGCATACTGAGCACTCACGACCATCAGCTGACACTTCGCTGCTGGTTGCCACCCTTATGGGATGCAATTTGGCAAGTCAGGTGACAAGCATGCACATTGTCCCAAATGGGCCTGACATCCTCAGACCGTGCCTTGTGGCGTTGGGGTGGAATGCAGGGGAGAAGCTTCCGAAGGCCCCTCTGTCCATTTTACTGTTACATTCCTATAGGGAAGCACCACCAAAGGCAGAGGGCTGCTCTCCACTCCACTCATCCCAACCACCGCCCCACACGTGCGCGATCTCCTAGGGGACACTGCCACTGTTGGAGGACTTTTTGGGGAAGGAGGCACAGGACTGGTCTGTGTTTGGTGACTCCATGCCAGCCCAAATTCCTGGGGAGGAGTAGGTCAGGAGAACGATTCCCTTTGGGTTTGGGAATCCCCCCAGGGCCAGCTCTCATAAAAAGTGACATCTCAGTATTTAGCTGCAAATAAAGAGGGCCCTTGAGCGGGTGTCCTCCAGACCCAGTGAGAGGCTCTTGAGTTCCCCAGATTTGAGCTAGAACTGCTCCCAGCACTAATCTCTGCGAAGAGTTTGGGTACAAGCCCACCTAGGGAAAGAAGCTTATTTTTTCCCCCAAAACTTGACAGCCTTTTTCAAATGAGAATCTTGCATCTTCTAAATATCAGAGCAATTGTATCTTTCAAGCAAGATTCACACTCATCACTCTCTATAACTTTTTTTTAAAACTGCTGTATCTTTATAGAGGAAAAAGGAGTATGTTCGTATCCCAGTGCCATTTCACCTTCAAGCAGGGGTGAGGGATTTCAAACTGCTCACTTTGCTGTCACCTCACTTCTCTGGTTTCAGGTGTTTAGAAATCTTAATCTTTGGATTTCCCAAGTGTGAAATTTATTCCTTAGTCCTTTATTATTTGTGATTAACAAAAAATACATCCATAACAACGTCACATAACTACCACCATTTGCTTTTCTCCAAGGCTCTTCCAATTTTTATCTACACCTGTGAATAGTTTTCAGAGAGCTGCAATGAGAGAACATACACTATTCTATACTCAGCTTTTACCCAACACATATCTCATATACACTTTTTCATGTGGGTTTAATGTTTATAATTTTAATGGACTTATAATATTCCATTGAGTTGAAATACAGGAATTGATTTAACCATTCCTAGACATTTAGCATTTTTCCAATTTTTGTTGCTATTTTAAATATTAGTTCTACAGATATCTTTAAATATGTGGATTTTTGCATGTAAGTTATTTCATAGACTAAATTAATAGGAATGTGATCCTTGGGCCACTTTTTACGGCATTCATTAAGTTTTGTTCTTTTCCACCCCCCAAAATTAAACCAATTGACAAAGCCACCAATTAGTACATGAGTGCAGCTGCTGTCTCAGCAGCAAGAGCTTACATTTTTTCTTTAGTCTTATTTACTTACTTATTTACAAATACTAAGTTTGAAGCTTATTTACTAAGTACAGTGTCCCTTCTTAATGTTTTCTTTTGCATTTCTTTAACCGTTAGCAAAGTTAAGCATGTTTCAAATGTTGGTTTACCATTTCAGATTCTTCTAGGGTCTTATTATGTTTCAAGAGGGAAAGTTTAACAACCAATTTTATCATTTTTTAAACACTTGAAAGGATGAAGGTCGGTCATGAGGCACTCTCCCTGGTTTTGCTGTCTCTGCCTCACGTGGCTGGTCCGCAGACCTGCTGTCCTGACCTGCAGTTTCCCCAGAGAACCCTGTTCCTCTAACTCCCCACCTCCACCAACACTCTCAACTAGTTTTTGTAGCTCATCTTACTGGTCTTCTCAGCATAGACACTAGAAAATGGAAGCGAGGGTGGGTCATGGCCATTTTAACACAGGGTCCAGTGATCTGGCTCACATCGCAGAGCCCTCATTCTCTACTTGTGCTATTAGCTGAGTCTAGCCTCTACTTCTCATTCCTGTGTACTACTCTTAAAAACACATGTTGAGCCTAAATTTGATTTGCTAAAGAGGTTCAATCCGTTTTTACAAACATGAGCACAGAGAGACTCCAATCTCGCCGGCTACAGCTCTCAGTGCGCTGGGCCCCCGCCGGCCTCGGCCTGAACAGACCCATCTTTCACTCTTGGGTCTAACTGAAGCTGTGGTCTGTTAAGTAGCAGGACAAACAGAAAATAAGGGCTCTGCAGAGGTAAACCAGATCCCCTGGACCCTTTGTTAAATGGGCATGACTCCCCATTCACTGGTCTCTAAGACGGTAGGAAGACCAGATAAGGACAAGCTCTCAGTTGAAAGTTTCAAAATCTAAAATCTAAAATTGATGGCTGAACTCAGAATGGCATAGTTACAGATGACTGCGGGAGAGGGGAGAATGAGTAAATTATGAACAAATGAGCCTTTTATCCAACAGTCCACATTAAAACATCGAATTCTAGCCAACATTTTCCCTTTATAAATTTATCTTCTGAACCCCCAAACCTGGGTATGCTCCTATCAAAAAAGACTAGACAGTATGTCATAGCGGAAAACAAAAGAACTGAAGTCACACAGATCTGTGCTCAGGCATTATCTTGCTGTGTGATCTCAGAGGTTAATTCTCCTAACCTCTCTGAGCCTCTGCTTCATCTTTTGTTAAAATACCTCTCTTGCAGGGTGTTGTGATGACTAAGGATTATTTGCCCAAAAAGTTTAGGTTCATGTAATAGAGCTTCAATGGCTCTTAAAGAAAAAAAAAGCAGTCCCTGTCACTACCATCACTACTATCAATATATCACCTTCAGAGGGAATACTAAGTTTGAAGCTTCAAAATGAGAAATTCACAACCGCAATCTGTTGAAGTCTCACGGGCAGGAGAATGGAGTCCCAGAAGAACAGAGAGCTGCACCCTGTGCTTCTCTCCCCAGCCCCAGTGGTTCTCCCTGGCTTTGGTTTGCAGGCTGAGGGTACACAGAGCCTTTAGCAAATCTACTGCAGCCCCTCTGCATCCTCTCTATGCGGTGCATTCCAGAGTCTCAGGGAGTCATGTGCCAGCAGGCAGCTCTTGAGCTTCGTGAAGAGTAATTTCAATCCCTGACTAGTGACACACCTGGCTGTGCCCGCTGACGAGCACTTCCTCAGCAAAGTGCACCTTCACAGGGTTGGTCTTCAGCCTGGCTCTCTTCTCCTCAGTCAGGAAGGATGACTTGGGGACTCCCTGAAAAACAATAACATGACACATTTTATAACAAGAATTTGATAAGAGCCATATACATCTTCTCCTTTCCTAAAAATAAGAGCAAACATCTGACAGCTGTTGAGGATTCAATTAAAACTCACAGAGAAGGACAACATCTCATTAAAGATCTCTTTCCACAAAATCTAGGGGCCCCAACCCAGACAATGTTCTTATGTGTCTGAGAAGAGTCAAAGATTCAATATGGTAGCAAAATGGATGTGATTTGATGAACACGAAGAGAACCGGCCTGTGAACAAAGAGACCCGAATTCTAACCCAAGTTCTGCTACTCAACTGTTGTGAGAACTACCTCAAACATGAATTCTTATGGAAGAAAACCAGTTTTGTGTGTGTGTCTGTTTGTAAAACAACACAAAATAACTGTGTGACTTTGGCCAAGTCATTGCCCCTCTTTGGCCTTAAGTCTTCCCATGTGCACAACATGGGAGTTGGACCGGAATGCTTCCAGCGCTCCCTGAAGCTCTGACCCCCGTGATTTATTCGTGGCCCTTCTTTGCTCTTCTCATCTTTTGGGTGGTACCCTTTTTCCCCAGAGGCAAAAACAGTCATCACAGATTGTTATGAGTAATTAGTAAAGGCCTTGGCCTACACTGTATCAGGCTAAATTATGACACAATAACAGCAACTTGCGTGATCTAGACCAACAGGATGTGATCTTCCTGGATGAAATCCTGATATGCTTTTTCCCAGCCCAGCATCCTATGTTTCTTGGTTTGGACAGTCTTTAGGCAAGCCTCTAGAATGTTTACATGTATAAGAGTCCCAAGAGGGAGCTTCTGGGCCATGTTCTGCGTAGCTGAGGGAAGAGATATGTCACAGTAGTCAGGGAAGCTGCTGGAAACAATGCTCAGAGACTCAGATATCAACAAACCAATGCCATAGAGTACATGAAGTGAACAAGTGACCCTGTCATTTTAATGCAAGAAGATAAATGTGATCTTATAGGTAACCAGAACCTTTGTGTGACAGGATTCATGACTGATTCAATATCTCACATATACAGTTTGCTTTTAAAAAAACAAAATATTTAGTAGAAGGAGAGAGGAAAACAGCAATGTTCCCAGAGAAGTGATAACCTGTGTGGTAATCCCTCAACTGAGAAATTAATCTCAATTTGCTTTCTTCTTCAAGCAAAATTGTTTTCCAACCAGAAGAGATAGAAAGAATAAGTGAAGGAGAAAGTTACAAGCCAGAATTAGTGATGCGACTATCAGACTGCTTTGAATAAGTTCAAGATTCTTTAGCAGTGAACTAGGAGGCTGATGGGCCTATTATATGTAAAGGTTGGCATTAACCACAGAACAGAGAATGGAAGAAATATTAGGAGACTAAAGATAGTTAAGTATCAAGTTTCCCAGAAAATGAATATGGAAGATTTCAGGAAAACACATATTGGTAAGCTTGTCATTAGTTCTTGGCAAAATCCAAGACAAGAAATGGTCAGCGAACTTTTAGACATTGATCACTGATAACCAATATGGAGTTACCAAGAACAAGTCAGAGCAAACCAAGTTCACTTTTCTTTTGAAGATAGGATTCCAGATTGGTAGGCCAGGGTCCTGCGGACATAGAAGTATTCCTTCATTCCTGCAAAGTATTTGATAAAGTCTCCTATAATCCTCCTGTGGAGAAGGCCAGAGGCAGAGCCATTAGGTGGATTCAAAACTAGTCAGCCATACTCAAAATTGTCCTGATTTCTAACTAAGCAACTCAGGCTCCCTTCCGCTCAGTCCCCATCAGTGATGTTTAGCAAAGCCTTGGATGAAGTCAGAGAAAGTAGACTTACCAAACCTGTGAATGACATGGAGCTATAACATGTCATCAGACCTCAGGCAGCAGAAATGTTGGAGGAAAGAGAAAGGAATGGGGAATCTAAAAGAGGGGTACAGAAAACTTGAGGACCGGGGCAGCCATGGGTCAGAGGCCAGGAAATCACTAAGAACAAACATGAGGGTGTAGAGCGGCAGGGCCGTAGAGCTGAAGTGAGGGGTCAAAGCAACAGGTACAACCACTAGCACCCTAAAAACTCAAAGAACGAGAAATCAGGGGCAGAACAGAGGAGAGACACAGAGAGAACAGGAATGCGCGGAAGTAACCACTATCGTCTCTCACCCTAGGGAGAGCGATTCTGGAAGAGTTAGGCCCAGAGCTAAATCAGGCTAAAGAACATCAACGGGCTGGGTAACGGAGGTAGTGGGGGGACTTGGGAAGAGGTGGTTCCCTGAAAGGAAAGAAGAATGACTACAGCTGATGACTATGCAGATATGCCTTTCAGCCCACAATTCCCTGACTGTAAAATCTCAGCAAGCCAGAACGCTGGGCCAAAGCAACGTGATTTGACAGGAATTAATGTGAAGCATGGCACTGAGGGTAAAAAAAAAATCAACTGCAGAAGCATGGCATGGGGGGGTGGGGGGCTAGCATGGCAACTATTCATTTGAAAACCAGCTCACTTTTTAGTCAACCTCAAGTTTCACCCAAGCCAAAAGCGTGGTTGGGCCTGCTAAAATGTCAACCAGTCTTGGGCTTCACTAGCGTTCTCGGTGCATGTTGCAAGTGCACCCTCCACACCCTGTGGGACTCACACCGGTTGACCATAGGTGGAACTGTATTCCTGTCCGGGTGCCACCATTTGGGAGGGTCACCGTGAAACTGGAATCTGTCCAGAAAGCTATCAGAGAAGTGAGAATTCAGAGAAACACATCTTAGGATAAAGAGTTGATGGAACAGCGTTTAGCCTGGAGAGAAGGCCACACTTCCAAATCTTTGAAGAGCTATTTCATACAAGAGAGACTTGTTCTGCACTACGACTAGGCAGTGGGGTTACAGAGAAGAAGGGCCTCTCTCACATCTGGAACCCTTGAAACCAGCTGCTTTGAGAAAGAATACGCTCTCTGTCATGGGAACGCCCAATGCACAGGCCCCACCGTGGCCCCTATACTTTTACACCTGAATGTCAGCTCTGCTACCTGTGTACTTTGGCATCTAAAACATATTGTAAACCACTCAGTTGGGCTATCTAATATGAAAAAGAAACAATGTAGAGGATAAGAGCTACCCATTATTCTAGGACGTCTAAGCTCTCCCTGGGTTCTAAATTAATTCATCAGAGAGTGGCAGACCTGAACTGATAAAAATGATCTCTGTGCATGTTTTTACTGAATTAAGACTTAATGCTTAAAAGCCCACTGAAAGGGACAAGTTGGAAAACATTTCTATATCTTTGCAATCGCCCATCCCCCCTGCCCTAGATTAGCCAATGCCATTTTTTGAAGAAAGCAGGGTTAAGGAGGTAAAATTGCATAAAGCTAATGAGCGTGGGTACCAGAGTCTAACTACCTGGAAAACAACCCAGCTCCGCCTATTTTTGCATGTGAGACCACGGGCGAGTGAGGCCACAGGGTCCTCACCTGTAAAAGGGGGATAATGAAGGTATCTACCTTGCAGGATTTTCTTTCAGTGAAAATTAAATAAGACATTAAATATATGTATTAATATTATAAGAAATATATCATAAATAATTAATATAAATACAGACTGACACAATTAAATCAAAACATACTTCTTTACTATAAAATTCTACGTCCTAGAGAAGCAGCAATTAATATTTCAACTTTGGATTTTATAATTCCTAGTCCATTTCAAGTCATTTAAGAACTCTAAGAATCCACTGACAAAGACGAGCACCCTTGCTGAAGCCAGACACATAGGATCATTTGTCTTATGATCACATGACTTCTGGTGAGAGGCCCAAGTCAGCCAGATGATATTCAGAGCATCTCTCCAAGGCACTGGGGCCATCAGCTGGGCTAACGCTGGTTTTCTCTGCAGGATCCAGAGCACGGCATTCACATTCTCCTCTTCCTGGGAACCTCGTGGGAATCTCAGGAGCGGTACTGGAACATGTTCATTTTCCTCTCCCTACACTGTTCCGTTTTTGAAGGATGCAGCTATATGCTGTTTCCCTCTCTCCTTACTTAACAAGTGCTGTCTTTTGCTTTCATTTCTTGGAAATAGAGTAGGAATAAAACCACCTAGTTAAGATAAAGAAGTTCTCCACTGAGACGATAATCAGCTAAATAAAAAGAATCTCTTAACACCTGCATGTGTATTGATAGTGATTAGCTGTCAGTATACTATTTTTTATTTATTAGTTTTACATTAGTTCATAGACAAAGTCCACTTAGAATAGACGAATCTCCATTTATTTGTGCATAAAACACTTGGTCTGTCATATTTATGGCAAACTTCTTAATCCTATTTTGGTGGTTTTTTTCCTATTCTATTTCCACGAAATAAAAACAAAAGGTAACACTTGTCAAATTAGGAGAGATAACAACTTCTTTGCTTCTTAATGTTATAGAGTTTTTGGACCACAGAGATTTTATTTTTCCACATAATCAAACAGCTAGTCATTCCACTGTGCTCCCTCCCACTCCTTCTAGGCCTAGGAGCTCTTTCTGCAACCTATGGCCAGAGACACCCCATCCATATTATCTACATTTTTATGGGTTTTTTATATATAATTTTTTAACATCAAATAGTGTGAGATGAAACTTCATTCTTTCCAAATACTTAAAGAAATGTCCCAGTACAATTTCTTGAATAATCATCTTTTCTCCCTCTGAATTGAGATGCCATATTTATCACATACTAAATTCTTATACTAATATCTATTCTTAGACTTTCCACTTGATTACATTGATATGGCCAACATTTCATCAATATCCTACTGTTTTAATTATTGCAGCTTTATTAGTATTAAAATTTGGCACATCAAGGCTGTCCTTGTTATTTTTTTAAAAAAGATTTTCTTGATAAGTCTAATCTTGAAATACTTTATCAAAATCCAAATAAAAGTCCCATAGGGAGTTTAAATTTACATTAAGCATATACATTAATACAAGAATAACTAATGGATTAATAGTTTCCCAACCAAGGAACATGGTATGTATCTCCTTTTACATTAAGAAAAATGTTTTACATCCTTCAGTAATATTCCAGCTTCCTTCACATGGAGCATACACTTTTCTTTTCCATAAGGTTTTCCTATTTTCTTTTTTTCCCCTTAAACTACTAGCTTTTGGATATATTTATCAACTTTACAATTTTTTCTGTTTTCCAAAGCATCATTTAGATTTTAATTTTTATTATTTTCTTTATTCTGCTTTATGTTTGTTTTAGTAGTCTTTTGTTCCAATTTTTTGCACTGAATATTTCTCTGACCTATTCCCTTATTAAATAATAAAATCACTTAAGGCTACGAATTTTACTCTTGAGTAGAGCTTCAGCTTCACATAATAAGATTTAAGAAGTAGTTCTAATTTTTAAAATTATTTTATATTATTTAATATTTATGTTAACAAATATTTATGTTTATACTATATTATTTTTATATAAATATTTATATTATATTATTAAATCATATTTATATTATATATTAAATTATTAAATTATTTTATATTATTTATTTTAATATTTACATTAGTATTAGTTTCTAATGGTAGTTTGCTTTTCTAGTTGACTCTTTCTTTACTTAGGAGATTGCATTTTTATTTCCAAATGGCTGGATAGTTGTAATTAAGCTTTTGATACTTATCAATTTCTATTTTTATAATATTCTGGAAAAGAGACCTATACAGTTGCGTATTTGGGGTATTTATCGAGTTTTCTTGGTAGCCTGGCATGTGGTCAATTAGATTAGATTGTGAAGTGCATTATTAAAATTCTCTATGCCTCTATTATTGTCTTTTTGTGGCCAAGGCTAAGAGGTACGTATTCAAGTCTCTCAAAATGAGAATTTCCTGTCCACGTTTCCTCCTTTGTAGTCCTCTCTTATAACTTGATTGCATACTTTTCCCCGTATCACCTATGCAGGGCCCCTTGGCCTGTGGTTTAGGAGTGCCATTTCCTCCCTGTGCTCATCTATGCCACATTGTGCCTTGTGGTGAACCTCAGAGTAGATAAAACACTTTCACATCCAACACCTCGTTGGGTCCTCATAACAACCCATTAGATAGACAAGACCATCATTGTCATCATCACTGTCTTACAAAAGTCAAAGCTGAAACTAAATGACTTGCCCAAAGTCATACCATTCAAACCTGTCTTGACACTCTTACTTTGGCGCCCTTTTTATCGTCCCACTCTGCATAATCATAGGTCTGTTTCCTTGGCTGGACCATGAGTTCCTGAAGCCTGGACCCATATCTGTTTCCTCTACAACAATAGCACATAGGCAATCTTCAGGCAACGTTGACCGACTGGCCACCCACTGCCTGGCAGCTGTCTCCTCTGCCCTTTGCCTTTCCTGGTTGTTCTCTGAGGCATATCCCACTGAGGGTACAGGGTCTTGGAGCCAAGAAAGGTGAAACTAACACATAGGACACAGAAAGAGATTTACCGACGTGCAGCGAACAACTGTGATTGAAAGAGAATCTCCAGCTTCCCTGAAAGAAAAGAATAAAGACAAAAACATTTTGTCATTCTGGTTGATACACGTGTGTCAGGGTCAAAAAGACTGGCAGGATTACAAAGCAGCCTCTTTCCCCTCAGCTTCTTTGGCTCAGCAAAACTGAGAAGGACGTTGAAGAGAGCAGTGATCTGCAAGGGAACTTCAGCTGTCCCCGAGTGCTGCTTCTACCTTGAGCAATCTTCAGATAACTGCCTCTACCGTCTAGTCTATGCCAACAGCCACTAAATTAAGTCACTTAGCCTTAATTTAATCTCTATGACGGAGAACTCATCTAGTTGCTATGGCCTCTAGCTAGGTTTATGTCCAAAAAAATTTTTTATAGAGAAAACATGGCCGTAACACAACTCAGGTGGCTATTTCAGAAAAGTTAGACTAAACATTTCACTAAACAGAATGAACGAATGTGGATGACATTTATCAGATAAAAGCCAACCAGTTCACGGTGTTTGGGCACAGAAAGTCAGTGTAACGAGCCCACTCATATAATCAAGATACTAGACATTTTTGTCTTGGATTATCTGTTAGACTCCAAAAGTGATCAAATCATCCAGATACTGCCAAGCCTCCACTTTGTATTGGCAGACAGTCAATACAACGAAAAATCAATTCATGTTTTCCATTTTCTTTGCCATAGGGAAAGAGTTTGCAAAATAATTTCATTTGACTTCTTGCAATATGAACATTTAAGCCAATTGCTGCTGTTACGTGACTTCCTCAAATGGATAAACTCAGCCAAGGTTTCTAAGTGTCTGGGGATTGCCTCCGTTCCATTTTATATAAGAACAGGCATTTTCCAAGATAATTTACAGCAAACCAAGGTCCAAGTACTCTCAAAAGGACATTTTGGCCTCACAGATATTTGGAGGAATTAAAGAGGTTTTGTTGTTGTGCCATTTTTATTTTGCTTGTTTTTTTCCATTTATAAGTAAAAAATGACACTGGGAACTAAGGTATAAAATAAGCACTTCTGGGATTCCCACATGTGGCCTATGGCAGAGAGCAAAGGTGCATGGCACACATCAAGCCACATGCCTGCTCAGAAGGATTAGATGGCTCACCCTTCCAGGAGGGGAAGACCACCTGAGCTTGCTGTGTCAGCCTTCTAGCCTCTCCATCATCTGGGCTTCACTTCCCAGAACTTTTCTCCAGGCATCTGGTACCTTAGGCAAAATGAACTGCAGTGTCCCCTGTGCCCCACCCAGCGCTCCTGCTTGTCACTTTGTCTGGATCACTCTCACCTCCATCTTTGAGGCCCAAATGCTACCCAGCATTAAAGGTACAGCTGAAATACTTTTGCACCCTTCTGTTTTGTCAAACTACAACATCCTCCCAAATTGGAGGACTCTCCAGGGTTTACAGATCCTTTTCTCTGCTTCTCCTGATATAGCATCTGCCGTCAATCTCAGTAGGGTGTGCGTGAGTTGCATCTGCACTGACAGCCTGTAAGTGTCTGGGGAGTGGAGTCTAACTGCCCCACAGGCTTCTCTGGCCAGAGTACATACTCAGTGCACAGATTGGGGTTCAATGTTACCTAAACATCCAAATTCTGGTCTACTGCTTTAAATTGTAAATATTTTAGTTTATTAGTCAGAGTTTGATCTAGCCTAGAAGAAACACTGGTAGCATTGAAAATCTAAATTCATTTGCTGGAAGAGATCATCTTTGAGAAATCATCCAATCACTGGGAAAGCAAACTTCACGATTTCCATAACTATACTTCATTGTTTAAATGAAATCACCAAATTCTTTCCTGGCTGCCCTACCCACTCAACTTATTCTCTGGCAACTCTGGAGCTATATTGGCCTTGACTGAAGACATTCTATTTTCCACACTTTCATGGATTCTCTGTAAATCTTAAACTGTGTTTGCGTGTCTCTCTGCAGCGAGACCGTGTGCTTCCCGAGGGCGGAGACTGCATCCTGCCTCTGCTCTGTCTCTTCCTCTGATCCTGTTATTGTCACTTATTACTCAGTGTGCGCTGCCATGATGTGCCCTCAGAAATGAAAACCACCCCAAAACCAGATCAGCCGTTCCCAAAAAGGCACAAACTAACGTACAAACGTGAAGTATCTTCAAGCTGACTTTCATCAATTTCTCATTTCTGTATTTATATTCAAGTCACTAAAACAGTACTGAGTGAAAATTTTAAAAGACAAGGCCTACATGTGCCTATAAAATGTCCTGTTAGTCCTTTTTTTTGCCTACCACTGACAGTTCTCCATCTTAAAACCAGGGCCACCAACTGTCAGTGCTGACCATATCCACTCATTCAACTGAGTGCCCACTGTGTCCTGGTCTCAAGGAGACCACAGTCCAGGCAGAAAGTGAGGCGTTTACACAAATCACAATGACACTAGGCAGAAGGTGGGAGGAGCCAGATCAATGAAACTACATAGATGCCAACCAGGCTGTACCTGCAAGAGCATTTAAGAAAAGATATAGAAGACAATTTAGTACCTCAGAATATCGGCTGCTCGTTCATAGGAAAGGTCTTCGGCAAACTCGTCGTTTATCTGGAGGATCTGATCACCGGGGAAAAGTTTGCCATGAGCGGAGCCCCCTGTCAGACAGAAAAGCAGTAACTGGTGCTCCTGCCAGGAGAGCCCAGGCCGGTGTGTCACAGCAGCACACTCGAATGGCAGCCTGACCCAGTCCCCAGGGCACTGGCTCACACACCCCCATCTCTGGCCAGCCTCGGGCTCACATGGATCTCAGTTTTCCTGCTTAGAAATCATGGCTAATGTACCTCCATCCATCACCTTCAAGGATGTTAGGAGACTGTCCTGGGAAAGAAGACTAACAGAAACCCCTCAGTCAACGGAGCTGGCCAAAGAATCCACTACGTTCATCTCTAAGGACTCAGGTGTGTGTGTAAATCAAAATTAACACATTAACTAGTCCTAGATCTAACATAAATACGCAGCTGAATTATGAAAACAAACACTCGACATTCCCAGCCTGCTCCTCTTCACCCTGATAAGCCCATATTTCACAAAGACTCAAGTGAAAACAAATCAATAGGGTCCATTACTGTCTGACCGGAAACTCTTCCCCAGCTCGGAGCATCCGGGGCTCAAAGAGGAAGGCCGGCTGATCCAAACACTGTCACTGCCCCTGAGATGGGCCAGGGGCCCCAGAGGGGGCAAAGCCCTGGCTGAGGCCATGGATGTGCACTTGGGGCTCCCTCCCTCCCAGCACCAAAGGAAGGTGCAGAGCCCAAAACAGAATTGGCACACCCTTTCTAACTTCCTGGCGTAGTATTTTCTGCATGTCATAGGACACAGACATGGGAAGAGAACAAGACCCTTTCCCCCCAAAAAGTCAAACTCTTTTCTCATTTCCTGTTAGCCCCTACCTGCTGTGACGGCCACCACTGTGAGGGGAAGGCTCTCGGAAATGTGAAATCCATAGTCCTGGAGGACAGCGTCTTTTTCTATTTTTACTGTGTGTTTCACAGTGGTGAGGGTCTGGGCTGGGATCCCGGGGGGCCCGTCAGCGGCAGCAACTTTAGCCCTGGAAGAGAAGGACTGTGTGAAAGGGAGAGAGAGGGGATGTGGCCACAAACCCGGTCAGCCCCAGGGATCCTGGAGGAGGAAGATGCAGAGCTGAGCAGACCCCAACTTTCCTCTTGACAGAAAGAAAACACAAAGGCCAGTAGATAATACACCAAATAGAACACAGCACCATGTTCTAAACGAGAAGTCACCAAATGCTGTTGGCACTCAGAGAAGGAGTAGAGCACCTCTGGGAGGTGGGGAGAGGGAATCAGGGAAGCATGGGCTACCTGTAAGAGGAGGTGTTTGAGAGGTCCAGGGTACACCTACACAGCCCAGATCCTGGCACACAGAAGGTATGTGATAACTGCTGCTGAGTGGATGGATGCATGTACGTATATCTGGGTGGATGTCTAGATGCGTAGATGGATGGATGGATGGACAGGCAATCAGGCAGGAGGTATTGCTTCAGGAGAGGCACAGAAGAGGAAATATATGGACCATGAACAGGAACAAGGAGTTATTCAGTTTAGATGTCTGATGACGACTAATTTTATAGCTGGGTTGTTTCTTTGGTGATTTTTTTTCTCTTTCTTGCTTTATGATGAATTTTGTTTCCCTTTTAACTCTGTAACCATGAGGATGCCAATGTGAAATCCCAGATAGCCAGGTCTCCCTCTATATTAATCTTTAAAAACATATGTTCTCTATATGTCTAAAAACTGGTAAACTGAAAGTTGTATTTTTTTATCTCAAAACCACAAAGTGAGTCACAAGCTACTTTTCATCTGTCTGTGGCAAACGACGACTTTCCAAGAGTCAGTGGTTCTTTCTGAGGAAGGTCAAATAGTGATGGGGTGAGGTGTTTATTGTCATTATAAACAACAGAAATGTGGATGAGTAACAGCTCCCTCGGGGCTCTGCAGTAAGATCCATCATTTATTCTCATCCATTTACCAAACACTGTCAGGAACTCTGACCAATGCAACAGGACCTCACTTATCTGAAAATCACCTCTCTGTCCTTTACAATGATCTCACATTTCAACAAGGACCAGGAAATAGGAAAAACTGCTTCATGGAGCCAAAAATGCATGTGATAAGTCCAAGTACAAAGCCTCATGCACCTTATCCATCAAGGAGCCCCTCAGAGCCTGGCTTACAGCCGCTTTAGGCTGTCTGAATAGATGATGATCGACCCACACAGCTTAGGAGAAAAGAGAGGATTTCTTCTAGGCAATCACTTGGGTAATACTGACAAGTGTTAGCAGATAGGTCTAATGAGAGGGAAGAAACAGACAACTGTGAAAATTTATACTGAATAAAACCCCTAGCTATTCCTGATTTAAAAAAACTTTAAAGCTATGAAAGAGCCTAAGTATAATAAACAATATACTACACCGAAGGCCAAAAATCAACATTTGTGTTCCTTTAAAAAAGCAACAGAAAGGATACTCTGGACACTATTCCTACTTAATGTAGCAGGAGAAACGCTTGTAACAGTCAACAGAGAAGGAAAACAATAAGAGGAGTAATACATAGGGAATGGAAATGTACTCTCTTGTCTTTTTAACAGATGATGATATACACCTAGAAAACAATGCACAAAGAGAATTGCTAGCACTAAAAAAATGTTTAGTGGAGTTGCAGGATAAAAAACACAAAACCAGCTACAAAAAGCACTCAATAATTCATTAAAAACAGATTAGTTGAATGTGTATGTAGTGCCAGGCATTCTCAATGAGCTGATGCAATAAAGGAAGGCAAGTAATTGGGCAAAAGTTATGCTGCATTCCTGGTTGGGAAGACTAAATATTAAAAAATAAGTTTTAAATAAAAATACAAATTTGTAATATTGATCAAAAACTCTTCCAGATTAAAAAAAACTCTGATAAAACAACAATCAGTAAAAATATTGATTGAGCACTATGTGCCAGAGAGTGATCTGAATTTTTTAATTTTTTAATTTTTTTAATTGCAGTAACATTGGATTATACCATTATATAGCTTTCAGATATACATCATAATATATTTCAAATTCTGTGTAGATTACATCATCTTCACCACCCAAAAAGTAATTATAGTCCAGCCCCTCTCACGTGAGCCTAATCACCCCTTTTGCCCTCTCCCCCCATCCCCTATGGTAACCACCAATCCAATCTCTGTTGCCATGTGTTTGTTTGTTGTTGTTTTTATCTTCTACTTATGAGTGGGATCATATGGTATTTGACTTTCTCCTTCTGACTAATTTCACTCAGCATAATACCCTCAAGGTCCATCCATGTTGTCACAAATGGCTGGATTTCATCATTTCTTATGGCTGAGTAGTATTCCATTGTGTATATATACCATGTCTTCTTGAGCCATTCGTCCCTTGATGGGCACCTAGATTGCTTCCAAGACTTGGCTATTGTGAATAATGCTGCGATGAACATACAGGTGCATATATCTTTATGCCTTTGCGTTTTCAAGTTCTTTGGATAAATACCCAGCAGTGGAATAGCCAGATCATATGGTAGACCTATTCTTAATCTTCTGAGGATACCCTATACTAAGTCTGTCTGCTCTAATGTGTCATTTAAGGCCAGCATTTCCTTATTGATCTTCTGTTTGGATGATCTATCCATCGGTGTTAGTGGAGTGTTAAAGTGCCCTACTACTATTGTGTTTCTGTCTATTTCTCCTTTTATGTCTGTTAATAGTTGCTTTATATATTTAGGTGCTCCTATGTTGGATGTATAGATATTTACAGGTGTTATATTTTCTTGTTGGATTGTTCCCTTTATCATTATGTAGTGCCCGTCTTTGTCTCTTGTCACAGTTTTTGTTTTAAAGTCTATTTTGTCTGATATAAGTATTGCTACCCTTGCTTTCTTTTCTTTACCATTTACATGGAATATCTTTTTCCATCCTTTCACTTTCAGTTTGTGAGTGTCTTTAGGTCTGAAGTGTGTCTCTTGTATGCAGCATATACACGGGTCTTGTTTTCTTATCCGATTGGCCACCCTATGGCATTTGATTGCAGCATTTAGTCCATTGACGTTTAAAGTAGCTATTGATAAATATGTATTTATTGCCATTTTGTTACTTTTTTTTTCCTGGGTGTTTTAGTAGCTCTTCTCTGTTCCTTTCTTTTTCTCTTGTTCTTTTCCCTTGTGGTTTGATGGCTTTCTTTAGTAATATGTTTTCTTCTGTCTTACTTTTTTGCTTACTTATGATAGGTTTCTGATTTGTGATTACCATGAGGATGCTATTTAATATTCTATGTATATAACAGTCTATATCAAGTTGATTGACTCTTTAGCTTGACCTCTTTCTAAAAGCTCTACTTTTTCACTCCCCTCCTCCCACATTTTATGTTTTTGAAATCATATATAGTCTCTTGTTTAGTGTGTGTCTATCCATTACCCTCTTATCATTGAAATAGGTGATTTTAGTACATTTGTCTTTTAACCTTCATATTATCTTCACAGGTGGTTAATCTGCTACCTTTATTATATTTTCACCTTTACAAGTGATTTTATTGCCTGGGTTTTGGGGTTTTTTTTTTTTTTTTGATAATTTTTTTATCTCTATTTGTGATCATCACTTTCCCACTTAAATAAGTCCCTTCAGCATTTCTTGTAGAACTGGTTTCTTGGTGATAAACTCCTTTAATTTTTGCTTGTCTGGGAAGCTCTTTCTCTCTCCTTCCATTCTGAACGACAACCTTGAGGGATAGAGAATTCTTGGCTGTAGGTTTTTTTCTTTTAGCATTTTAAATATGTCATGCCATTCTCTTCTCACCTGTAGGGTCTTGGCTGAGAAGTCCACCAATAGCCTTATGGGCTTTCCTTTGTATGTTACTTGCGGCCTTTCTCTTGCTGCTTTTAAGATTCTCTCTTTACCTTTAATTTTGGATATTTTAATTATAATATGTCTTGGTGTGGGCCTCTTTGGGCTTATCTTGTTTGGAGCTCTCTGTGCTTCCTGTACTTGGATGTCTGTTTCCTTCCTCAGGTTAGGAAAATTTTCATCTATTATTTCTCCAAATAAATTTTCTGCCCCTTTGTCTCTCTCTTCTCCTTCTGGGACACTTATAATCCGAATGTTAGTGTGCTTGATATTGTCCCAGAGTTCCCTTAGACTGTTCTCATTCTAATTCTTTTTTTCTTTTTTCTGTTCAGCTTGGGTGATTTCCTCTAGTCTTTTGTCTAGCTCACTGATCCATTCTTCTGCATCCTCTGCTCTGCTATGGAGTCCCTCTAGTGAATTTTTCATTGCCAGTATTGTATTCTTCATTTCTGATTGGTTTTTTATATTTTTCAGTTCTTTGCTGATGAGCTCACTGTGTTCATCCAGTCTTCTCTCAATATCTGTGAGCATCCTTATGATATTTTGTTTGAACTCTTTGTCAAGTAGGTCACTTATTTCTGTTTCATTTAGTCCTTTTTCTGGGTTTTTGTCCTGTTCCCTTGCTTGGAAGGTATTCCTTTGTCTCCTCATTACGCCTCTTTCTCTGTGCTTATTTCTATGTATTAGGTGAGTCAGCTATGTCTCCTGATTTTGGAGATGTATGAGATGCCTTAGGAGGCCCAGCAGTGTGCTTCCCTCTTGTCAACAGTCCAAATGATCCAGGAGTGACCCCTTTGTGGGCTACTTGTGTCTTTCTGCTGTAGCAGGGTTGCTCTTACTGCAGGTACTCAGGGAGTATAATCTTTCCTTCCCTGGTCAGCTGTTTGTAAATCCAGTTTGGGGAGCCTCAGCACCATCAGCTACAAAGTCTATCAGCACACTCCTGTTGCAGTTTTCCCATTAATTGGGTTGGTACCCAGTGTAGCTGGTTGCCAGGCTCAGGGGCTTACAGTTGCGATAGGCCTCAGGCCTATAAGGCTGTTGTCAGTTCTCTTAGGAGTGCAGCTGAGTGGGGCTGGCACTAGGCATGGGAGCACTCAATTGTTTCAGGTTTTGGAAGGTGGGGCTGATCCTTTTTATGGCTATTTGTGAAGCACAGTCCTTCTGCGCTGATAAGCCTCACCCCCCACAGGACCACACACACCGTCAACACAGTCCTGGTCCATGCACACCTCTCAACCCGCTGGAGCATATCCCAACGCTGCACTGCAGAGGCCCCCATCTCTCCACCAATGTCCCCCACAGTTCACCTGGTCCTCACACAGGCCCTGCCCCAAAGAGGCAGACACACCCACCTGCCTGTAGAGGATCAATGCACCCAGTCAATGCAGGCCGAAAAGTAGCCTGAGGGCTTACTGTTGGGTGGGGCCGGTCCCTAGGGTGGGCTGCCTGCCCTGGCTGAACTGGATTAAATCTGTGCTCTAGGGGGTGTGGCAGACCGCTGGGCTAACAAGCCAAGGGAAGAACCTCAATGGCGCCCACCGGGGTCTGTGTCAGCAGGCCTGGACCAGGTCAGAACAATGGCTCCCACCAATGACTCAGTCTCCGGAGAGGTCGCTCCTCTCACCAAGATGCCCCCAGAGCCCACCAGGTGAGTCTCTTTTCACCAAAGGACTGTCAGCCTTCTCTCTGGTGATTTTAGGTTGCTGCAATGAGTGAGTTTGTGCGTGGGCCCTTTAAGACCCAGGTCTTTTCGGCTTTCGGTGGATAGCTTTTCTGGGGGTGTCCTCGCTGCAGTCAATAGCCAGGGAAGCCAGAGAGGAAGACCCCTGTTTCAGTTGGCCTAAGTCTGAAGGATGCTTACCACAATATCGCCCCCGCTCCAGACCTCACTCTTCTAGGGAGGGCTGCGTACCTTAGGGTGGCTCCCGCCTGGCCAGCTGAGAAGCTCCACTGTTCCCAAAGGTGGCTTTTTGCCTCTCCTGCCGGAGTTACTGCCTCTTCCGCCTTAGGACTGTCCCTTGTTGTGGGGGTTCTTTTTATCCAGTTTTCAGTCTTCTATCCAGGGTAATTTTTCCAAAATAGTTGTAACCTGGTTGTGTTCGTGGGAGGAGGTGAGTTCAGAGTCTGCTTACACCGGCGTCTTGACGAGATCTCCTTGACTTATTTTTATTGCTCACTCACTTCACCCTCACAACAAACTTGTGAGGTGGGTATGATTATAATCCCTATTTTATAGATAAGGAGACTGAATCTTGCTTTGAGAGACTTGAATGTGACTAAGCTGAGGAGAGGGTTTCAAACTGGGTCTACTTTCTTTAAAGTAAGTTTTCTAATAGCCACATGAAAAAAGGAAAAAAAAACGGGAAGTTAATTCTTATAATATATTTTTATTTAACCCAATATATCCAAAATACTATCATTTCAACATGTAATCAATATTAAAAAGTTATTGATGAGATATTTCACACTTTTTTTCATATTAGGTCTTCAAAATCCATGTATATTTCACACTTACAGAGCATATCAATTAAGACACTATGTTTTCACCACAAATACTCAAATTTCATAAAATTTAGTTAAAAAGTAAACTTTCATGTCAAAGTTGTCCCAGACATACTTAAAACTTTAAAACTGTAATTAATAGACGTTAGAATAAATACCTAAAAATGTACCTTTATGTCAATTTGTCAAATTTTATACAGTTATATAAAATATTTGAGATGTGGCTATATTTTATACATGACGTTTAATATAATGTAGAGTGGGCCTCCAGAATATGAGAAAACTTGAGGCCTAGAAGTCTTAAAAGAGCCATGTTTGAGCCTGGATGATTTGACATGGGAGCCTGAGCTCTTAAACACTAAAGACGGCTGCAAGAACAAGGATCAAGGGGCCAAGCAAGCACACACACGCACGTGCACACACTCGTGCTCTCTTTCTCTTCTATGGACCATAATCTTCATCTGCTCCTGTCAGAGAGGCAACAGTCAGAACTGCTTGGAGTCGTCTTCACCAATGAACTGAATAAAAATTCTAGAAAATCTTTTCAGATATTAGTTGGCTAGCCAGAAATAATTCAACACGGTGACAAAATCACCACACTGTGGTACTGAACACCATACAAAGTATTAAATTTCAAAAAGGTCAAAAGAGAGAATTACAAAACTAGAAAGAAATATGTCTCCTTTACGCCAGCTCTGCAGAGCAGCCACCTTTCTAAGGAGCGGAGGGGTAGAGAATGGCATCCGAGACGAGACGGATGGCTTGAATGGGCAATTTCAATGACATACATAAATATTAATAAATAAATAAAACTTGCATATCAGGATAGGAAAACTTAAGGAGAAATTTAAGTGATAAAAGCTTATAACTACTTCTTCATATACATAAAAATTAACTCAAAATGGATCATAGGCCTAAATGTAAGAGCTAAAACTATACAACTCTTAGGAAAAAATATAGGAGTACATCTTTGTGACCTTGGTGTCATTTTAGATATGACACCAAAAGCCCAAGTGACAAATGAAAACATAGATCAATTGAACTTCATCAAAATTACAACTTTTGTGCTCCAAAGGCACCGTTGCAAAAGTGAAAAGACAATCTGCAGAAGGGGAGAAAATATTTGTAAATCATAAACCTGAATATACAAAGAATTCTTATAACACAGACAAAAAAAACAAATAACCCAATTAAAAAGGGGGCAAAGGATCTGCATAGGCATTTATCCAGAGAAGATATACAAACAGCCAATAAGCATATGAAAAGATGCTTAGCCCTTTAGGAAATGCAAATCAAAACCACAATGCGATGCCACTTCATATCCACTAGGATGACTATAATCAAAAAGACAAGTCAAGCGTTGGCAAAGATGTGGAGAAAATGGAACCCTCATACCATCTGGCAGTTCCTCAAAAGACTAAACATTAAATACCACGTGACCCAGAAATTCCGCTCCTGGGTACATCCCCAAGAGAAATGAAAACAGAAGTCCACACAAAACTTGCACACTAATGTTCACAGCGATATAATTCACAATAAGCCCAAAGCAGAAAGAAGCCAAATGTACAACTGATGAAATGACAAAGAAAATATTCCGTAGCAGATTGTTATTCAGCAATAAAAAGGAATGAAATACTGATGCATGCCATAACACGGATGCACCTTGAACAAGCTACGCTAAGTGCAAGAAGCCAGCCATGAAAGACAGATATTGCATGATTCCATCTATGTGAAACATCCAGAATGGCAAATCTAGAGAGACGGAAAGTAGATGAGTGGTTCCTGGGGCTGGAGGCAGGAGTGTTTTGGGGGGAACTGGGGAGTGACTGCTAATACGCATGGAGTTTTTTTGGGATGATGAAAATCTTCCAAAATTGCTTATGGTGATGGTTGTACATCTCTGTGAGTACACTAAAAAGCAATGGATGGTACACTGTAAGTAGATGAATTGTATTGTGTATAAACTATATCTCAATAAAGCTGTTGAAAATAAGTAAATCAATTTTAAAAAATAAGATCCTGGGAGAAAAATGCTTACAATACAAACACATGAAGAATGGGCATAAGTGGGGTTCCTCAACAACTGTAGAGAAACGGGGCTGTGGGGCCTCACCCCTGAGCAGCATCGGTCGCTTTGGCCCAAAGTCTCGATTTGACATTTTCCCTGAAGCCCACATTTCAGCTTTTGTTTGGAGAGGGCTTGCTTAAGAACATGACCAAACTGTGGCCTCTCCTCACAGAGAAGGTTCAATATTTGACGGGGAGCTGAAGGAAATGAGCTCTGTAGCAAGATTTCCTCCTCTGAAGCATCTTATAAATATCAAACTGAGCGCTGACAATCCAAAAGCCTGTGTCTGCTGCCTTCGTGTGGGCTCATTCCTCAATCTGAGGCGATCCCTATGATTTTACATTGGACCAGCATAAGACCTACGGCTACCCCAACGGAATTCCTGTCAGATAACTGGATCCGGCCTGAGGGAGAAGTAGAAAAACATGGTCAATATATCACAAAAACAGTCTCATGTAGACTAATCCTTTATTTTATGGGTCATAATTTCATATGAGCTGATCAATAATGACAAAAAGGAAAAACACCAGATGGAAATAGATTATGCCACAAATATTCTCCGGCTTTTTATCTGCTCTCTGATACAAGTTCCAACCTATTTCACCTCAATCTTGTAACAACAAAGAATTCACCTGAGTTCCAGCAGGATGTGGAGAAACCACTTTGAATCTTGGTTTAAACACTGTGTTACGTTCAGCTTGAGTGATTTTAAAAAGCTAAAGTTTGTTATAAGCCGGATTTTTAATCTAAAGTTTATTCAAGAAAGAATACAGGTAGTGGTCCGTACTAGGAAGAAATTTAGCATGTAGTCATATCCCAGGGCTCTGCGGAGGCTGTGACAGTTTCCAGGGAGCACTGACTGCATATGTTGTGAGTACAGCGCTAAAGGGCAAAGGCCTAGAGCTGCGAGGAGAAGTTACCCCATTACTGCAGATGCAGTGCCGGACCTTCCAGCCAGCCCGTCCTCCTCCTCGAATCTTTTCACTTATGCCCATGGGTCAAAAAGCAGCAAAAAACTGGGACCTGAAATAGTCTTTCTACATCATTAGGAATATTCGAAAGGTCAAATAACTCCATCCCTATAATTAGTAAATAGGCTATTTATGATTATAATGAACAAGTAGATTTGAAAAGCATGTAAAACCAACAACAAGGCTTCTGAGGCTAAGGTGCCATGATGCCTGTGTGTGTGCACGCGTGTGCAGACAGGTACAAGTGTGTTCATCAGTTTTAAGATTCAAGGTAAGTTGAAAGAAATCTTTTTAAGCCCTGAGGACAAAACCAAGCACGAAGAAGAAGGCATCAAGTTGCATTAAGCTCTGTATGTTTCTCTAAGTCTTGCCCTATAAAGCAAACACTCCCAGATGAACCATGAGAGAGTTCAGTAAATCTTATGACGATTTGTTTTAATAGAACAACAAAATTGTTCTAAATTTCACATGGAAGAATAGGCAGGTAAGAGTAAAAACTGAAAATGAAGAGCAATAAAAGTCTAGCTTAACAGATACTAAATGTAAATAGTTTTAAGACAGGTGTGTGACAACAGGCAGCTGGCTCAAGGGAACAGAACAGCGTGCCTAGAAAGAGATCCAATCTCCCACCATAGAAAGAATTTCATCTACGATAAACGAGGGGCCAAATCAGTGAAGAAAGGATTACTCACAGCTAACGGTGATGCAAACAACTACTTACTACCTGGGAAAAAACCAAGTTAGCCCTTCACTCATAGCCTATGCTAAAATAAACTCCAAATTAAAGAATTAAATACAAAATAATTTGAACTACATAATTTGAACAATTAAATTGAAAATTAATTAATTAATTTAATTATTGGGTGAGGATTTTCTAAGCTTAGAAGCAATCAAAGAAATTCACCAAGAGAATACCATTTATGTAGCTAACATAAAAACCGAAACTTTTGTAGGAGAGAAAAAAATTGGTATAATTAAGTGAAAAAGTATACTATAATCTAAGTCTCATTTTATCACTTCTGCAGTTATACAAAGCTGTTAAAAAGATAATTTAGATCAAAGCAAAATGATTAAAAATTATTTTATGACGTAATGTCACCATGTTGCAGCTTTTATTAAGTAGTTTGTATTGTATTACATATGCAGACATTCAACACATGTCACAGAGATGATTTGTCTCTCACTGACTGTAAATGTTATTCTTGTATTGGAATGTGGGGGCAAGTAGTGAGAGCAGTCATTTCAGCACATCTGGGTAATCCCGCAGCCCTGCAGCTATAGGGGCCACTGAGCTTGCGTCTCCCCAGGTGCACACTCACTCAGACTGAGTGCTGCTGCCTGAATCAAAGCAACTTTGAAAACACCCATTTTAAGATGCATTATAAAGCTCTAACATTACCTGAGGTTCATAAAAGTTATCAATTTGGGGCCTGGCCCAGTGGCGCAGCGGTTAAGTGCGCACATTCTGCTTCAGTGGCCCAGGGTTTGCCGGTTCCGATCCCGGGTGTGGACATGGCACTGCTTGGCAAGCCATGCTGTGGCAGGCATCCCACATATAAAGTAGAGGAAGATGGGCACGGATGTTAGTTCAGGGCCACTCTTCCTCAGCAAAAAGAGGAGGATTGGCAGCAGATGTTAGCTCAGGGCTAATCTTCCTCAAAAAAAAAAAAAAAAAAAAACCCCAAACAACCCCATATCATGTATAACATAAAGAGTGACCCCCAATGTAAACTATGAACTTTAGCTAAGAATAATGTATCAGTATTGGCTCATCAGTGGTAACAAACAGACCACATTAAACACCAAAATGTTAATTGTAGGGGAAACTGTGTATGTGGCCAAGGGCAGGAAGGGGGTATATAGAAACGCTATGTACTTGCTGCTCAATATTTCTGCAAACCTAAAACTTCACTAAAAATAAAGTCTATTGGGGCTGGCCCCGTGGCCGAGTGATTAAGTTCGCACACTCTGCTTCGGTGGCCCAGGGTTTCACCAGTTCAGATCCTGGGTGTGGACATGGCACCACTCATCAGGCCATGCTGAGGCAGGTGTCCCACATATTAAAAAAAAAAAAAAAAAAAAAGTGGAGGAAGATGGGCACGGATGTTAGCTCAGGGCCAGACTTCCTCAGCAAAAGGAGGAGGATTGGCAGCAGATGTTAGCTCAGGGCTAATCGTCCTCAAAAAAAAAAAAAGGTGTTATCAATTTGTTTAGTAACATTTGGAAATGGTAATAGTTATTTTTGACTCATTTGTTCCTAGACAATTCAATAGTCAGAGAGAAAGTTTAAATGTTATGGAAAAATGGCAGTTACAAGTGAAGCAAGTACAAATGGCTGAAATGATTGGAAGCTTTTAAAAGTCTGAAAAAAATAGCAGGATTGCTAAAATATGCATGTAAAACTATACGACTACTCGTGAATGCTTCCTCTTTCTAGACTACAGAAAACATTTCAATGCACTTCTTTCATTTCTTGCCCTGGCTATCAGGGAATTCAGAGCCAATGTTGGTACTCAAATGCTAAAGCCTATGTCTAATTAGTTTGCAATCTATTTATAACATTTCTAGTCTTTATTTAAAATTTTCTACATGTTTTAAAACTGTAAGCCATCAAAAATTCCTTTTAGAAGAAGGAAGGATGTAAAATTTAAATATATTTTAATAAATAATATAGTCCCTTACTATGAAAGCCCTTAATAAAAATTTATTGAACATCTATTACATACTATGCACTCTTCCAGAGCTGAAGATACTTTGTAAAACAAGACCATCCTGATCCTGGGTCTCGTGTGCCACAGGAGGGTTGGGGGAGAAGGTCACGCAATAAACAGTTGAGGAGGTAGACAAGGAATAAGTAAAGAATGGATACACTGTTATAAAATGTGGTGGGGGGTAAGTACTCTGAAGGAAACAAACAGGGGGACCCAAGGTGCCGAGGAAGCAGGAGGAAGAACGGGAGGCTGGAGAGTCAGACCAGGGCCAGCTCATAAAGGGCCTTGCAGGAGAAACGGCTGGAGCAGAGAGTGAGCGACCATGGCAGTGCCCCCAGGGACACAGAGCGGGAGAGAGCTGAGGTATGTTTGAAAGCGGACTGACAGGAACAGCTGATGGGATGGATACAGAATGTGAGGAAGAGAGAAAAATTTAGGATGACTCCCAGGTTTCTTGATCAAGCAACTGCATGGTAGGTGGTACTATTGACTCTACTCCAAGGAAATTACAGTTATTTACCCCAAACTTAGCTTTCCAGTTCTTGATGATTTTCAAGTAATCTGAGGACACTAATAACCCAGCCTAGATCAAGGTTGCAGGATTAGAGATGGTGGGGGGTGAGGGGTGGGCACAGGGGGTGAAGGGGAGCACTTATGTGGTAACAGTCAAGAAATAATGTACAACTGAAATCTCACATTGATGTAAACTATTATGAACTCAATAAAAAAAATAATTGGAAAAAAAAAGGAATGAAATACTGAGAGATGCCATAACATGGACAAACCTTGTGCACATTGTGCTAAGTGAAAGAAGCCAGTCACAAAAGACCACATATTGTGTGATCCCATTCATGTGAAATATCCAGAACAGGCAAACCTATAGAGTTGGAAAGTAGAGGAGTGGGTGCCTAGGCTGGGAGGACAGAGTTTTCTGGAGGGGTATTGAAAATGTCCTAAAAGTAGATTGTGGTGATTGTTGCACAATTCTGTATATACGCTAAATATATACTATAAATCACCGAATTGTATACTTTGAGTAAATTCTACGGTATGTGAAATGAATCTCAAAAAAGATGTACAAAAAAAACTTCCTAGATGTCAGTGTCACCTATTATTTACATTCTCTGAGAGAAGCAGGATATTAGAGAGTTCCAAGGTCAAATATTTAGACAACATCAAGTTAAAGTTACACAGGTCTCTTTTCTGCAGGAATTCTCAGAGCCCTTAATGTGCTACAGTGCACTACGAATCACCAAGCGGGGTGGGCAGGTGGGCAGGAGCAGGCTGCACCACTCCCCCAACATGCCCGGCCGCGGTATATTTACTGAGCAGCACCGCATCGCAGAAGACTAGGTGTTGCAGAACCCGCTGTAGGAAACAACGTGCTGAGCCGTTTTCCCACTGATTCACCAAGCACCACTCCACCACTTGCAATGTCCTGGAACTCAGTCACCTCTGGGGTATCAACTGAGGCTGATATTTTCCCTGCCCTCATGGAGCTTACAGTCCAAAAGACAGAAAAGGGAAGTGCTCAAATGAGTGAACACACAGGGAGGAGCACATGCTGATGCGACGAATCAAGTACTACGGGCCCCGTGGGAGAGATTAATTCCGACTGCAGGAACACTTCCTGGAAGACCCAGCATTTCAGCCCGACTTTGAACTGTGGGTGGGTCCTGGACACACGGAGATAGGAGGAAGGGACCTGGTACAGCAGGCCAAGGCTAAGGGGCGGAAGGGTAAGAGGGAGTGCTTGTATCAGGGAACGATGAGTACTGCATTTTAGCTAGAGTATCACGCGAACGAAGCAGAGCAGTAAGACAAATAGCTGTAAAGGACTGTAGGTCGATCACAGAGAGCCTTGAATGTCAAACCAAAAATGTTTAAACTCGTCCTATAAGAAATGGGGACCCATCAAACTTCTCTGAGCAGGGGGTGGGGATGGTCCTAAACAAGTCAGTCTCTGAGCCTCAGGTGTTTCATCTGTAAAATGGGGCTAATTCTTCCAGCCTTATCTCATGGCAGCAGACGAGGATCAGAGCACTCGGCTGCAGGGCAGTGCAGCCCTGAGCAGGGTTTATCACGCAGGAGCAGAACAGCTGTTTCCAGTCCCTTCGGAAGAATGTGTCTCAGAAACACCCGACACGTGATATTTCATCTCTGTGGCAGGGCCAGATGGGAAATCTGAGATGGAAAACAAACGCTTCAAAACAGAACATATTTTAGTTCTCTCGTAGCAGTCAAATCAGATCTGTATTTGATTTCATTTTATTTTGTTTAGAATGAAACAGGGACTGCAAGGAAGGAACGGCTGCTAGAAACAAAGCTGGGGAGAGAATAGAAACAGCAGACTGCCTGACCCTCACATCGAGTACTAAGACAAGGGGTGTGTGTGTGAGGGTGCCTATGTTCCACAGTGTATGTGCACGTGTGAGTAAGTATGAGTGCTAGTCTCTGAAAATGTGTGCATGAGTTTGGTGTGAGTATGTCTGTGGGTGCACGCTGAGGGACGCAGAGGGAAGAGTTGGAAGGGGGACAGAGAGAAAGGCACTTCACCAAAACTGCTGACCTGTTTGCACTTCTCCCACCGTACAGCATAAGAAGAAAGCAAGCCAGAGACGGTGATCCCAAAGTGTTGCCAAGACTGGGAAAACTTCCACCCCCAGGGACAGCCGAGCTTTACAGACAGAAATCTCCGCCAGCCCAGGAGCCTTACCGGGCCGAGCTGTTCCGGGAGCGCCGAAGCCATCTTGCCACCATTTGCTCTATTCTGTGTGCTTTCCGTGTCTGAAATAAACTGGTCTCCAGCTCTTCCATTTACCTGAAAGGAAGAAGAGTTTTCTTAAGATGCTAACCAAAATATTTTGAAGAGGACTCTGACAAATCACTATGATGCTTCCTACATTTGCCCATTTTAAGACATGCTGATCAAATAACTAGGGCTCCTTCTATCTGAAGTTTACATAAACAGGCGCCCAGTGTCCACAGAGCAAACAACTTCAGCAGCCCTCTGCCCCAAGGAGTCCACAGTCTTGTGGTCAACAGACTGGCTTTACATCTTAAACAGTTAAACGTAATGACTAGGGAATAAAATAGATAAGTTTTCTCAAACTGTGACTGTGACCCATGGTAAGAAACACACCTTACTACCTGCCACCCCCCCCCCCCAGCTTTGTGTGCAACCGGAGAGTGCAGCTCGGCCCGGGGCCGGCAGCAGGAGATGCAGCACCCAGAGCACTCCAGTCGCCTTGTGCCTGTGCGTCTGAGTCCTGCTCCTTTTGCTCAATATTTTATGTTTAATCTTTGAATAGGTAATTCATTTTTATAATTCAAACCCTAGACTGTAAAAAAGATATATGATTACTGTATTGTGTGCTTAAAAATTTGTTAAAAGGGTAGATCTCATGTTAAGTGTTCTTACCAAAATTTTTTAAAAAAAGATACACAGTGAAAGGTCTCCCCTCTATCCTTACCCGCCCCCATCCATCCAGTTCCCACGCCCATACATAATCACTGCTCTCCTTCTCTGTCTTTCCAGAATTTCTTTATGCCTATACAAGCAAACACAAATATAGATTTTATATGTCCTCTTCTTAAGACAAATGACAGTACACCACACACATTGTTTGGCACCAGGCTTTCTTCTGCTTAGAATATGATATGCTATCCTTGATGTCTTTCCACATCAAGACGTAGAATGCTGCTTCATTCTTTTGGACAACTACTGAGTATTACATTGTATGAATCCACTGTAACTTAAAAAATAGTCCCTCTTGATAGACATTTCAGATCTGGCCGATCTTCTGCTATTAGAAACACTGCACTGAATTCTGTTGTAGCTATCACTGCAGCGTGTATGCAATTATGTGTCTAGATAAGTTCCCAAATACCGAACTGCTGGGTCAAAAGTTACATACATTTGTGCCCGATGGACATTGTCAGGTTACCAAGACAAATGATATATGTGCTTGAGATTCAAGTTTCATAAAACAGTATATATTTATATTTTTTCTAGTTTATTTCACTTTTTAAAACACTGGTCTCAATTCGCCAAATTAATTTTGCAACCCGATAAATAACCACACAAAATAAGATAGAACATTGGGAAACAACCATGGATACAAAGAAAAAAAGGAATAATAAGAAATTATATTGCTTAACACTACGCAAACACATCTGAAGACCTTGATGACAGGGATGGTTTTCAAGGAAAATATAAATGATATAAGATGACCCTAGAAGAGGTAGAAAATTTAAAAAGATAATTACTATAGAAAAGAAAATTGTTAAAGAGCTATCCCCAAAACAGAGTCGCAGGCACAGACAGGTTCAAAGGTGAATTCTTACAAATCTATACGATGTGCCTCACCCTGATGATTTTTGTTTTATTTTAAATGTACACTTTTTATTTTGGAACAATTTTAGATGTATAAAAAGGTTGCAAAGATAATATAGACAGTTCCCATATTCCCTTCATCCAGCTTTCCCTGACGTTAACATCTTACATAATCATCGTACCTTTGTCAAAACTAAGAAATTAACATTGGTCTAATAATATTAACAAAACCATAGACTTTATTCAGATTTCACCAGTTTTTCCATTAGTGTCTTTTTCTGTTCCAGGATCCAATCCAGCATACCGTGTTACTTTTAGCCAGCTTAGTTTATTTTTCCCCAGATGATATTTTAGCTGTTTCTAGAGCATAAAGAAGGAAAGCTTCCAAATTCTTTTTAAGCAGCCAGTTTAACTTTGATATGAATTCTGATAAAACTAGTACAGTAAGGTAAAAACACAATCTCTCATGAATATCAAAGTAAATATCAACAAATAGAATCTATCAGCAATCAATAGAGTAATAGTGGGATCTATACCAGGAGTGCGCTAACTAAGGCAGGCAAAAATGAAAGCAGGACGCCCCACTCACCACTTTGAAAGCCTAGAGACTTACGCTATTCAGTCAGATGGCAGCCAAATACAAATTAGTGAACAAACAACAAAGTCTGCAACCAAAAGAAAATTCCTTTTAGATCAAAAGATGTGTCAGTTTAGCTTTTTTTCTACAATGGGATATCAGATCTGAACACTGTCTTCAGTTCTAAGCATCTCATTTTTTAAAAATTATAAAAGGAATAATAGATTTCTGGTTAAACACAGTGAATTGAAAAATGTCTTAACTTCTTCCTAAACTTTATAAATTATGGTAAATGAGTAAGACAAGGACAAGCCCATAGAATAAAGAGAACAGGAGAGAAGACAAAAGATGAGAGATGAGAGAAGACAGAAATTGTTTGGAGGACAAGTAACCAAGCAGAGCAAAAGAAACAGAAACCTGTGTGACTTCAGAGCTAGATTCTGATGAAAAACGAGCTGATCTACCCTAAAATGGCTCTAAGACGCCCTAAGATGAATTAGAGGCAGCAAGGATAAGAGCAGGCAGGGGAGAAGGACAGGACTGCAAATACCGAAACAGGTCTCAGTAAGCAGAAGTTGCATTCACAGGCCCCATCCCACTCCACTTGCCCACCTAGAATACCTCCCCTTCCCCACCTTACTGGACACAGCGGCTTATTCTTTGCAGAAATCGAGCAAGAGAGGCTTCAGACTTAGGGAGACCAGGCACAACGGAGGATGCAGGAATGAAAATAGAAGGATTAAGTAAAATTATTCCTGAATGACAAGACCTCTAGTTTCCTCCTTCAGCCAGTTTCCAGAATACTGGCAGCTGGGACTTCACATCCCAAGTAAGAGACCAGAGAATCCTTTCCTGGAGAACTGAACAGCACCGGAGAAAAGATGTTCAGGTCTGATACTTCTGGCAACTTGCTGCCAGATTATCCTGCACTGAAATCTGTTAGTCAGTGAGCCCCCCATCAAATAAACTTCCAATCATTTGTTTTTAGTGCTTCACTCTCATGCATGAAAGGACACTTGAGGAAAGCCTGCACTATGAAAAACCGATCAAAACAAACAGAAAAACTCGGAAGAAACAGAAACAATGCAGGAAACAGAAGAAAAAAATGTTAATCTACAGGCATACCTCATTTTATTGCGCTTTGCTTTATCATGCTTCACAGATATTGCATTTTGTTAACAAGACCCTCCACCAGCAAAAAGATTACGACTTGCTGAAGGCTCAGATGATGGTTAGCATTTTTTTTTAGCAATGAAGTATTTTTTCATTAAGATATGTATGTTATTTTTTTAGACATAAGGCTATTAAACCCTTAATGGACTACTGCATAGTATAAGCATAACTTTTATACTCACGGGGAAACCAAAAAATTTGTGTGATTCTCTTTATCGCAATATTTGCTTGATTGCAGTGGTCTGGAACTGAACCCACAATATCTCTGAGGTATGCCTGTATAATTTAGGTCCTCAAAAAGATAATATATTACATCCATAAAACAAGAAGATGATTTTCTTTGGAAAAGAACAATCAGAGAACAAGAATGAACACTTGGAAATTAAATATAAGATAGCTGGAATAAAAAAATTCAATTAAAAAGTTGAGAAATGTAGTTAATGAAATATTGTAGAAAAAGTAACCAAAAGCCAAAGACAGTGAAAACAGAAAAGACTAGAAATGTACAGTATTGATCCAGGAGGTCCAATATTCATCCAGTATGAGTTCTGGAAGGAGAGTAAAGGAAATGGAGGTAAGGAAATTGCTAAATAATTCAACAAAATTTCCCCAAAAAACCTAAGTTTCCGGATCAAGCACATCTACTAATTGCCAGACATAATGAATGAAAAGAGATACATATTGAGAAATAACTGTAAAATTTCAGAAACTAGAAACAGAGAATATCTTTGAAACTTCCAGAGCAAAAATAGATCAAACAATTGAAAATAAAAATAGTACTCAATTTCTTAGTAACAACAATGGAAGCTTGAAGACACTGAAGCCATGCCTTCAATTTCTAAAGGGAAACAATTTTCAATATAGAAGTCTATATGCAGCCAAACTACCAATCAAGTAGTAAAGACATTTTCAAATGTTCAGGTCTCAAAAAAATTTACCTCTCATAATACCCTTCCTCAGGATAATACTAAAGGATATGCTCCAGCAAAACAAGGAAGTAAACAAATAAAGAAGAAATGGGATCCAGGAAATTGGGGTTGAAATACAGACAAGAGGCATAGGGAACACCCAGGATGACTGTGAAGGGATGTACTCTGGTAACACCTGTATATAAACCCTAGAGAGCAACCTGTACAGACTGGTACATGAAGACTGAGGTCTTAGGGAAAAGAAATAAGAATGGATAGATTACCTGATGTGTTTGTGCAGAAAGTTTCACTGAGAGGCTGTTGGAAGGTATGGAAAAGAATGAGCAATAAGTACATGGAAAACTAAGCCAATCAAAAACAGAGAATTATGAAATTCAAGAAAAACAAAAAGAGATACAAGAAAGGAAACAAAATTGTAGTTCACTGCTTGGCTCATCAATGAACAATATTCACATTGTCATAATAATTAAACACTGAAAAATTATTTCTCAAAAACAGTGATATAATAATGTTGGTAGGATATGGTGAGGGGAAGCTAGTGCAGTGGTCTAAGAGGTAAATTCTTATCCACTGTAATAATTGGAGAATGTCTACAATTAATAAATTAGGAAGTGGCAGTGCAAGTATATTTCTCAAAAATATGGATGAAAAAACAGAGGAAACAGCTGGAAGAGTCGAAAGAAGTTGCCTCAAAGAAAAGAAATTAGAGGCTGGGGAGGAATGGGACAGGGACTGCTGATGTCTATCATACGCTCCTTGTACTATTTTGTTTTTTTTAACTAATTATTTTAACTTAATTTAAAAAATTGAACATATAATTATAGGAAAACACACAGAAAAATATAATTAAATTGCCTATACTCCCACCTCTCAGAGTTACCAACTGTTAATTTCTCATTCTTTCCTATGTTTTTACATGCTATATATTTTTATTAAAATGAGATATTATTCTTCTCCCACTTATTTCATGAACATCATTCCATATTAATATAATTTAAGCATTTATATAATCTTTTCTGTGTGTGAGGAAGACGGTCCTGAGCTAACCCTGCGACAATCCTCCTCTATTGCGTGTGGGATGCCACCACAGGGTGGCTTGACGAGTGGTGCTGGGTCGGCACGGGCCGGTGAACCCCGGCTGCTGAAGCAGGGGACACAAACTTGACCACTAGGCCACCAGGCCAGCCCCTACATAATCATTTTAAATTGCTACATAGTATTTTCTTTGGCCATATCATAATCTATTCAATAAATCTATCATTGGACATTTGTGCTATTTCCAATTTTTCGCTATTATAAAAGCTTTACAATGAACATCCTTATTCATGTTAAATGGCTATTTCCCAGGTATTTTCTTGGGATAAACTGCTAAAAGTGAAATTACTAGATTTAAGCATATGTTAATTTTAAAGAATTTGGATGTGTATTGTCAAATTGCTTCCAAGAAAGTACCAATTTGCACTTCTGCCGGGACAGACCTTTGTAAACATTGAATATTATTATTTTTAAAAAATTTGCTAATAGGATGGAAAATAGTCCCTAATTACTGACTTAAATGTTTATATTTTGAAAAATACAGGAGACAAAAGTAAATATCCATACTCTCATAAACATTGAATATTATCACTTAAAAATTTTGGCTAACGGGATGGAAAGTACCATCTAGTTATTGGTTTTTAAACACGCATATTTTGAAAAATACAGAAAACAAAAGTAAATGTCACACATGATTCCATCACATTAAAATTATTTAAAGTAAGTATCCTACTGCAAGCGTCCAACACAGCCCTTCAGAGGTGACCACTGGGGACAATTTGGTGGGTATTCACACTAACTTTGCCCTAAATCTATAAAACTATATTAAAACGTATAGTCCATAAAGCTATAATCACGCTGTACTCAGTAGTCTGTACCCTATATTTCCTAACCTGTGACTATATCAGGGACATCCTTCCAGATCAGAGCTCATTATGGGTTCGATTGGAAGTTATTTGATTACTAGTATCTCTGAACATTTTTCATGCGCTATGGCCATTTATATTTCTTTTTTGTGACTTTACTGTTTCTGGTTTTCCCTTATGTTTCTACTGGAATGTTTGCCTTCTTATTATTGTAAAAGCTCTTTTATAACAAGGATTATTTAACGTCCTCTTGCCAAGCACACAAAACCACAACATATTTCTGTGAGGCTCACTATAGAGAGTCAGGAGCTTAGATTCTAGTGTTCTGACAACACAGAGACGAATCACAAAGGATAGAAGAGGAAACGTCCAGCAATGCCCTCAGGATATTGTTTTCAAATATCAATTGCCTCCTTCAGGCCCATACCAGGAGTGAGTCAGCTGGCAATTTCAGGACACAGCTATTAACTTGGTTGGTCTTACGTCTGACCATCAGAGTTTCAGCGCCTTCCTATAGGGCTCTAGGATGGTAGCGAGACTTAAAACCAGGCCATATGAAGACTCGTTGCAAAATCAGAGAATGTTTATTCTACAAAGATTTATAGGTGGCCCACATGACTATGGTTTACAAACAGCCAAAAGGCCACCAGGTGGAAGAGACATATTTCCCATGATTCTGGGATACATAGCCAGGATTAATGGGGGAATGCCACAGGGAGAGACATTCCAGCTCAGGCCAAGGCTAGACCTCTCTAGTGTTCCTCATGATCCGAGGATGGAATAAGTTTTCTCAAGAATTAGCAAGACCCTGGTCACCGAAGGCAGTCGTGCAGAGGCTGAATAAGTAACTCTGCATGGATGTCGAAGGGACATTACACAGGGCACAGGGACCAGATGACTTCTGCAATGACTCCCATCCATGCAACTTGAGATCTCTGCTAGATCGAAGAACCAAGCAAGATGGTATTTGTTATAAAGTGTGTTGAAATTCAAAGACCCACATCCGCTGGAGTAGCTGGAAATCCTGAAGTAACTGCAGCACAGGAAGATGTACAATCTCTGCCCTCGACACTATTCCAGTCTCCAGAGGACTGAGGAGATGTCAGGGATCTCAGGCACAGCCCAGGGGACTGAGGACTGCCAAGCCTTTCCACTCCTTTCGAAGGTCATCAAACTGCAGCGGTTACCTATAGGGAATTGTTACAGAACTGCTGCCAAGTACAATTCAGCCAATTGATTTATGTAAACATATCTGTCTTTAATTAAAAGAATTAATTTGCATTATATATCTGGACTGTGGGTAGGCATGTGCCTTCATCAGGGATCCCCAAAGACCAAACAAATGACTACAGCAACCAAGCCATTAAAAGTGCCCCCTGACTCAGCAAGGTCTGAGCAGGGAAGTTTAAAGTCAAGAAAACGATCTGCTAATGGTTTTAATATTAGCCTCGGGATTGCTGGACTAATGGAAGAAAATAAGAGCCCAGATAACCCCCAACATTTGAATTTTCTCTACAATCCCACTGCCAAGAAGTCAGCTGGCCTTGTAACGGTTCTGTCATTCACTGTTGGACCTGTCTTATTGCTAGAAAGTTTCTTTACGTCAAGCTGAATTCCGCCCCTCTGCAGCTCAGCCCTCTGCAGCAATGCTGCCCTCCGACCACTCCTCCCCCACCCCAGCCCGCCACCCAGAACGAACCCGCTCCCGCCTCCACACAGCAGCCTTTCTGCACTTGACATGGCAATCTTGTCGTCGAGCCTCCTCTGCCCCAGACTAAGCATGTTCCATTCCTTCAACAGCTCTTCATACGACAGGATTACTTTAAAACACCTTCCTCCCGGCACATGCCAATTTGGCAAAATCCTTTAAATGGCTTGAATCCCCAAACTGAACACACTTCTGGTTGTCCGGAAGAAAATACTATGAAAAAGACAAACTCTCTCAAAATATTTTGCAAATGAAGAAGACAACTAAATACATCAGGATGATAGCTATCTTAAAAAGCAGGTAGGCAACTAAGGATATAAACCCTCAGAGGGGGTAAAAGAGGTGATGATAAGGCTTCAGGAAATTGGGACCTGCTCTTGAGAAATGAGAACACCCACAGAGGGAGCGGGAAATGGAAGGGAAACTGAAGAGCCAAAAATCACTTTCACTAAACTGAAATTTTAAAATGAAACTGGATAGCAATTCAAGTGAAACTGTCAGACCAAGAATCAGATTGAGGATATTCAGCTTACAAATATTAGGGGCTAGCAGAGAAAAGAGAAAAGGAATGCACAAAATTGTAATCAGAGAGTTAAGGGTAAATTTCTACAGCGGAAAAATATCTGTTTCAAATATAAAGAGCACAAAAAGCGACTCTCAGATAAATGCCTCAGGAAGGCACCTTACACATCAAGTTCTTAAACTTCAAACATTAAAGAATCATCCTTAAAACCTGTTTTAAAAGACGGAAAGAATATGACCATTTGAAAAAGAAAAGATTAGGTTCCTATGTTTTGCAGTATATTATTTAGGGATAGACTCACGCTCATCATTTTTCTCTCTGGAGAATATACAAGCTTTACAAGTGATATTTGAGACTCTGTTCTTGAAAGATATCCCCGGGAACCGTTCTGTGACTTTTTTAAACTACTACTGCAGGTCTTTTGTCAGCTTAGTGTTGGGTTTTTTTCCCCCTATTTCTTCTCTGCTCCTATTACACTGTCAGCAACTTGAGCACAGAGACCACACCTTACCTCAATTTACTTTCTCTCAGGACCTATCACATAGGCTCCAAAAATGTTTGTTGAATGAGTGGATGAATGAAAAAAATTAAAAGCAGAAATAAACTGGAAAATTAGAATAAAATTTCACTTAACAAAGACAAAGTTAATGTGGTCTTTAAAGATTGACAAAACCAATAAACCACTGGTACAAGTTATTATCAACAAAATGAGAAATGAGCAAGACAGACAAACACTAGGGAAATATCCCAGAGAGCGCTATACATGTTATACGCAAATCGTCTACACAAGCTAAGTAATATGGGTGACTTTGGAGGCTATTTCAGGAGTACATCTTTCTAGAGTCTTCCCGGTAAGTCCTTCAGTTTTCCTGAGGGGCAGACTCCTGGGCAACAAGGTCAGCTTCACAGAACAGCGTATCCCAAGATTTCCATATCAATCCTTCAGGATGTAAGTGCACTCTTACCTATCGAGGGATTTTCTTAGACTAGTTTCTTGGGCATCGTGGGAGACACACTTTTCATGTACAGTCTTAAAAGGAGAGGACTCTAAGACCCATACTGGAAGACAAAAATAGGATTCTCACCAATGAAACACCCTGGTAGCCTCGGGGAACCCAGAGGCTGAGCGGTTGATGACATTCTTTCCTGGATGTGCTCAAGACTCCATTTGCCAAAAAAAAAAAAAATCCAATTTACTAAATACACATTCACTGAAAAAACACTCAGTGCAGGTGACCAAGGAGGAGAGATGAATAAGATACAGTCCCCACCTCAGGAAAGGGTCAGCCCCCTTTCTGCTCTCTGCCTGGTGGTGAGAAGTGCCCGGCAAAGTGGTCAGAGTACATGGCTCATTTATTCTATGGTTTCCACAAATTACCTCTATCCTCAGCTATCCTGAGGCTGACCAACTTCAGGAAACTGAGGCAGTACAACACCTTTACCCCAAAAGCAAAGAACCAGAACTAAAAAAACAAAAATTTTGAGGAAATCTATACCTGCAGAAGAAATTTAGAAAGTGAATTTTTAAAAAAAAACCCCACATAGAACTTGATGTGTTGTGTTTATCAAAGAATTAGATCAAGCTCTCTTCCAAAAATTAATAGACAATATTCTTCAACAGAGAAAATGATAGCATGCTACCAAGTTCTTCTAATAATGCAAAGATAGTCTGACAAAACTTACCCTAAAAAGGGACATATAGGTCAATCTCATGCACGAAATACTCAGAAATAAGATCCTAGCCAGAAAATGTTAATAATTCTTGAAGCTGGGAGATGGGTATGTAAAGTTAATTTTATTGTTCTCTATACTTTGCGTACATTTAAAATTCTTAATAAATTTGTTTTTTAATTAAAAAAACTATTTCCAGCAAAATCCAGCAAAAACACCAAGAATAATCCTAAGAAAGAAAAGTTCAATTTAAGGAAAACTATTAATATATTTTAATTAATAGAAAAAAATAATAAAGTAGATGATCATATCATAAGATGCTGGAAAATCATTTGTTACATGGAATCTAATCTCTTTGATTTAAAAAAACTGGAAATACTAGGAAATTTAATATTATTTTAGAAAGAAAAATAGATGTCTTCCACTTAAAGAGAAAATAAAATTAGAGTGTCCATCACAGCATTAGAGTTGCTGGCCAGTGCAATGCAACATGAAAGAGAAAATGAGCGATAAATACAGCAAAGGCACTTAAACCACCAGTGCCTACAGGTGGCACAACTGCATGTGGGACTTAATTTCGAAATAAGAGAGACGAATAACCCGAGCAAAATTGTTCAGTTGTGAAGACTTAGGAGACTTTACAAACAATCACAAGTACTGGCATGGACTATACGAGTAAAAGGAGTCTGGACTCGTTCTGAATGGTCCTAAAGTATGAACTCACCTAAGCTCAAGAAGACAAATTTTGACTCAATGTAAAGAACTTGTTCTTTTTAAATTTTCTTAAGTAAATGTTAAAACGGACACAAAAGTAGACAGAATAGTATCGCGAATCTCCACGCACTCATGGAGTTAGCTTTACCATTTATCCATTTGCCCATCTTGTAAAGACTTTTCCTAATCAGAGCTATCAAAATGGCACTGGGCTGCCCCGGTGGAGAGAGGGTTCTCATTGCTGAAGTGTAGGAGAAATACAAAAGATATCAGCAGGTCAGGGATCCCGTGGGGGACAGTCAAAACCACACTAGATCAATATGTGCCTTCCAAGTCTGAGAGTCAATGATTTAGGAGGTGAGAGGAATCCACGGTGTGACCTAGTCTGGGTGAGATCATAAACAACTTGAAAGCAGGGTTTTTTCCTCTTGGTCATCTCTGTATCTCCAGCTCCAAACCTAAGGAGATATCCAAAAGCCTGATAAGTGTTTGTTAAATGACAAACGATGAATGGAACACAAAATGGGATGGTGCAACTTCTACATGAGTAACAAACAGAAAAAAATAATAAAATATAAACCTTCTTACAACACCTATCTCCAATATACACAGGGTCGAAGGATATAAACCAACTGTTGGTGCTAGAAAAAAAACACAAGAAACCAAAATACATGGCAAATACCCAGCCTCTGAACAATTTTGAATAATGACAGAAATAAATCTTCTCTTAAACTACCATAAATAAAAGTTTTAAAACTTCTTGCCCTTCCTGCCTTGGCTCCTACGACATCTGTCTCCTCCTTCCTCCAGCCTCTCAGACTACACCTGCTCTGCCTTCCTCACAACCTCCTCTTCCCTCCATCACCTAATTCTAGGTTTTGGTTCTCATCTCCCTTCTCATCTAAACAAAGGGTCCCTATGATTTCTAAGCCAGTGGTTTCCAAACTTCGCTGCACATTAGAATCACCTGGGGAGATTTTAACACTCTCAGATGGTACCCGAGACCCCTAGACCAATTAAATCACAATGTTCGAGGGTGCAAGCCAGACAAGGATAGTTCTTAAAGGCCCTCCCCCTCCCCCAGTGATTCCAAAGGACAGCAAAGTTTGAGACTTACTGCTCTAAACAGTCTCTATGAGGGTATCATTTACTCCCACAGCTTCAGCTGCTTTGAGAACCATCTGCCTCTTTAGGGTCTCTACTAAGATATGCTATAAGCACTCGAACCAGTTATATCTAAAACAGAATTCACCATCTTTCTTTGCTCCTCCTCCGAGGTAGAACATCTTGTTGAAGGAGACTACCATTTAATTCTCTAACTGCCCAAGTCAAAAATTTGGGAATCCTTTTTGACTCTTTCTCCCTGTTTCATGCCCCACATTGAGCCAGTCACCAAGTTCTATTAACTTTGCCCCCAATTATCTTATTTCTCGCTTCCTCTCCTTTCTTAGTGCTACTGCCATAGTTCAAACTCGGATTCTGTCTGAAATACCTCCTAGCCAGTCTCTCTGCTTCTAGGTATACCCTCCATCAATCTAGCCTCTATACAGCTGCCAAAGTGATATAACACGAAATCCTAATTACGTCACTTCTATTTTCAAAATCCTTCCATGGTTCTCCATCTTTAGGATAAAGTCTGAGCTCAAGAATTAGAATAATATTAATAACAATTAATTAACAATACTACTATTTAGTATGTGCCAGGGAGTAGGCTAAGCAATTTACATTTGTTATCTTATTCAATGCTTATCACAAGCCTCATTTACAAAAAGGAAACTGAGGCAGGGAGAAGTTAAGTAATCCGGCCAAGAGCACACAGCAGGGAAGCAGCAGAAGTGGAACTCCAGATTAGCTTGCTTGTCTCTGGGGCTGGACTCAACCATCCGCCCCAGTGCCTCCCTCCCACCTTGGGGTGGCAGTCAAAGCCTTTTGTGTGATCTGGCCCTGGCTGCTTCTCTGTCTCACCCCCCCCTCACACTGTGCACGCCAGCTGAACTTAATCACACATTGCTCCCCAAACAGGCCTTAGTTTCCTGCACCCTCCAGCCTCTGCAAATGCTGTTCCCTCTTCCTGGTTCACACCCTCCTGCCTGTCACCCACCAAATTCCGACGCCCACATCAACGAGCAGGCGCGGGAGTACACTGGACCAGCACAGAACACTGCCCCCTCCGGCTTATTTTCTCGTCTGTAAAAACAACTGCAACGATTCCTGCCCAACTACCACCCAGGGTTGGTTTAACGTTTGCACTCCATTATGTTGTGACAATTCTTTGAAAACTATAAAGTTCTACACAAATGTGCCCAAGAGAAACCTCTTTTTCTGAGGTAGTGTGAGTTCAGTTGTACGACCAAATTTGTCTGAGGCAAAAGTTTGAAGTATGAGAAGTTTATCCACCATAAAAAGGAACAAAGTCCCAAAACACGCTACCACATGGATGAACCTTGCAAACATTATGCCAAGTGAAAGAAGCCAGGCACAGAAGGCCACTTATCTGTGATTCCTTTTATTGAAATGTCCAGAATAGGTAAATGCATACGGACAGAAAATTGATTAATGGCTGTCAGAGGCTGCGGGGAAAAAGGAGAAATAAGAATTGACTAATAGGTAAGGGGTGTCTTTCTGGGTGATGAAAATGTTCTGAAAGTAGACAGTGGTGATGATCGCACAACCTTGTGAATATACTAAAAACTACTGAATTGTACACTTTAAAAGAGTGAATTATATCTCAAGGTTTAGAAGAGAAGTTTATCTGTGGTACTCGGCTTCTCCCTTCTGTGCCTCCCGTTGGTGGTAAGTGACACCCCGACTCCTACAAGGAGCCTGTTTTTCTCATATCCTTCCCCCGATCCTTTCTTGGTAAAACCCAGAACACTGGTTCCCTAAAAGAATTAGTGGCACACAGAGGGCTGGTTACAACACAAAATGCGGGGGCCGCAGAGTCTCTGATTCTGGAGGTGTAGAGCGGGGCCCCAGAATTTGCATTTCTAACTTCCCTCTAGAGAAAACCCAGGACATGATGAAGGAGCGCTGACCTGGAAGGCAGGAGGCCGGGGTTCTCTTCCTGCCTTTGTCTCTGATTAAGTCTGGAATTGCACCAGTCTCCAAACCTCTGCTTCTCTCTTTTTAGCTCCACATTGAATTTCTCTAATCCCAATCCTAAAATTGTATTATCTCATCACTTCCCTCCTTAGGTCCTCCAGGGCTCCCCATCCCTGAAGTCCAAACTCTTCCCAGATGTCCAACTCAATCTCCCACCTCTGCTCTCCTGCACATCCTGGAAAAGGAGGGAGCTAGTGTGAATAGAGCCTATAACATGTCGCTTATTCCTCAGGACAACCCGGCACAGTGGGATCCATCACTCCATTTCGAGGACAAGGAAGCTGCGGCTCGTTGAGCTAAAGAACTTCCTCAAAGTGGTGGAGGGAGCTGAAGTCTCCGTCCTCTCCTCTCACATAATCAGCTGTCCCAGTGCTTCTCTGGCCCTCAAGACAACCCCAGGCGGCCCCTCCTTGTGCATTTGTTCACAATCTCCCACTTTCTGAGACTTACTCAAATCCTCTCTAACCTTCAAAACCCAGTTCAAGCTCCACCACCTCCAGGACGGGTTCCTGCCGGCTGCTCCACCACGTCCCACCCAGTTCCCCAGGCGCAGAGCCACCGTGTTGTATCTCACTCCTCCATCCATCCCGTGACATCCTCGTCTACGCTCTTGCCTTGTGTTTCCCAACTTCATATGGATTTTGGTCTTGTTTTCTGCCCCCTTGATTGTAAACTTCTTGAGAGTAGGAGAAAGGTGTGCTATTTCTTTACAATCCCTGCAGGATCTAGCAGAATGCACTGAGCTCAAATGAGTTAATCACAGCAGGTTATGAATGTCTGAAATGCTATGGTAAGACCAGAACACTCGAACAATAAGCATCTTTAATTCTTGAGTGTTCTAAGCCAAAAGAAAAAGTTTTCTACAAATATTTTAGGGAAACATATTTCCATTTCTAATGTCCATCATTGGTGTTGCTTGGTTCACTGCCGTGGTCACAGCTCAGTGAAGGCTAAGGGGCTGGCGTCTCACATCTGCATACATTTTCTAACAAGAATTTAGATGAAGATGATGCTTTATCAGAAAAGTGACAGTTCTGAGAAAGGAAGGAGGACTTGCCTATTATTCCACATGCTTATTCCTCCAAGTGTAGTTGCAACCAGACCCCACGAGGGAGTTTCAGTGTCTCTGCTCCATGCAGGGATCGCAGTCGAGGCTTTCACTGCAACACGGGCTCTGGCTCTCTGACTTCACAGTCATTTCGCTCACAGTCATGAAGAGTCAGAAGCTAAGTGGAGTTGCTTCTTACCATTCCTTATTTTGGAGTAGCACCGCGCATCACCCCTGTTCCTCCTCCGTCTTTCCTTCCCTCTGTTAGCCTCTGCCTCCAACAGGAATCCCATTTTATGCAAAGGACTTGGAATGCCTGAAAGGAGGTTCATCATGGACCAAAAGAAAAATCAGTGTCTCACAGCTGGTTCTCCTGGTTTTCTAAATCCCTCGCTCACACCGGGTCCCTGGCCGCCAGCACCTTCTGCCATCTCACCTTGCACAAGGTAAAAAGGAGATGCAGGAGGGGGAGCATGGGAAATTCTCTGGATCATCACCCCAGAGCAGCAGTCCCCAAATGACCGTTGACCCCAAACCACCCTCATGACTTCCGCTCTGTCAGCCAACTGCCTGACTACCGGACCTGTGGCATACACAGTCTGCATGAAAAGGGTTCTATGGGACAGTGTCAACTACTTTAGCTTCGTCCTAAACAATAGTGTTCATTAAATCACAGGTCTGATCATGCTGGATGTGATTTTTTTTCCCTGGTTCACATTAAAATAAATATGCAACTATTTAAGCAAAAATGTTCATTCACACATCACCTAAAACCATCTTGGGTGCGACACGGTACAAAGACAAACCTTTGGGAAGGACGGGTTCAGGGTACTGTCACGCCACTCAGATTTCACATCTGCCTAACAGGATTAGATGGCTCTTAGGAAGGGCACAGCCTCTTATCTAGCTCAGCACAGATGGCCTCCGCACGGCCCGCTGGGAGCTACTGGGTGGCAGCAGGAATAGTCAGCACGAACGGGGACCGAGGCTGTGCCGTTCTCTTGCTAGTGATCTGAGGGCATGGGGGCCCGGCCACTGCAAGAGGAAGACTGGACGCAGGTCCCACAAGTCATCCGCTTTTTCAGATGGACAGTGAGGCCTGGGAAGCACGTGGGACAGGGCCGATGTGCACAGCAGCACTGTCTGCAAGGCCTCGTCACGGCTGTGCTCGAAGGGGCCCCGTCAGAGCCTCCAAGGTGAACAGCAAGATGACATGACTGAGTTTGCTGTGTCTTCTGAGGCTCCCTGTCTCCACCCTGGTCAAGAAGAGAGCACTGAGTAGGGAGAGGAAAGACCTACAGTCAGGTTCCTGCTCTGCTGCCAGCAGGACACACGACCCATCACACCCCTTGCCTCTCTGAGTCTCAGTTTTCCTACCTGCAAAGTTAAGGGGTTAGGCATGGATAGCCTTGAAAACACTGTGCTAAGTGAAAGGAGCCAGCCGCCAGAGACCACATATTGTATGATTCCATTCACATGAAAGTCCAGAACAGGCAAACCACAGTGACAGAAAGTAATTGGCGCTTGTTTTGGCTAGGGGACCGGGGAAGAGGTCATAACCAACTGACAAAGCTGACCACCCTCACGAAGCACACGTGCTAGTGGAGGTCTCACTAGGCAAGAAGCCGCACACGTGATAAAGGACGTTCGAGAGTGCTGAGTGCCGGGGAGAAAGGAGAGAGAATGCGATTCTCAGCGCCAGGAGCCGGAAGTCACAGGTCAGGCTGAAGTTCACGCTCTCTGAGATCTCGTTATGGGTTCTCCCACTCACATCTCCAGGGCCCGCGGAGTTCCTCTCCTTCTTTCCAGTTCTCTAAGTCAGTGCTTAGCCGTGACATACCCGAACAAACGTCCCCGTGGTCCCGCTTCCCTTTCCTCCTTTCTGAGTCCACTCTAACATCTACACCTTCACTCAAGAAATGCTTATTATCAGCAACAATGTGCAGGTACAGGGGCTGAGGGGAACGGTGAGACAAGCAAGCTCAGTTCTCACCCACCAGGAGTCTGTAATTCACCAAGGGAATCAGAGATATAATCACCTAATTGTAATTCAGAGCAGAATGGAAGAAGTGATCTGCTAGAGACAGGAGCAACGGCTGCAAAGGTTTTGCACCACCCTCTACAGTTTATAAAGCACTCTCATGGGCATGGATGAGCTCATCTGGTGGTCACCTTCTTACACATTTTTTTTCTGAATAAGAAGATTATCCCTGAGCTAACTTCCGCTGCAAATCCTCCTCTTTTTGCAGAGGAAGACTGGCCCTGAGCTAACATCCGTACCCATCTTCCTCCACTTTATATGTGGGATGCCTGCCACAGCATGGCGTGCCAAGCGGTGCCATGTCCGCACCTGGGATCGGAACCGGTAAACCCCAGGCTGCCGAAGCAGAACGTGCGAACTCAACCGCTGTGCCACCGGGCCAGCCCTGGTGGTCACCTCCTGATCCTCCTCCTTCTGTGCTGCAACAGTGCTGCTGGGCTCCAGGTTCTTCCCCAGTGACCCTTCATGTCAAGGGCACAGGCCTTGATGGGACCTGGGTTCTACTCCCAACTCTCACTAACCATGTACTAACCATGTATCCTTGGACAAGAACCTTAGCCTCACCGAACCTGTGTGTCATCTGTGACGTGGCTGACTTCACCGACCTCACAGTAAATCAGATAATCTACACAAGGTCCTACCAGAATGCAGGACACAAAGAAAGTCCTCGCTCATGGCAGTGATAACAGTCGAGTTAATTTCAGGTTATCCTCTTGCCTGTACTGTTACTTAACTGTTTCATCTGTGTCTTTTTTGTCTTCCTAACATAATTCCTAGAGTGCATTTTTCTCTAATTGCCCTCACTCCTAACTATCGGGCAATGAATTACTGAATAAGTAAATCAATCAAATGGAAATTGGACTAAGAGAAAGAGAAAAGGCACAGATAACTTTCAGGTTTCTGGTTTGGCTGGCTGGATATGGTGGTCCCTTTCATTAAAGGGGGAAACACTGGGAGGAGGGCAGGTTTGAGAGGAGAGATGAGAATAAATGATTATCCTGAGAGAAGCTGCATATCAAAATCACTGAGATCCTTTAAATAACACGAATGCCCGGCTTCACTCGCCCCAAGATGTTGATTTAACTGGTTTGGAGTGGGGCCTGGGTAGGCTTTGTTAGAAAAGCCCCTGCAACTGTAGCGTGCCGTGAGGGTTGAGCACCATGAGGGTAGAAGGAGCAGAGCTGAGGAAGGAATGCCTGAGCCCTGGTGGCACCCTCATTCCAAGGGCTGAAGACCCAAGGGAGTTCTGAAGGAAACTGAGAAGCGGTCAGAGAGGCCTGAGAGCAACTGGAGGAGTGAGAAGAAAGGTTCAAAAAGGACCATAGAAACAGTTTGGCAGTTCTTCAATATTCAGTTCATTCCATTTCTAATAAACTTAGAATTGCCATTGACCCAGCAGTTCTACTCCCAGGTAAACACCCAAAAGAGGTGAAAGCAAATGTTCAAACAAAAACTTGTACACAAATGTTCATAGCAACACTATGCACAACAGCCAAAAGATGGCAACTACTCAAAGGTTCGTCAATGGACGAATGGATAAACAAATTGTGGTATTTCCATACAGCGAAATATTATTCACCCATAAAAAGGAACGGAATACTGACACATGCCACAACATGGGTAAGCCTCAAAAACATCATGCTAAGTAAACGATGCCAGATAAAAAAGGCCACATGTTATATGATTCCATTTATATGAAATAGCCAAAATAGGTAAGTCTACAGAGCAGAAAACAGATCAGTGGTTGCTGGGGCTCAGGGGAGGAGAGGCTAGAGTGCTGAATGGACGCAGGGTTTCCTCTTGGGATGACGAAAAAGTTCAGGAACTAGATAGTGGTAATGGTTGCATGACATTGTGAAGGTACTTAATGCCACTGAATTGTACACTTTAAAATGGTTTTTAAAAGGTAACTTTTATGTGGGCTGGCCCCGTGGCCGACTGGTTGAGTTCGCGCACTCCGCTGCAGGCGGCCCAGTGTTTCATTGGTTCGAATCCTGGGCGCGGACATGGCACTACTCATCAGACCACGCTGAGGCAGCGTCCCACATGCCACAACTAGAAGGATCCACAACGAAGAATATACAACTATGTACTGGGGGGCTTTGGGGAGAAAAAGGAAAAAATTAAAAAAATCTTTAAAAAAAAAAAGGTAACTTTTATGTTACATGTATTTTAACACACACGCACACACACAAAGACTATGTGACCAACTATGCCACATGCCGCCAAGATAGCCAGGAGATCCAGCCTGAAAAGGGGCTGCAGACGCAGCGACTGGGGACCTTCGTGATAACGCCGGTGCCACAGGCTGCTGCGCAGAATATCCAGGGGCTGGACCAGAGGCCCGTCAGGGCCCTTCCAGCTCAGAGATCATAAGATCCTCGTCTTTGGAACCCCCTTGATATTCACTGTGAAGTTCTTTCCCTCTCCACAGACTTGTTGGTTATTACAAATGCTCTAAACCTGTTAAGAAAACCTCTCTTGACAACCATCCGGGCGGAATTCAACAAAACTGTGGATGGTAAACTCAAAGGCTAGATTTGTTTTTTAACCATCAAATGACTCATCAAATGTCATTCACACCAACTAATTTTCAGTAGCCTCTGGGCACACTTGATACCATAGGCACCAAAAACAAAACCCACAGCAAGAACAGTGCTTGGGAAATTCAGACACTCCCAGAGCTGCTCAAATGAAGCAGCTGGCCACCCTGGTGGCCTGAGATCTGACTCCATATGTCTCTGTCTGGGGAAGGCAAGACTCTAAGTCTATCATGCTAAAAACAGTAAATGCCACAATTGCAGTGCAGGAAACAGCATACGAATGGCTTCCAGGGCTGGGCCCAAGACATGCTTCACAGAGCTCTTGCCCCATGACCTATGACATCAAGCCCTGTCCCCGCCGGGGAGATCTTGAGGTCTTCTCTGAAAGTCCTCATCCTTCCCAAAGACATGGCTCTGGCCATGGGCTTGCGGGCCCCCAGGTTGTGCCTTTTCCAAGTCTAGCCCCTGGGTCTTCAGACTCTGCAGCCACCTTAAGCCAAGTGATTTGGTCCAGAATCAATGTGTTTCATTGAGCTCATATCAAGCACCCTCTTTCCTCCGGGCCCGGTGCTGGGTGTGGTAGAGGAGAGTGAGGTTAATCAGACAGAGCCCCTGCTCTTGGAGAGTTCATTGTGTTAGAGAGAAGACATGTAGAGAGAGCAGAGCGTGGGGCCCACAACAAAGGATGTCTAAAATGCTCCAGGGAATCTATGAAATGGCTCCTGCCAACCAGCGGGCCAGCACGTGCCCTGTCATCTCTGCATGGGGCTTGGGAATGGCTGATGGCTGTCAGACAGCCAAGAACACCAGGTGCCGCCTGCCAATCAGGACTCGTGCAAGGGTTCAAGCCGAGGGGCTACTCTGGCTGTCTTAATTAAGCCCTAATTCAGCATTCAGCCCAGAAACCTCCTCTCCCTCCCGTAGAACTGCCCAGTTTACAGCGCACGATTCAGGGAATTGGGTCAGCTGTTCAGAGACGGCAGCCTACAACTGAAGGGGCGGTGCCTACAACTGTGAACCATGCCAACTCGATTCAGAGATCACTCAAAACCACAGGGCCCAGAAACCCAGAAATCCAACCCTAATTAAGCACTGTGCTTTCTGTCTCTGACCTCAGTAGAGAAAAGTGTCCAGTTTGGGTCACTTTTAAAAGGACACAGAGACTATATGGCTGGGAGTTTTGCCAAAAGACAGAAGGGAAAGTCTATGCAACACATTGCTCATGAGACACTCTCTCTAAGGATGGAAAACACAGCTGACACAGAGATTGGGTAAACGACAGCACATCCTCTTTCTTGAATCCTTAAAAACTGCTCACCAGGAACCATATAACATCCCAGGAAAAGCAGGTGATTTAATGTAAGGTGTAAACCATAGGTGATAAAGCCATATCTGTGCTCGGGGTATAGCTGTAAAAGTGATGCTGGGCAGAGACAGATGGAGACACAGAACAACAAGCTTGATCTGATGGATCCTGGGTTTAGGCAGTAAATGCTTTTCATTTTTATCTTAATTCCCATTGCTATTGTTTCTGTACCATGATCCCTCTTTTAAGGACCAGAGAGACAATCTCTGAGAAGAGAATCAAAGCTTGGAGGGATGGAAGTGGCAATGTAGCAAGAAATGCAACCAGCCTGAGCATGAGCAGGTGCGCACCACACCTAGTCCCAGCACTGCCCCGGGTGACCTTTGGAAAGTCCCTTCTCCTTCCAGTACTTCCACCTCCACCTCTACATGGAGGATTCTAAGGCCCCTGCCCCCTCAGATTCCAGATTCTGGGGGGCACAGAGGACAGAGGTCTAATCTATAATCTCACATGACGGACACTAACCAGCCCACACTGGGGCACATCTGTGGCGTGGATATTATGAGCACCACTAACCGCCCCACTCCCCAACTCCCCAAGCCCAGATCCCAGGCATCCATCTGAGAGTCTTTGTACCCTCCCTCCAAACCCAAACACCCTCCTGTTAATGTGACCTCCTACACATCTCTCAGGTTTCCACTTCTTTCCCTCTCCGTTGCCATCTCATGTGTTCGGGCTGGCAGATCTCTGATGAGGATCCTGCAGCACCTGGTCTCCTAGCTTCAGCCTCGCTCTCTTTCCAAACCATTTCCCACCACAGAGCAATCTTTCTCTAAGACATAAATCTGACCTTGTCACTCCTCTGCATAAAACTCGATGACGTCACTTCATAACTTTTAGGATAATTTATTAGGGTCTATGGTGTGAACTCTGGAGCCAGACCTCCTGGGCTCATTTCACAGCTCTGTCACTTAGGAGATCTGTAACTTTAGGCAGGTTACTTAACCCCTTGGTGCCTCAGTTTCCCCACTGGTAAAATGTGGATAGCAATAGTACCTGCCTCACAAGTTGTAAGGATCAATGGGTTAATGCATATAAACTGCTTTCAACAGTGCCTGGCATATGGTAAGGACCCCATAAATGGCGGCTGCTGTTTTTATAGATTTATAATTTTTATAGACCTTCAAGGCCCTGCCTGTTTAGGCCCCACTCAGCACTCCAGCCTCTCTGCTTTCCTCTATCTCACTGCTCTCCAACTCCCAAGGAGTGCCATCCCTCCTGGACCTCATCCATTTTTGCTCCTGCCACTGAGCCTCTGCACAGGCCATTTCATTGCCAGGTACATGCTTCCCACTCCTGCAGGGCTCGTCCAATTGATTTTTTTTTTGGTGAGGAAGATTGGGCCTGGGCTAACATGTGCTGACAGTCTTCCTCTTTTTGCTTGAGGAAGATTGTCCTTGAGCTAATGTCTGTGCCAATCTTCCTCTATTTTGTATGTGAGATGCCACCACAGCATGGCTTGATGAGTGGTGTGTAGGTCCTCGCCCAGGATCTGAAACTGTGAACCCCAAGATGCCAAAGCAGAACATGAACTTAACCACTACGCTACTGAGCCAGCCCCTGATTTTTTTTAAACAGCTTTATGGAGATATAGAATTCACATACCTTAAAATTCACCCACTTAAAGTGTACAAATGAATGGTTTTGGTATGTTCATGGAGTTGTGCAACCATCACCACAATCCATTTTAAAGCATTTTCATCACCCCCAAAAGGAAAGCCATACCCACTGGCAATCTCCCCCCCAACTCCTGCCCAGCACGAGGCAACCACTAGTCTATCCCGGTTGATTTTCAGGCCTCAGTTTATACCCTACTTGTCATTAAGTTTTCTCTGACCCCCAACTCTGGGTCGGTGCTTCCCCAGTCCCCATAGTTTCCCCCTCTCAGAACTCCACCTGCTTGTGTAGACCCCCTGCTGGAACTCCACGTGAGCAGGGCCATGGTCGTCTGAGTCACCATGTTCTTCAGTGATTAACGGATGTTCAGTAAATATTGGTTGAGTGACTGAAACCAATAGCACTAACCAGGCAAAGCCCAGGCCCTGTAAAGACAGCCTAATGAAAAATCAACAGTAACAGTCTTCTCCATGCTACAAATACTAGAAGTTACAACACATTTAAAATTTACGACATTCAGATTTCCTACCACTATTCTTGCTAGAGCCACTACTGGAGTAAGGCAGATCTCTGGAAAACGAATTCGCTTCAGGTGCTTTAACAACATAAGTCCATGAGTCAGAGGGACAACAGCTTCGCAGGCTCGGGAGAAAGAAACGAGAATGGTTTCAGGTGTTTGGTACTTGTAGATTTTCTGTCACCTGGCATTACCAGGTCCTTATTGAGTAAAACAAATACAAATACTTGTTGTTTAAAAGAAAATGTCAGAAACGAAAAAACGAAGGAAGGAAGGAGTTAGTTCTGGAAGTTTCCTATAAAGCCATTCTGTTAAGCAATTTCTATTTTCTTGCAGATTCCTCATTACAGAATCAGAGCTGTGTTCCCTGGACAGTAATTGATGCCCTGGAAGCTTATTTCAAAATCCAATGACCATCAGAAGAAAAGCAATCGCCTCCTAATGAGACAGGAAGATGATTCTTCTATGCATCACTGCAGTGCTGCAAAGCAGTGACAGATGGAAACAAAGGCCTCCCTCATACACTGCCACCTACTTCACACGCCGACGGCTGGGTAATCTTCCTAAAAGCTCTGGGCATACATTGCCCTCCTTCAAAACCTTCAGTGGCTCCCCATTGCCCCCAGGATAAAGAATAAATTCCTAAGTGGTGTTTGAAGATCCTTCTCCTTTTGGCAACGACCTACTTGTGCAGCCTCATTTCCTTCTAATCACCTTCAAATAACCCCTGATCCAACGAAACGCACTGAGGGGCCCTGCCACGCCTTGATCTTTTTTCCACTTCTGCCTAGAATGTTCTTTACCCACCTCCAAACTCCTCATGTCAAAATCCTATTCCTGTTTAAGACTCATTCGAACTTGACCTTCTCCATGAAGCCTTGCTGACTGCCTCCTCCATAAGGCGTGCTCTCGTCCGCCTCTGGCTCCCACCACCTTTCTACCGGAGACCACTCTTGTGTATTTCTCACTGGCTGGCTTGTATTACAGTTCTTTCTGAACAAATTCTCTATCTCCCGATAAACTATAAACTCAAATACATTTCCCTGTCACACTTAACATATGCCAGGCAAATAGAAGGTACTAAGGTGTTTGTTGAATGAATGACTAAAATAATGAATAATAGAAATAGTACAATATGGTCAAAAGCAGTAAAATTTATCACCGTGCTTAGAGGGGTGGCAAGTCTTGAAACTTAGGAAATCTACCTCAGAGGTTGGGACAGTGTTTCTACTGAAATCCCCTATTTATTTTCATTGTTTGCCCGCAGATATTTAACTCCTGCTAGACGTGCTTGTGCGTGTATGTGTATGCGTCTGTACGCGTATCCATGTGTGTGCATGTAGGCATGTGCGTGTGTTCATGGTGATGGGAGGAAGCAGAGTGGAGGAGGAGGAGGAGGATTTAAAAACTGGCAGCAGCAACAGAGAAGCTCCTTCAGTGAAGAAAACTCAAAATGCGCTCGAGAGCCCGGGGTGTCCCTGATCTGGTCGTCCTGTCTCGCTGGTTCTCGGGCTCCAGGGCACGGGCTCACCAGGGAGCCTGTTAAGCGCAGCTGGGCCCGCTTCCGACTTCCTGCCTCTGCAGGTCTCGGTGCGGCTGAGAGTCTGCATTTCCAACCAGCTCCAGGTAATGCTGATGGGGACCACACCGTGAGGATCACCGCGTAGACAGGCAAACAATCGAGGGATTCAAGGTAGGAGGATCAGCTGTGGTTTAGGCACGGGCACTTCCAAAGCTAGAAGATTCATTCTCAATCAGTTTAAGGCACATGGGAAAACTAAATCCGATGTAGTTGAGAAGCTGAATTCTATAGGGTAGACCAGAGAGTCTTAACAAGGGGGTTAAGAGACCTGGGATCAAGTCCTGATTCTGTCCCTTAACTAGCTAACTGCTGTGCAACCAAAGACCACTCATTACCCTCTCAGGACATAATTGCACCGTCTGAAACACAGAGATATTCAACCTGAAAACCTCCAGTGTTAGCTCTTACAGACTATAGCTCACAATTTTGAAAACCTGCTGGCAGTTTAGTTCCAAACTAAATGATTATCCCATCTGTATAAAAAATGATTAAATATACTACAACTTGAAAACACAAAACAAACATGGGAAAAAATTACCAGTTAAATTTAAGAAGAACCCATAACAAACAAATTGCAATGATGAAGCCTGAAAGAAGCTTTAACCAGATTTCACAAATAAGTGCTCAATAACAAATGTACCATGGAAATAGATAAAGCACACTAAAGAGATTAAATAGATAAGCACGTTAAAAAAAAACAAACCAGGAACAGCTCCCTTTCCAGGAATGGTCTAGAGGAAACAGGAAGTGTTACAGAATGAGAAAACATCAACTCACCAGTCGAGCAGAGCTGAAGGGAGCCCTCCAAGGAAAGAAACCTGCCTCTCTTCGCCACGCGGGCACCTCCCCTGCCTCCCAGGACACTGCTCCTGGGCCTCCCAACACACAGCTATTTTCAAAGATAAAAGGCCACATTCCCAAGATTGCAGCCACAAGAATGTGAATACTAAGTGACCTTCTGGTAGCTCGTCAATGAGCCCAAGTAAAACTGATCGCAGGGCCATGTGGGCAAAGTTGGGTGGTCTCTCTGCAGCCGGGGCCCCACTTATCTGCAGACACGGGGCAGCTGCAGCTGTGGCCTCAACGTGAGTCTGGCCTCTCTCCTCTCAGCACGACAGGCCCGGAAGTCCTCCAGACGCCATGCTCACCCTCAAGACTGCAGCCCTTGAAGGACCTGGGAGAGGAAGCCTTAGAGGTCCTTGATGGGCTAACTGGCTTCCTCTGTGCCAAGGGCTGCACAGAAGATGACGCCTGAGGTCTCACGAGGTGTCCATTTTACGGTTGTAGAGTGTATTCTGTGCCCGATCGCCTGCTGGTTCTGCCCAGCTGTCTTCAGTTCAAGTTAATAGCAGTGGCATTAAGTCGATAAGCCTCACAGCATCCCAGGGAGGCAGGTCACCCTAAGCACATTATCCCCCCTTAACAGACGGGGAAATGACGTCACAGGAAGATTAAATAACCTGCCCGGCCTCAGCAGCCCACCACAGGTGGAGCACAAGACGGTGCCAGCCTCGTGCCAGCTCACGAATGCGGAAGCCTCGGATCAAACCTTTGAAGTTCTAAGGTCTCACGCAGTAGGGATGATTTGCACAACAGAGGTCGAAAAAGAAACAAGCACAGAGGTACCCTTCTTAAAACTGTTCCAATTGTCTCTCTTTTCTTGCGTCTCCCCAGAATGCCATGAGAAAAGAACGATTTTTATTTATTTATTTTTTGGTGAGGAAGATTCACTCTGAGTTAACATCTGTTACCAATCTTCCTCTTTTTTTGCTTGAGGAAGACTAGCCCTGAGCTAACATCCATGCCAATCTTCCTCTATTTTGTATGTGGGTCGCCACCACAGCATGGCTTGACAAGCGGTGCAGGTCTGCACCCGGGATCCAAACCCATGAACCCGGGCCGCCAAAGCAGAGCATGCCAGACCCCACTATGCCACAGAGCTGGCCCCGAGAAGAATGATTTTTAATACACAGTATTAGATGAAAGATGGTGTGGGTGTGGATGCAATGAAAGGACAGGACAGGGATGTAGGCAGCAAGGGGCCCCAGTGACTAGGATCAAAGGAGGTGTCAGGCCAAGCCAGGTTCTATCAGTGACCTGTGTCCTCTGCACCCGCAGGGCTCTGCACAAGTTGGTGAACTCTGGTCTGAAATTATGTCCATTTCATTTCTTTATACAGTGAGTATTTGCATGTCTGATGTGGACAACTCACTGAGAGAGACACAAAGATGAACTGGACCATCCTTGCAGTCAAGAAGCTTGAAATGTCATTCAAGAGCATACATAAATCACTAAAACACAAAGTAAAGTTAGTAAGGACCACAGCAGGGGGGCTGGTAGGATGCTGGGAGTGTGGCGGTGGGGCTCACACCCAGCTGTGGACACAGGAGGGCGCTACCAGGGCAGGCCTTGTGGATGAGGCGACCAGGCTATGAAGGAGACCGGAGTGCGACTGCAGGCATGCGGAGCAGGGCAGTGGGGACAGTGGCTGCGAAGGCCATAGGAAGTGCCCAGAAGCAAGATGGCACAAAGCTGCCCTGAAAGGCCAGTTCAGGAAGAGGGACGTGGGGACAAGGGTCTGTGAAGTAAGGTTGAGGGATTTAGAGCAGGTATGGCAGGTCCCAGCTATATCACCAAAGGCCTTAAGTGTGGAACTAAGGAGTTAAATTTCACTCCTAGCCACAGTGCTCAGCACCGCGCCTCGTTCACAGTAGGCACTCAATAAATGTTGGTGGAGCAAAATGTAGGAAAGCAGTTTAGTTTGTGGGAAATGCAGGACAACTGTGAAAGACGACACCAAAAGAATTCCCTTGATTTTCTTAATCAATTGATACCTAGTCAGGACAACTCCTAAGTTTAACTATCTAAAATACACGCTATCTTCTGCCCCAAATGGAGACCATAGCACTCACCATCAGCTTCGTACTCGAGAACACTGTGAAAATGAATGATGAGGTAACGTCTGAGAGATGTTCAGGCTCTTTGGAGATGTGTGGCAATAGGCGTCACTATAATTAATATTTAAAGAGATTCTACCCAGCTCTGATCTCTTTTTCTGCAGACTAATGTTACGTCCACAGGATAAAGTGAAGCCAGATTCGCCTCTAAATAAACCTTTCCAACGGATAGCGCCCAATGCAGGTGCGTTCTCCTGAGTCCCTTACAGGTGTCTGATGGAGCCCATGACCACAACAAGGCAGCGATGGTTTCCAACTTGATCATCCAGGTTTATCCGAGGATGTGGGGGCAAAACACATCAGGTAAAGAGCAAAATAGATTTCAAAACGTGGTCTTCCTTGGGACCCCATTTTTGAAGCATGAGAGAGAGTCCAGTGAAGACTTCAAGGGGAGTCATTTTAGCAAAAACCACATCCTAAGGCGGTTAACATTTTTAGGTCTAATGCAGTGCCCAAGAAAGGAAGAAATAAGAATAGCTCTTTGGGCTCAATTACAAATGCAGTGGAAAAAATAATTTCAAAAGTTCAAGGGGAAAAACAATCAATCTATTCCCTTCCCCAAAGCTCTCACTTCTATAAATACACTCACACACACAGACCTAAGGCCACTCTTCCTCGTGAAAAAACTACCTGTCGGGAATTTGCAGGATAAACGATGTGCTGTCTTGCTTTCAACCCACTGAAGCTCAAACGATGCTCCCCAATCACTTATCTCTTCTTCTTATATAACTCATTTTCCTCCCCGGATTATAAAAGTAATACATGTGCCTGGCAGAAAATTTTGAAATTTTTCTTCTTTAGAAAAAAGAAAGTTAAAATTATCCACTATAATCTTCGAGTCACTAATTACTCTTCTAGCCTTTTTGTGTGAAAGTACACATTTTTAACATAACTGGAAACTTACTGTATACACTGGTTTATAGCCTGACTCTCCTCTTAGAACAATACGCTGTAAACATTTCCGTCTCTTTATTATTCTACAACATTATTGATGTTCTATAGATAGGCATGCCATTTTTTTTTTTAAAGATTGGCATGTGAGCTAACAAGTGTTGCCAATCCTTTTTTTTTTCTGCTTTATCTCCCCCAAATGTCCCCTGGGACACAGCTGTATATCCTAGCTGCAGGTCCTTCTAGTTGTGGCATGTGGGGCGACGCCTCAGCACGGCCTGATGAGCGGTGCCATGTCTGCGCCCAGGATCCGAACCGGTGAAACCCTGGGCCACCACAGTGGAGCGTGAGAACTTAACCATTCGGCCACAGGGCCGGCCCGTTGGAGTGCCATTTTTGAAGCTAATCCCCTGTTCCTGGACATTTGGTTTATTTTAGCAATGTCTGTATTACAAATAACGTTGAGATAAACATCTTTGCATAATACATCTCTGGTTATTAGGATAAATTCCTAGGACTGGCACTGCTGGGTAAAAGACTGCACAAGTCTTTGAAGCTTCAGAAGTAGCCAAATTGCCCTCCAGGAAGCTTCGCCCAGGCCACCCCCTCGGGTGGCGGGAGAGCTCCTTCCCCTGACACTCGCTGGCCCTGGCTGAGTGACCATCAACGGGCACTGCTGCTTGTGTTTCCAGTCCTTTGACCGCTCTGGAGGCAGCTTCTCCCCCACACGTTCGGTGTCTACAGCATTTTTCACAGTACCTTTTACTGTGTGCTTCTATTCCTCAGAAAGCTAACTCCTATTCCCTCTCCAAAAGGCTTCCCCGCTCTCCACGGGCAGCCCCGGGGGTCCCTGCCCAGCACCGGACACTCACAGTCTCCCCTTCGTGCCCTCCACTCCTTCCTCAACAAATGTTGCACAGTTCCAGCAGTAAGTCAGACTCGGAATCCAATAATCAGCCATTTATTCACTCATCCATTTATTCACCTGGTCTCTCTCGGGGGTCTGTAATGCTCCAGCAACACTCTAAGAGAGAAGTACAAACGAAACACTACAAAGAGCCAGGAGAGGGAGCGTCAATGAGGCCCAAACAGCAGAAGTACACTGGAATGGAAAGATAACTGGGAGTTTTACTGGTAGGTCAGGGGAAAGAGCAGGCAAGGTAGAGAGAGTGACATGAGCAAAAGTCCTGAGGCACACTAAAGTGTTTGTGTTGAAGGAATATTTTCATCATTAAGGCACGAGAATGAGAGGCTGAGGAGACTGAAAAGTGAGCTCATGCTGGATTCACCCGTGAGCAGCTCTCTTCTCGGTCTATCGACTCTGCTTGCAATCCCTGGCCTGTTTCCAGTGCAGACTCCTCCGAAAGCCCTCCAGAGAACCATCCTCACCCTCCATCTCCCCACACTTCCCTGCCTGAGGCAGCAACGTGGGCACTCACACCAATCCACTCAGCCATGCCCAGTGAATAAACGGCTCTGTTTGCTGATTCCTGGGTGAAAGTCTTATGAGTCCAGCTAGAAAAGGAACTTCTGGATGGGGATATATTCTCTCGCACCCCTAGCATCTCAACACTGGGCTTAACTTGTAACAGGCAATCGATACAAACTTTTAGAATCTAACCAAATTAAACTGGGCTGAATAATACAAGAGTACGGAGCAGCGCGCACAGCTTGTCGGCATCTAACGGTCATCCAGACAGCTGGGAAAATGGAAACTGTCTTTGAAAATCAGCTTCTGAACACGACCATGGCAAAAGAGAAATTCTCTTTAGGCATGGACTTCTGCGTCTACCTAGACATCTCTCTGTTAGGCACACAAACAGTGCTTGTTAAACTCTGCAATGATGAGGATTTTAGGCTGGTTACTTTTAAAACTACAGATGAGAAGCAGACTCCGAGGACTGGAATTTTGCTTGCCCTTTTGAGAGACATTTGCGTTTGTGAAGGAAGAGGGGGATGGGCTTGTAGGGACCTGAAATTGGCCACCCCAAGATATGACTCTTTGGCATCGGGATTGTTTTGGGCTGATTGCTTTTGATAAACTGGGACAGGGAAGGAGGCTCTGGGGAATGGAACTTGCCCTTGTTGGGACACATTTACATTTGTAAGGTAAATCTCTATCTGTAAAAGGTGCCTCCCTCTCTGTACCAGGAAGAAGAAGAGAGATGACCTTATCCCTAGAAACTCTTAATGGGGAAGGCAAGAACTTAAGTTGGTTGCTGTCTGGCAATCTCATGTAACTGATTTAGGGTGGTGGCTTCTGACCTTTACTTAATCCGATTTGATTCTTGTCTAAAAGTCATGGGATCACCCAACGACCAGACCTCACCTGCACTGATACCATTTTAACTTTTTTTCATGTTCTTTCCCTTTGTCTTTGTAAAGAGATGACTCACATACCTATGCCTTAAATTTAGCCCTAACCCTCAACTCGGGGCAGCAGCAGGAGCTCTGACTGCCCGTGGGTCCTGTCCCCACGCACCAGCTCTGCCTGCCCATGGGTCCTGTCCCCATGCCAGCAGGGGCAGCAGAAGCAGCGGCAGCAGAAGCTCTGACTGCCCATGGGTCCTGTCCCCATGCTATTCTATTCTCTAAATAAAAGAGCACTACTGCCAGATCTTGAGAGTCCAAGAAATCTTTCTTTCGACTCCTTGGCTCACCGACCCCGCATCATGCAACATATCCCAAGAGCTTCTGTGCATAAAGGTCTCTATATTCTGGATATTTGGATGTTTTTTCTTTGCAGGAAGGCAGGAGGAGAAGAGAGAAAATAAGGCCCCTAATCCATGCCATCTCTGCTGCGATTTTCCATATTGATTATTCCCATTCAAAGCGAAAATCCTAAAGCCACCTGGGAGGAACCAGTCTCCATCATTCACGCTTCCATGCAGGCAAGGAACACTTCTAGATAATTCTTCCCTGAGGGCAAAGAGCTCATTTGTTCCTCAAGTGGCTAGTCCCTCCCTGTTCTGGTTCAGATGCCCCCAGCTCTGGATTCATCCCCTGCCATAGCTCTCATCCCACTGCTTTGCTCGTTTGTCCCCACACTGGGCTGTGACTTCTGTAAGGCTGATGACTGTCCTCCATCCCTGTGTGCCCTTGGGCCTAGAACATCACCCTCCACATAGTGGATGATCAATCTGTGTCGAGTTGTAAAGGACCTTAGAAATAACCCAGTCCACAGATAGCAAACTGAGGCCCAGACGGGGGAAGCAACCTCTCCAATACTCACAGAGAGCTGGTGGTGACGAGGACGTGGAAGAGAGACAAAGTCAAAGATGGCAGCCACGCCCGAGGAATTAGGAGGCAGGCAGCCTGACGGAACTTGGAAAGGATGACAACCGGGGGGAAGCTGTTTGGTTTTAGACAGCCTCTAATACGTGCAATGAGTCCTGTGTCTCTTCTGCATGATAGGCTTCAGATAATATAAAAAGGAAATCAGGTGTCAAATTATAATGTTGTACACTTAAAACACATAATGTATATCAATTTTACCTCAATTAAAAAAAACTGAAAAGAGGAAATTAACATTTATTGAATATTTACCATGCATAGGTGGAAAACAGCGATCATATCCTCCCTATGTTGTCTTTTCTGTAAGTTTAACAGTCACGGATGATCAATTAAATAAGTAAGTAAATAATGTGCCTCAGGTCACGCAGCTGACTGAGTCAAAAGCCCAGACACTTTCTACTGCACCCCACTGCCTCTCTGACCCTCATCAGGGCATAAGCCTCATAAGGCTACAAGGCAGCCAGGAAGAGCCAGCTGGACCGAGTGAGCAAGTTCATAGGTGGGCTTGGCCATGTCCTAGGACAACAGGCAGCAGCTCTAGAGGCTGGACGTTCCATCTGCAGCCTCCCCACCGTCCAAAAGTGCAGAGAGCAGGCAGCACCCCTCACCAGCACGTGGCTGACAGGCCAGACCCCCTGCAGGAAGAGGTATAAGATGAGACACAGAGGCCCCCATTTGCCCTTGACTTACCCAGGACACCACTGGTGACCGTGAAGAGCAATGAGGACAGCTGGCAGCCAGGTGCAAGTAAGGCAGTCATCATAACCAGAACCCTTCATTTCATCAGTCCACACTGTGCGGAGCCTCTGTCCAGGACCGGCCCCCTCTCAGCCCTGGACCAGCCCTCTTCTCAGCCCTGGACCAGCCCTCTTCTCAGCCCTGGACCAGCCTTCTTCTCGGCCCTGGACCAGCCCCCTCTCAGCCCTGGATCAAGTGAGCAGAAGGCTGAGCCCCTGCCCGGGAGAAGCTCAGTCAAGTGGACAGGTTAGGGTGAAACACCCCATGACCACCCAATCTGGGCAGTTATCTTGGAGGGATGAGGGGGCAGGACAGGGGCTCCCCCAGCCTGGAAAAGACTTCCCAGACGGAGCAGGACATTTTGATGAGCAGATATTTCCAAGCAGCTACATCAAACAAGCCTTGTCAAAACAGGAAATCACGTTCTTTAAACCCAAAAAGCAAAACGAGAAGCTGAGATCTCCGAACCGCTCCCCCTTCCCTGCCCTGAGGACTCCAAGCAGTGCAGTTGGAAGTCTGCCTCACGAGACGATCCTGAGGGGCCCTTCCCAACATGAGCTTCTTCCAGGTCAGGTCCAGCCGGATGAGCAGGAAGGGGGCAATCTGGGGTCCTGGTGGGGACACAACTGAGGGCATCTTTGGGTGGACAGCTCTATCCACCTTTCCCCCCCTCTCTCTTACTCACCCATTAGGGCTCAGTTCAAATGCCAGTCCCTCCTGGAAGCCTTCCTGGATCTCAACCAAGGCATGGCCAGCCCTCCGCTGGGCTCCCATGGGTCTCTAACTCACAGCACCCTGCCCTGCAATGACCTGCTGCCAGCGGCAGGCGGGGCAGGGACCGGCTGATTCATCTGTCTCCTCCCTCCTCCGCAGCCCCGCCTGCCCCATCCCTGAGCAGGCCTTTCTTAGCAAAGCGTATTGAACCGAGTGGAGCAGCAGCCCAGGAGGATGCTCCGGGCAGGTGTGAGCCAGTCATCTTGGGGCAGCAGTGACAGCCATGAGCAGGGTCTGGAACTGCTCGGTGCCAGACCTTGGGCCACTGCCCTACCTCCGCTTCGCCTCAGCTCCACCTCAGACTTCACCAGACCCAACACTCTGACTTGCCCTAGGCCTTTTGGCACTCTGGAATGTCAACTGCAAGCAAAGAAGTGCACACACTTTTTGCAGAAAAGCATATTTTATTGCGTTGCATTTGAAGAGCCCATTAGCCAGCAGCTGACTGAAGACCCCACTTAAAGGGACGTGGAACTTCTGAGCCAGGCTAGCTGAAGGGCAAGAAGATCACACTATAACATACTTTCAGGGCGGCAAAGCAGCATTTCCTGACTTTTTACAGAAAGAGACATATACTTGGGTACTAAGAATATAAATAACTTCCATCAAGGTCAATGAGCCAATCTGGGACTAAATTAGAGGGAAAATGCAAGGACACAAAGTCTTCCTCTCTGTGTCCCTTCTCTATGCAGAGCATGTTCACTGTGGCATCTCCCCTAAGTCTAAGAATTGGTAGTATTTTAATAGGCACAGCCTCTCCTTCCCATTGATAAGAACTCCACTGACCTGCCAGAGCATGCTGGGGAAACCAAGGGAGTGGACCAGAAAGCGCTGGCCCCTCCTGGGCAGCTTAATCCCTGAGCCCCAGCCGCACTGATGGAACAGGGGTGATTAGGCAGCCCCGGCCCTTGGAGCCGCAGGCGCAGTGCTGAAGGAGGAAGAGACCCAAAACACGTGGAACGAAGACCTGAGGCTGGTGACCCTGGAGAGCTGGGCTCAAATACAATCGAGAGAAAAGACAGTCAAATACGTAGAGAAAGTAGAGAACCAAGGGCTGAACGGCAGCCCCCTAAAAAATATGTCCATGCCCTAATCCCAGGAATCTATAAATATTACCTTATTTGGAAAACAGGTCTGTGCAGATGTAACTAAGTTAAGGATCTTCAGACAAGGAACTCACCCTGGATGATCCAGGAGGGCCCGGAATCCAATGACAAGCATCCTTCTAAGAGTGAGGCAGAGGGAGATTCAGCACAGAAGAGGAGGAGGCAGTGTGGCCAAGGATGCAGAGATGGGAGGATGCGGCCACAAGAAAGGCCAGCAGCTACCAGAAGCTGGGAGAGGCAAAGACAGGTTCTCCCTTTGAGCCTCCAGAGAGAGTGAGGCCCTGGCAGCATCCTGACCTCAGCCTTCTGGTCTCCAGAACTGTACAAAAATAAATTTGTGTTGTTTTAAGCCAAGGTTGTGATGATTTGTTAAAGCAGCCACAGGAAACTAATACAGCACCTTAGAAGAAATTGGCTTGATGGGTCCGAGTCCCAGAGAGGGAGCCAACTCACCAGAGCCACTCCGTGTCAGCACTGGTCGAGGTCACTCTCCTCCTCAGCCCACCAGGCCTCCCTGACACCAACACGCATGCCGTTCCCAGGGGCCCGGTGTAGAGCCCAGAAGAGGAAGATGACAGTATACTCTAGGGAGCCCACAGGGAACCCACCTGGGCCTCAGGCTGTGCTAATACAAGGACAGACTCTGAAGTGAGGCTGCCATGGTCTTTCTCCCCTCCGGGCTGGGCAGACCCCCACCTGCACAGCTGTGTCCAGTTCTTAGCTCTGTCCTTTTCAGGGGTCTGGATCAACTGGGGCATTCTGCCCGAAAAGGTGAAGACTCAGGGACCTGATTCTTGACTTTGAATGTCCAAATGGCTTAAAAGGCTGTCATGGAGAAAAAGAAATTGATTTTTGTGTGCAGCTTCAAGGGGCAGAACCAAGGCCAACAAGGCAGCCATGGCCTGGAGGAAAACTTTGGTTTGGCCTAATAAAGCACTTTCTAGTAATCAGAGCCAAATGACAATGGAACAGGCGTGCCTCCCGGATTGGCAGGTCCGGGCTTGGTGTGCTAGGGGGATTCCTGCACCAGACAAAGGCTGCACTTGATCATCTCCAGAGTTGGCAACCCTGTTTGAAGGTCTACGACTGTTGAGCTGGCTAAAATATCCTGCATGAATCCAGGTTTTTGGCTATAGACAGGGAGTGCTCTCACTGAGGAACTTATTACACAGCTTTTGTGAAGAACTACGTACTGCAACTAACGACCCAGGAAGTAGCTCAGAAAACAAACAACCAATTCTTTCTGCTCCTGCATGCAGAATGTCCCCCATCCCAGAGAGGAAGACATGAAGAGCATTATCTCCACATGGACATCACCTCTCACCAGCCCAGGAGCCAACAGCACGTGCCCAAGTGCCAGGGGAGCCCTGGGCTTGATGTGTCCTCCGGACACTACCAGAGAGAGCAGAGACTCCAGCAACCAACTGAGTTATTTTCACAAGAACAAATAAATGCACTCTCACCTTTATTTGAATAATTCCTTTTCCTTTTGCATCCTTCTGAATTCTTCCTTTGGAACGAAGAAAACAATAAAGCAGTAACTCAGAAGCTTAACTACGTTGATGCTCACATGTTAGCCTTGGAGAGTTTGGGGCCGTGCGGGCTGGTGGTGTTATCGCTGGTTTCACAAGCTTTAGCCTACACCCTACACTCTGGATACTCAGAGAACAGGAAGCATAGCGTTTCTCATCTGCCTGCACATCTGTCTTCTCTTAAGTCAAAATCTCAGAGAACTAAGCACTGTTGCATCCGGATGAATTCCTCTGAAGCTCTTTCCGTTCAGGATTTTGAAAATTTGCCATGTTACCCTTTTACTGAAACGGATGAGCATCTCAGATCATCCAAGAGAGGTCAAAAGAACACACAGTACTTTCATACTTTTAGATTTACCACCATATCTTTTCTAGCCTGTAATTAGCGTTTTTTCTCTTTTTTTCCCAAAAGAACCAGTGTTAAGCACACATCATTTAGCAGCCAGCTTGTGAAACGATTGGAAGCCTGAACTATTTCTAACCACTGGCAAAAAGGTCTCCAAATATCAGTTGGATCCCTGAAAATACCGTGTTACTTTAGTGAAAATAATAGTTACCGCCCTCACGTCAACTGACCAAGCACCAAATTGGGCTTCCCATTGTCCTTCAGGCAGATAGCTAATTTTTTTTTAAACCCTCATATTTGTAGAGCTGCATAATGTAATCTGTAGTTACCAAAACAAATTTAAGACAGTGTTACCCTGCTTCCATGAATGCATTTTAAGTTTGGTGCATATCTTAGACTACATTAGAAGAACAGCCACAACAGCTGTGCAGAAATCAAAATTTTATATAGCGAATGGTGTTAAGTTCATAGGCATGTTTAGCATTCGAAAGCTTTCCATACCAGATCTTTTGGTATGGTGAAGAATCTTTTTATAACACAAACAATTATTGTCAAATGTATCTAGCTTGAAGTTTATCTAATTTTACATAGTATATATATTAAAATAGGCTATATTGAAAGCTAAATTCGAAGTTCAGACTCTTTTTTGAGGTTACATCAATTCATCGTCAAATGAAGGACCGACATTTCGAGGCCTCAGAAGGCCACGAGTGCGTTCAGCTGAGGACCACAATCCGTGAGCACCAGCATCTGTTTCTGGCTTGACTCAAACCATTTCAGATGTCAGGAAAATCACAGGCTTTTGTCAATCCAATACAGGAAACACGTATCAGGCCTGGACTAGGGCTAGGCTCCATGAGAAGGGCGGTGGGGTAGAGGGAAGAATGACATCGGGGCTGGCCCCGTGGCCGAGTGGTTAAGTTCGCGCGCTCCGCTGCAGGCGGCCCAGTGTTTCGCTGGTTCGAATCCTGGGCGCGGACATGGCACTGCTCATCAAACCACGCTGAGGCGGCGTCCCACGTGCCACAACTAGAAGGACCCACAACAAAGAATGTACAACTATGTACCGGGGGGCATTGGGGAGAAAAAGGAAAAAATAAAATCTTTAAAAAAAAAAAAAAAGAATGACATCATGCCTGCCCTCCCAGGGACTTCTCACGGCTGTGGCCACCTAAGTGAGGGCACACAAAATCCTTCAAGGTTGATGGTGACGGCTTCTCCATGAGAGGTACACAGTGCAGTGGGAGATCAGGGAAAGATGAAAACCCTGGGACAACCAGAGCCAGAAGACAGCTCTTAGGGCAAACAGGATTTGGGCTGGTTCTTCAGGCATGGGCCAGACCACCAGGGCTGAGGCCCACGCTAGTCAGAGGGCCCAGATGCAGGAGCAAAGGCCGAGAGACCTGGGGGTTAGGAGGGATTAAGTGTGGAAGACAGGGTGAGCGAGGACGGGGACTGAGAGACGGAACGGAGACACCCTGCCAGGCTGAGGCCTTCAGACTTCATTCTCCATACACAAGGGACCCAGTGAAGGTCTCTGGGCCACACTTCAGAGAAAACAGAAGCCTGACATTCAGAGAGAGAATGGAAAGATGGGGACACGTGTGAGAGAGATTTTGGAAGTAAAAATGACAGGACTTGGTGGGTGACTAGATTTCAGTCAGGAGGGAGCAAGGGAGAAGGAAAGGTCCCAGGTCATGGATGATTGCTCCCCTGCTGTGGAGCTTCCTGCCCGGGGCGGGAGGGGGATGCTGGCCATGGGTGTCCCACAGCGAGTGGGCAAGGCTCGCTTAGGTGGCACCGTGGGCTCAGCCCCACTTGTACTTCCCCTTGGACGTCAGCAAGCACCTCCAGGGGCACTAATCTTCAGGGCTTGCAGTGAGAGAAAGGGGAGAGGGAGAGAGCAGAGGGGAGGCACGGGGTGGGGCACAGAGAAGAAAGGGGGACGGAAGAGGAGCACAGGTCCTAGAGCAGACCAAGCCCTCTCAGGCTTCCAGGCCTTTGCATTTGCTGTTCCCCATGCCTAGAACAGGCCCCTTCCTCAATGCCCTTAATTTAACTTTGTTTGGTGCTTGCTACCTACCTGGCATCATTCTAAATACTTTACATATATCAGCTCGTTAATCCTTACAACAACCCTACCAGGTTGGCTACTATCCCCAGTTCACAGACGGAGAAACTGAGGTCCAGATGATTAAATAACCTGACTGTGGAATATACTGAGCTGGCAGAGGGGCCGGTATTTAAATCCAGGCAGCGTGGCCGAGTCTGCCTTCTGACACACCGAGCTACGCTGCCCCAGCTCTCGTCGTGACCGCTCCTTCTCTGCTTTAGCTCTCCAGGACTCAGACGGGTCTTCCCCAGCCTCCCCCAAATGGAGCACCCCATTACCTTCTACCACATTACCCTGCTCATTTCCTCCCAGTCCTTAGCACCACCTGTAATTATCTTATTTATGTATTTACGTGTTTCTTGTTTCCCCAGCTTGAATATAAACTCCAGTAAGGCAGGCAGCTTTCCTTTCGTTCCGATCCCCGGGGCACCTGGGATAATTCCCCAGCACAGAGTAGGTGGAATAACTGTTAAACGAACCAGTGAAGGACAGTATCATGGACGCTACGTGGTGCTCCACACGGTCATAAGGTGCTGCAACGTCATTCTTCACCCTCCTGTCCCATTCTCCTTCCTTGGCTACTGCAAATCCCCAGCAACCTACACTAAGGTGGACAGGAGCCGGTGCCCAGTTCCCAGCGTATACGGACAATGCTGAAATCTTTGTAACTATGTCTGGCTGTCGAATCCCCCACCTGGGTCCTTGAGCATGCAGTGATAAGCTTGTGGGCGGTGGGGACTGCGTCTTCCCACTAAGTCCTCTGTGGCCTCCCACCACCTGACAGTGTTTAGGGGCGTTGGCTGCTGTTGCTGTCAGCTGACGAGCATCCTCGAAATAACAAACAGCCTCCGTCCCTTGAATTAGGGGGCACCTTGAATACAAATCACACTGTCACAGGAACTCGCTCCTGGTGGTGAGGTTCTAAGTCAACACACACACTAAAACAAAAAGCACCATTTACATGCTCCAACGGTGTCCAGCAACGTCTATGGAGCTTGCCTGTGAGCACACTAATAAAAGGAACTGCTAACACACACCTGTTGCACACACACACTCTGTGAGGCACTTTTACACATGACCTCATTTAACCCTGTGAGTTTAGAATTACTATTATTCCCCTTTTACAAACGAGAAAAGTGGGGCTCAGAGGCCCAATAGCCCCCAAACCAGTGTGGATTCAGCCGCGGGTCAGAGCCTCTGAACCTCTTCCCACTGTCGTCTACTCTGAAGTGTTCTGCCCTCTCTGTGGCAGACTCGCTGGTCTCCATCTGGGCCCTGCCTTTCCTGCCTCTGTATCTTTGCTCACACCAGTGCCTTGACTGAAAACGGCCTTCCACTTCTCACCACCTGTGAAATCTCTCCTGCCCTCCCGCTTCCACGGTGCAGGCCTCCCCATCTCCCCAGCTGGAATTCTCCTCCTCAGCCTTCCCAGAGGCCCTGGGACGACTCCCAGCGTGCTTGTGGTATGACCCTCTCTGCTCTTCTCTAGACCCCCAGCTCCAGGCGGGCAGGGCCTTTTCCTGTCGCTGTCCTCCTGCATGAGTGGTGAGAAAGTGCCTGCAGAACCAGTGAAGAATGAAGAGGGAAAGACTGGTGGATTCGAATGCACCCGAGAGGTAGAGGGCTCTGGACAAATTAGCTTCAACGACACAGTAAGGTCGGGAAAGGCCAACTCACGCACCGCAGCTCTGCCCCTGTCCTGCGCCAGTCACAAAGCACACTCTCACTAGTCCCCCGATTTCATAAAGCTTGAAACTTAAAACCAGGAAGTCCAGGAAGGAAATAAAATAATAAGATCACTTCCATAAGAATCCTTTCATTGTAACAGATTTCACCCACAAGCTGGGGAGACGCTAATTGCAGCCCAAGGGGGATGAGAGATTGGGCAAAGGAACGGAGTTCACCTTCTAGGCTGTCAGTTAACTACCTTGTCCTGTTCTGCTGTGGCTGCACCAGAATTCACTGTCCTGGAAAACACCCATGTGCCCAACTATAGGCCTCTCCAGCCACACCTATACTGACTGCCCACCAAAGGACGCCTGATCTGGAGTGATTTTAAATCGTCTTAATTAGAATACATCCCAATCATCACTTAAGACTAGAAACAAGCAGATCCCGGCCTCTATGTCAGGACCCCTAGAACAGTGCATTATTTTTTCCCAAACAACTATTTTGAGGTTTTTACAAAAATAACCAAATCAAACAGAAACGCTTCCTGATCTATAAGCCACTTTGAAAACAAATCATTATGCTGTTGAATATTTTATGATGGTCCAGAGCACTGACGGAGGGAAGGCTAGCGTTCACCAATCTTTGCCATATCTATTTCGGGACTCCCAAAGCCAACTGCAAATAGCTCCTTTATCTCCTAGATGCACATTTGCAAGTGCTGGGTGGATTCTCGGTGAAATATTGCCTCTACCCAAAGTGACCCTAAATACAGGAACCCGGAGATGCCGCTTCCCGGAGTTTACAGCCGAAAGACCTCAACCGCCATCTAGTGCACACACCCCTACCCTAGGCCGCCCAAGGTCACACAGTCAGCGGATGGCAGAGGAGCCACCAGGAGCCGGAGCCACGACTCCCAGCCCTGCGAGCATCCTCTGTGCCCAGAGGCCGACTCAACACCCCTCCTAAAGCTCAGCCAAAGCTGCGGCAGGTTAGCGACGTGACCCCCGAGATTGACTTCTGTGCGTCCCCCAAGGAGCCCTGGAGCTGAGATACTCAGAGGCGCCCCTCGACTCACAAAATGGCCATACTGGCATGGTGCTTCAGGTGATCGTCCCTGGAGAACCCGTCCTGGCCCAGGTGTGGCCGAGCCCCGGCAGGGCAAGCTGGTGGGAGGCCACTCAGAAAGTTGGCGCTGGCCGGGGCAGCACCTGAACCCAGGTCTCCCCGCCTCGCGGTTTGCCGCTTTCTGCACTACACCATGCAGATCTCGAAAACTTAAGCAACACATTGATACTGTGTCAAGATTTAACCATTGCAGGCCCTGAGCGAGCCCGCGGACGAGCCCCGCGCCGGGAGTGGGGACACGAGGGCTGGAGGCGGGCGCGGGTCCCCTGCGGCCAGTGGTGCCGGCGGAGCGCACGGCGAAGGGCGGCGCGGAGGAAGCCGAGGGCAGGCAGTCTGCAGCTCCCGGAGGCGCAGGCCCGGGGCGCAGGGACCGGCAGTCCCCCCAAAACTTTGCGGCGCCCGGACCTCGCGCTTACCTGCAGAGGAGGCGCCGCCCGCGCGGACGCGGCCCGGGCTCACGCTCTCGGCCAGGGCGGCCCCGCCCGGCGGCGGGCACGGACGCGGGCGAGGCTAGGGCAGCGGCGCGGCTCGGGCTCGGCTGGGCTCCGCCTCCCGCCCCGCGCTGCAGCCGAGGGGCGCGCAGGGCCGGCCGCGCCCGCGCCGTCTGGCCGCGGCAGGTGCTGAGGCTGCAGCTGCGGGGCCGCCAGCTGCCGGCGCCGCGACCCCCGCCGGGGGAGGAGCCCCGCGCGCCGCCTCGCGGGCCCCGAGGTCCCGGCGCCGCAGTGGGCGGTCCGCTCCCACCCGGCCCTGCCTCCGCCGGCCGTCCCCAGCTCCCCGCCTGGGCGCGCAGCACCCGCCGAGTACCCACGGGGAGACTGAGGCCGGAGAGGAAGGGGCTCCCCATGGTCGCCCAGAGCGCGGCGGCGGAACCCAGAAGAGTGCCAAGGAACGACCCCCTTCTCACGCCTGCCCTCCCCCGCTCTCTTACTCCAAGGCCCTTCGCAGAGCTGCGGCTACGCGGAGCCCTGGGGGACGCAGGCCCTCGGCGGAGGGGAGATGGAAGATGTGGGCCCACATCTGGCACTTCGGATCACCTCCCCAGTCTCTGCACACTCCTTGGGGGCTGGGACGCTGGGCTCTCTCCGCTTTCCTCCGGCCTCTCCGACCCCTCCTTCTTGGTCTCCTTGAGGGTCCTCAAACCCCAGAGCCCTAAAATGCTGGGGTGCCCTGGGATTCTGCGCTCAGCCCTCTTCTGACAGCCTGGCCGTCTCACCCGCTCCTCTGGCTCCGGTCCTACCACCTCTCTGTCCATCATGGCAAATGCATGCTCTGTCAAAGAACTCTTTTCCCCCCGAAATACCTCCTCGACACCTGCTAGGTTGGTGCCCTGTGTTAGACACTGGGGATGTAGCTTTGAATCGAGCACAGCCCCCGCCTTCATGGAGTGTACTGTCTGTGGACTGTTAATACAGTGCGTACAGACTGTCAATACAGCGCAGTGTCTGTAACAACAGTGTGATCCCAGGGTGCCGGGGAGGGCACGGGGCATGGCGGGTGCCCGGATTGGCTGAATGAGGGAAGAAGGCCTCCTAGACAGGGTGCCCTTTAATAGAAACGTGACAAGCAATGGGGCTGGCCAAGGAAAGGGAGGAGTGTGGAGAGAGCCCTCCAGGCCCAAAGTGCAGAAGCGAAGACCCCGAGATGAGAGATGTCGCGAGGGAGGGGCAGGAGCCTCGAGCTGAAGCACAGGCAGCAGGGGCCAGTTCCTGGCCAGGGAACTGCCTCTGTTCTCAGGGCAATGGGGGGTCGTGGGAGGAGTTTTGAGCAGGGAAGAGACACCATCAGATTGGCACGTTAGATCATTCTGGTGATGGAACGGTGCACAAATATGTGTTAACACGTGTCCTTCATAAAAAAATTAAATAAATAAAAAAGGCCAGCGGGCTGGCCCAGTGGCACAGTGGTTAAGTTCGCACGTTCCGCTTCAGAGGCCTGGGGTTCACCTGTTCGGATCCCGAGTGCGGACCTAGGCTGAGCTTGTCAAGCCATGCTGTGGCAAGCGTCTCACATATAAAGTGGAGGAAGATGGGCAAGGATGTTAGCTCAGGGCCAGTCTTCCTAAAAACAAACAAACAAACACAGCAGCATTGCAGCTCTTCGGAGCCCTCCCGGCCTAGATGAAGAAGGCGCCCTGCACCCACCTCCTGTGTCCTCCAGTCCCTAACCCAGGCCTCTGTCCAGACAGGCTCGCCTGAGGGGCTGCGTCTCTGGAAGGCCTCCTCGGAACCTACTCCCAAACTCCCTTTTCTCTCAATGCCCCAGCCCCTCTGCACCAGATCCCTGAGCTGAGTGAGCCCTTCACTCTTTGGGGTCTGCGGTGTACAGAGGTCTGCCCCAGGATAAGCACCCTTAGGAGAAGCGGACAGAGACAGGAAGTTCTGGAGCCGTGGTGGGACTAAAGTAAGCTTCTGAGAAATTGTGTTGTACCTCTCCACATTATTCCTTACAACTGCATGCAAATCTGCAATTCTCTCTAAATAAAGTTTAATTTTAAATATTATGTGTTGTAGATAAAGATTAATAACCAAATCACTCTCCCAAATGCAGATTAAAGGCCAAAGAGGGCACTTGTGAGAAAAGAAGACAAAAACTCACCCCTTTGTCCAGGGAGTACAAATTTGTCTGTAGAATTTTGCCCTGTCTCTCTCCGAGGGCAATTTCCGAGCTACCCATGCCAGAAATGTCTTGTCTTCAGGTATGCTATGTATTCACGTGTAAACAGTTTCACCTTTGGCTCCTGGGGCCCCACTCTGCCGGGGGTTCCCATTCCGACCCCTCTTCCCCCTCAGCCTTCCTTCTCTGCCTGCTGTTAACATGCCAAGATTCCTCTTGTCCCCTCTTGGTCTCTTCTTCCTCTTCACCCTGACTGAGCAATTCTATGGGCTGTGTGGCTTCAGCCCAGACCCTCTTCTGTGCTCCAAACCCAGGGACATAAACTGCCCGCTGGATGTCTCCTGAAAACCTCTCAGGTGCCTCAGTCTCAACAGAGCCAAAACCAAACTCACGTCTTTCCCCTAAATTACCCCTTTTTGCATTGCTTCCATATCTCAACTGGCAGTGGCACCACCTTCCCGGACACCAAGGCAACATTTCGACTCTCCTCTCTTCCTGGCTCTCATACCCTACTGGTCACTAAGTCCAGTCAACTCTGTCTTTCTCTTCATCCCGCTGCCCTTGCCTTAGTTGGAGCTCAACATTTCTTGAGGAGGCTGTAATAAATGCCTCCAGTCTTGCCTATTTGTAATTCATCTGCCACATGCTGCCAGTGATCTTTTTAAACCACGAATCTAAAAGGCACTCTCCTGCTGAAGATACATCTATTGTTCCTCCTTGACCTTGACAAGAAGTAAGCCCTAACACCTTAGCGTGGCACAGAGCCCTCAGCCATCTGACCCGCTACTGCTGTGGCTCCGTCTCCACCTCCCCCATACCTGCACACTGCATACCTTATGTTTCTAGGTCACATAATTTTTACAATAGTAAAAATAGTGCTAATTCATTAGCTTATTACTATGTGCCAGGCACTGTGTTAAGCGCTTTACACACAATATCTCATGAAATGAAGGGCACAGAGCATAGTGCCAAAACATACAGTCTCGAGGCAAACCGCCTGGGTTCAGTTCCCAACACAGCCACTTGTTCACCTGTGTAATCCTGGGAAAGTTCCATAATCTCTCGGGTCTACATTTCCTGCTCTGCAGAGAGAGCATAATAAGAATGCTGCAACCTAGGGATGTTCTAAAAAGGCTTCCTAGAGCTGAAACAGCATTCATCGCCTGCTGGCCAGCACTGTTAGTCATGCTTAGGATCAATATATGCAGGGAAGAGGAGCATGCTCATTTTACAGAGGAGGAAACTGAGGCTCCGGGAAGGGAAGCCATTTACTTAGGATTCCACAGCTTTAGAGCAGCTGCACTGGGATTCACATGGGATTCTAAATCGAAAGGTGCTAAATACTTTGATAAGCCGTTGCCTTCCCCCCCCCCCCCCACCCCGCGAGCCTTTCTCATTTCCCCTCCTTTACCACAGCCTGCCAGGCGGATTCTTCTTCCTCCTTGAAATCCTGCCCAAGAACAGCCCCTCTTCCAGGAGGTCCGCCCAGCCCTCCTTTGTGCCTGCGCTGTACTCGGTCTGTTCTTTAAATAAAGCACCAAGCACACGGCTCTACGGTGATTTATTTACATGTCTGTCTTCTTGAGACCTCCCTGAGAAAGACAATATCTTATTTATTTTTGTCTTCCTGGAACCCTATAGATATTTGTTGAATGAATGAATAAATCGATGAATGAAATATACATAAGATTCTCAAAAGAGTTTTACCCTAACAGCTGTCATTTCAATATAGATGACTTTTAATCTCTGCTTTTGTCACTCTGAAGTCATTTTGGGTGAGAGAATAGCATGAGAGGACCCAATGTTAACACAGAGCAGGATGCAGCAAGACTGAAATTTCTCGTATTGCTATTTGGCCCTGCCTTGTCCCTCCCAGACGCCTCTCCTTTTTTTGGTGGCACTATGTAATAACCCATAATGAGAAGCAGTGTTGCATCCTAATGAGACTTCCTGCTAAAACATCTGAGGTTTGAATTTATTTCCCATAAGTACCATTTCAGCTAAAAGTTTGCTTTCTCTTTGGCTGAGTGTGCTATTTGTCATCCGCTAAGTGCCCATAGCTTCCCCTATCTGTATTAATCTCCTTTGCATTCAAATACTTCTGAGAGCTGACTTAATAGTTAGCTTTTCTATACAATTTCCTTCTTAGAATGCCTAACTCTTCCTGACTTCGTATCTATTGTTCCCAAAATAGAATAGGTTACTGCTTCAAATTTCAGCTTTACTGTCTGCCGTGATGTAGGACAAGTCTCTACTCTTCTTCAGAATGATCAAATTCCATCTGGCTTGAAAAAAACAAAACACCTGACCCTGTCTCTTTGTATGGAGTAGTGTTTTTAAATTAGATGTTAGAAACATTTATTTTGTATACCAGCACATAAGTAAATTGGCCATTTTAATGCCTTCATATCAAATTAATGAGAAGCAATGCAGGTGAAGAAAAGGACATTGGTCTGGGAAACAGAAAAAAAGGGCGAGGCGATTTCTAGTACTGTTCAGCCATTTGCCCAAGTCCCCTCTCACTCCTCAGGCCGCAGAAGAAAGGAGGAATGAGACAGAATGACGTTTGAGGTCTCTTTCAGATCGAAAAGGACATGATTCCTGGATGGGCCTCCAGTGGTCATTCATTCAACATTGTCGAGTGTCTCCCATGGACTCATGTCTTTTGAAGTGTAGTGATTTAAATATAAATCCAGACTGGATGGGAACAGAATGGTTGGGTTAAGAGAGGGTTATTACCACACTCAGTTTGGTACCACATAAACTGATGACATATTTTTAATATTCAAGATCTCCCTATTACTGAACTATGATGAAGACAGTTTCATTGAGACTTTGGTGAACCAAGACTCCTGGACCTTTGGAGTATTGCAGAAAGACCATTAGGAATAGCCCTATCTGAGATCCATGCCAGCACTTGGGGTAAGCTGCTTATAGAAAAGCAGTGCTCTAGAGTTCTAGAACCTAGTTCTGTGCCTTCCTTGCTGTGTGGCTATGAGAAACTCACAGCACCTCTCTGGGCCATAGTTTACTCTTCTGTAAAAGGAAAGAATGATACCTGTGACAAGCAAGGTCTCTTGAGCTCTAAGCTGGATGATCCTTTGAGATTAAGGAAGGTAAAGTGTTATCCAGTCAGAAAGAAAAGTTCTGCTGTTGTCCACAAAAGAAACTGGGGGCTTATCGTGAGGATTCTATCATGTCTTGAGGACAAGTAAATTGTTTCTCTGCAGAGAGAAACTGACATAAAAGCAACATGTTCTTACTCCCAAGATTCTAGAACACAGCAGCAGACATTCACTGCTCACTTCTTGAAAATGAATTGTCCAGGTCACTGGAAAATACTAATGGGGCTTTAGGCGAGAAAGCCGGTTGTCAGCAAGCTCGTGAAGAGAGCTCAGCATCCCAGCGCTCTCCAAACCTTGCTTCATCACCGATCACAGTCATTCTCCCAAAGATGAACTATTTTTACTTTTGGGGGAGGAGTGGGGAGTGGAGATTGATTCTTTAGTTCTCATATAAGCCTTGTCTGCTCAAATTTCTTTTCCCGTTTCCCCATCGTATTCTCTGCTCCTTGATAAAACTGGTATTCTTATCTGTTGCTTATGCAAAGGACTTAATGACTTGGTTGGAAACAGAGGAAAAGGATGAGACATTTGCATAGAGTTGGAAATGATTATCACAATTTAAAAAACAATCTTTGAGCTCTTTATGTCTCCTGTCAGATGGGTTTTTATCTCATTCCTTAGATAAATCTTTCAGTGTTCTGAGGGACAGCTTTGAAAATATAGCAGTGGCGTTAGTATCTTTTACTCTTTTCATCTCTTTTAAAAATTTCTTTTCCTCTGCTGGTTCAGCTTTTGGGAGATCAGCTCCTAAGAGAAAGGCATGCCCTTGAGGTTGTGGCCAGTGTCTAGAGTGCCTCTACCCTGGTCTTGCCACTGTGTCTGCTCCAGTTCCCACAGGCTCAATCCCACTCCCACTCTGCTGTGAAACCGCAGCTTTGCACCGCTGCTCTGCTCCCCACGGCCCCGGGGCAGATGCTACCATTTCTCCATCACCACTTTCTTCATCTCCTTTACTTTTCCATAGCACTTTACAGTTTGTAAATACCAGACAGAGCAGTCATCTCCTTTTATTTTCTCAACAGCAACTTGAGTTATGCAGGATAAACATGATCCCCATTTACACACGAAGAAACTGAGACAAGCTCAGAGAAGTCAAATGATTGTATGAGGTTACAGAGCTGGTAAATGGGATTCAAACTCAAGTTTATCTAGGTAACAGAGCTCTATCCTTGGGGGAAAAAGATGACTGCAACAGAATCATAATGAGGAGAAATTTCCTAAACCATGTTAGGATGACTATCCGGGGGATTCTCTAAAGAGAAGGCATCCTGTGGCTGACTGCCTCTCTCACCCAGCTTCCTGCTGAAGTGACTCCAACTGTGTGACATACAGCAAATGGAGAGGGGAGGACGCTGGGGCCGATGGCAGAGCCTAAAGGAGATCTTACACCTGCCCGGGAGACTGAGCCAGTGAGGGATGGTGTCTCTGCCACACTGTTTAAAATTGCAGGGAGGACCAAGGCCAGGAGCCTAGAAAGGACCTGCTTCTCTAGGGAGACTACAGTGAAGCCTTTTGATTCTGGGGCTACCTGGGGGTCCAGCTAGCCCCAACTGAGTGCCTCCCCTTAGCAGGTAAGGAGGAACTGCCCCTGCCTGCTCCCTGTGAGGGAAGACTCCTGATTCTGCTGTTTGCCTCCTTAGAAGGGAATGTCTCAGTTGGGCGAAACGACCCCTTGCAGGGCCACCAGTAGCCCATACAGCAGCTTTATGTGGATTAGAAAAAGGCATCCCCCTCAGATGCCTTTGTGCAAACGAGAAAATAATGCTCCCTTCCTTCAGGTGGACATAGCGCCACACACACAGTTCAGCAAATGGACTTTAGCTCCTGCTTATCCTCTCAACCAGCTACCCTTGTACAGTAGACAACCTACACAATGACACACAGCAGCCCAACTATTCCTCCTTCAAACTAGGAGTGTCTGAAGATCCTAGAGGCCTCTCCTACTTTGCCTCAGCCTGGTGGACCCAGCGGACCAGGCTTGTTCACCACTAGGCCATTGGAGAAGAGGCATCTTTCTTTCCTTTCACAATGGCTGAACTGTTGCTACCCAAGAGGCCACAATAGCCTGACTTGCTGATAAGAGGAGCCAAAGACGGTCAGAGATCATTTCAGGTGACTCAGCAGCTTGAACACCAAGCTAAATAACTAGAAGAGAGGACTCATACTGAGATAGGCTTAAAAAAAGAAAAAGTAAGTTTATTAAATAAGAATTTTAAGCATATTCAAGTAGAGATTGGAAATTATAAGAATGAGGAGAAATGGTTTGGGGAAGTTAAAAAGACAATTTCTAAATTTAAACATTTCAATTGTGGAAGTGAAAAATAGAGTGAACCCCACTGAAAATTTATTTAATGGTCTGAAAGATGAAAAAGGAGAACAATCCCACAGTACCAAGACAAAAATACAAAGAAATGGAAATTATGAGTGAAAATATTTAAAAATAGATGAACTATCTAGGAGATATGCAAATAATGAGTACCAAATGGAGCAAAAATAAGAAGGAAGCAAAGCAATAACCAAAGAAGTAATAGAAGAAAACTTTATGGACTTTAAGGAGATTGAATTTTCAGATAGAAAGAATTTATTGAATGCTACACAGTAGTCATTTAAAAATACCTTGGATTCCACTTCTGGACAGATGGAGGCAATACATTTCTCCCTATTCCTACTGCGAAATACAGCTAAAACCCCTAGGCATAATGTATCAAGCAAACATAAGGAAACTCTTATGAATGATAGAGAGAGAAGGTAGACCAGCTAGGGACCTCAGGACTCAAGAAACTACATGGCAATGAAGTCCCTAGGTTTTCTTTTTGCCTCCTGTATGGAGCCCCTGGTCGGTAGAGGCTGAGTCGGGGACTTAGACTCCACCCCTGCCCTAAGGTGACAAGACCCACCTCCCACTCCACAACAGGGCAGTGCCAGCAGAGGCGGAGTGGGGAACTTGGACTTCCATCCCCACCCAGGGGGAATGGGGGAGTGCTCCCTTTACCCACCAGGGCAGTGTCAGCTGAGGCATGCTGAAATAGAAGATTCAAATAGCATCCAGAATCTCATGATATAATACCTAAAACGTCCAGGATACAATAAAAAACATCACTCATCATACCAAGAACCAGAAAAGTCTCACTTTGAATGAGAAAAAGACAATCAACAGATGCCAAAAATGGAGAAGCTACAGATGTTAGAATTATCTGACAATGATTTAAAGCAGACATCATAAAAATGCTTCACCAGCAATTATGAATTCTCTTGAAACAAATGAAAACATAGGTACTATCAGCAAAGAAATGGAAGTTATAAAAAATAACCAAATGAACATTATAAACCTGGAAAATAGAATGAAAGAAGTGAAAAAGTCACCAGACAGGCTGAATAGTAGGTTGGAGATGAGAGAAGAAAAAAATCAGTGAACCTTAAGGGCAGATTAATAGAATTTATCCAATCTGAACAACAGAGAGAAAATAGACTGAAAAAAAAATAACAAAGTTAAGCTAACATTCATATCAGTAGAATCCAAGAAGGAGAGAAGAGAGAGACTAGAAGTGAAAAAATAGTTGAAGAAATAATTGCTGAAAATCCCCCAAATTTGGCAAAAGACATAAGCCTAGATTGAAGAAGCTGTGCAAACTCCAGAGGGGATAAACTCAAAGAAATTCACACCAAGTCATCATAATTACACTCTGAAAACTAAAGACAAAAAAAAAAATCTTGAAAGGAGAGAGAAATGACACATGATTTAGAGGGGAACCCCAATTCAAATGACAGCAGAATTCTCATTCGAAATCCTAGAGGCCAGAAGGAAGTGGCATAACATTTTCAAGCACTGAAAGGAAATCACTGTGAACTCAGACCTCTATATCTAGAAAAATATCCTTCAGGAATGAAGGTGAAAAACTAAGAGAATTTGTGACCAATAGACCTACCTAAAAAGATGACTAGAGGAAATTCTTCAAACAGGAAATGATAAAAGAAGGAAACTTGGAATATCAGCAATGAATAAAAAATAAAAGAAAGGGTGAAAATATTGGTTAATGTAATAGATTATAATTTTCCTCTTGAGTTTTTAAATTTATGTTTGGTGGTGAAAGCAGAAGTTATAATATTGTCAAATGTCCTCAGTGTATATAGAGGTAATATTTAAGACAATTATATTAAAAAGGAGAGGGGGTAAAGGGACCTAAATGCACATTTTACTCGAAGTGGCCAAATATCAGCACCAGTAGTTGTGATAAGTTCTGCATGTGTAGTTCAATCCTTGACCAAGAAGTAAAAAGCCACGCAAAGAGATACATTCAAAAACACTATAGATAAATCTTATTGGAATTCTAAAAAACGCTCAAGTAATCCAAAGGGAGGCAGGGAAAAGGAAAGAGAGGAATGAAAAATGGGGAACAAACAGAAAACAATAAAATGTCAGACTGACGTCCTAACATTTCAATAATTACATTAAATGTAAGTAATCTAAACACACCAATTAAAAGACAGAGATTGGCAGAATGGATTTTTACAAACAAGTTCTGGTGAAATTTCTGAACTCCAAGAATAAAGTGTAAATGTCATGAGCTTCCAGACAATGTGAATAGCTTATTATGAAGGAAAGAGAGCTCTCCAGAATTATTTTGTGGACCACAAAAACTGTCCTTGCTAAAATTTATTGAGACCTAATATTTGTTAGCCACTGTTCTAAGCAGCTTATATCTCATTTTAATAATTCTATGAAGTGTATGTTATTAGTACCCCCATTTTATTAGATGAGCAAACTAAGGCTAACTTTCCCAAGGTCACTTAATTAGTAAGTGCCAGAGCTCAGATTACACCTAGGGAGTCTAATAAAAGAAACTAAAGAATGAGCACAAGTTAGCTGCCTGAACAGGGGAGGAAGATAGAGCTCTTGAGCAGAGAGAACAGTCTATGGCAAGGTTCTGAGGATGGGAAGGAAAACCTATTGTATGTGAGGTGTTTTAAATATGCTATTAATTATCACAAACTCAAACAAGCGGTATTAGGATGTCCACTTTGCAGATGAAGAGACTCAGCAAGACTAAATAACTTGTTCAAAATAATCCAGCTAGTAGGCGATACAGCCAGAATTTAAATCTGTGTCAGCCACCATCCGCTGTTCGGTCAACAAGCTGGAAAGGCTCTTGGAACATATTTCCCATAGTGATCGTCGTTGTCACCCCAATAGTTTCCCTGTAGTGACCCAGCAACGAAAACCTGAAATAGAAGAGGGTCAGTCCTCCCTTTCTGGGTGATTTTGGTCAAGCCTGCTCTGGGTCTGAGTGTCTTCACGTGTAAAACAGAGAATCGAGCTGCATCAGTGTTTTCCTAACTGTGGCAGAAGGGAGAAGAGTGGAATCCTTTGTTCAATTCAAACCCTATTAAACAGAAGCCCAGTGTGGCAGACAGGTGAAGGCAGAGCAAACCTGACTGCAGGGCACCGGGGGGCCCAGGGACAGTGCTAGCCTGGCCCTCTTCCATTAGAAGGCTCCTTTAGAACCCTCAGTTCTGAAACTAGTGCATGGAGAGGCTCCAGGCACAGAGAGAGTCTTGGAGGCATTCTCTCTCATCTTTAGCGCAGGATAGGGAGAGAGATCAATGACCTAGATTTTCTTAAAAACAAGGTTTTATTCATGTTTTGTTACTATGTACCATGTGCTGCGACATTGTGTTTCAGTGTCCTTTTTGAATCAGATGGATATTCTGGGGAGGATCTGTGCTGTGCAGTCAGATGTGGCTTGAATCCCAGCTCCAGCCCTTGGTAGCTTCGTAACCTTGGACAGCTAACATAAGCTTTCAATTTTCTCATCAAAACAAAGAGATAATACTGACCTTGAAGGGTGTTGTGAGGATTACATTAAATAATAAGGACAAAGTACCTAGCATATGATCAGGGGTGTTGTAGACATTCAATAAAAGGCGCTGTCATCACGCACTTCGGAACTCTCAGATCCTGACACCGTAAGTCTGCTTTTTCTTTCACAGTTTGTGGAGCTTGGGTCCTTCTGCTGCTGCTGCTGCTGCTGCTTTGTTTTTTTCCTTTTTTCCTTTTTTGTGAAGATTGATATAAAAAGAGATGATACTTTTTGCAACGGAATGCTGAAGGTACAGTAAATTTAAGGTGGTGAATTACGAAAAACTATTTACTTATTAATGACAGTGAAGATATATTTTCCTAGTCTGGACCCTGATTAATGACTGTTACGCATGCTGATTAGCTTGAAACCAAACAGCAAGAGCATTCACAAAATAATCCATTATTAAAACGTACATTTTCTTTTTAAAACTAAAAGGTGCTTTTATGACCCTGGTATTAACAGACAAGGATAAGCTGAATTTACAGACTTTCCGTCTTAAAACAAGTGATGTCTTGTGCATCATCATGTGGTTGGGGCCACAGCCTGACCTTCCAGAGCCTAGGAGATCAAGAGGCTCAAGTCATGGCAGATTTCCTGTAACGGACCATGAATTCCTGCCGCTTCCCATGAAGCTCGCTGGGAGAACATTTCAGAGCATATGGTACTTCATCAACTGATACTAATGTGCCCATTAGTGTGGCTCCAGAGGGAACTTCAGAGAATGGTCACTTGAGGAAAGCAATAGCTACTTATAGCCCGTGCTTCCCCCACAACTCTGTCTTCTGTTCAGCCGCCCCCTCTTCTTTCAGCCCTCCCAGGAAAAGACGTACAATAGAGGTGTGCCATTAATGCTATCTGTACTACCCACACTTGAACCACAATCCCTTAAGGCACACCGCCTTGAGGTCCTTCAAAGTCCTTATGCAGACAATGCTCACTTGCCCCTCACAATACTCCTCTGAGCTAGGTTTTATTAGCCCATTTCACAGATGAGGAAAACAGAAGCTCACAACAGTTAGACTATTTGCTTGGAGGTCAGAGGTAAGTGGAAGAGCTGTGCTAGTCCAGTGCAGTGGCCCAGCACCATGCTGGGTGTGTAGAGGCATTCACTTAGCCTGACTGAGTTCTCTGAATTGCTCTGCTTTGCTCACCTGGCTCAACATGTAGCCCCATTTAAGTATATGGAAATTTATTCAGTCATGCAGGTAACATTGACTGGGACCCCATGGCCGAGGCGCTGTGCTACGAGGGGAAGAGTGTCTGGGATGTGCAAGGGCTTTGGAGTTGTTCACACAAGGATGTGTGGATATCCTGGCCCTAGTAAATGCTCCGTGAGTGCTGCTGATTAGTGAGAGGTGCTGTGGAGGACACAGAGATGAATCAGACATGGTTCTGACCCTCAAAAGGCTCCAAGTCTAACTTACATGGCCATCTGAAAAAAAATTAAAGGGCTGAATCACTGTCTTAATTCTTAAATCTTACTCTTTATTCCTAAGCAAAATCCAAATGAATCAAATATGTAAGTGGTGAAACCATAAAAGTACTTGAAGGAAATATGAGATAATTTAATCTTGGAGCAGGAGAGGTCATAGACATTAAATAGACAGTGAATAGATATTATTAGATAAAAATAAAAAATCCTGCATGGGGTAAAAACACTATAAACATAGTAAAAAGATAAATTTAAAAATTAGAAAAAATATTTATGACCCATGATAAACAAGGGGATAATATCCTTATTATATACAAGGTGGCTAAAAATCAGTGATCAAAATACCAACAACCCAGTAGAAAAACGGGCAAAATATAGGAATAGATAATGTATGGTAAAGCAGTTATGAATGGCTCTAACATCTACAGAAATGTTCAACCTCACTCATAAGAGAAATTCAAATAAAGGCAACACTGAGATATCATGTGTTACCTATCATAAGAGCAAAGATCAAAAAGCTTCATGATACCCTGTGTTGTTGCAGATGAAGGGAAACAAACTCTCATCTTTGTTGGTATGAGACTGGTACAATCTCTGTGAACAGCAATTTGGCAATATCTATTAAAAATTTTAAATGAGTACCAATAGCAAAACAGTTTAAAAACCTAAATGTCCATCATTAAAGGACAGATTAAATGATGGCACATCCATTTAACGGAACGCCATGTAACCATAAAACAAATGAAAGGGGCCGGCTCCGTGGCCGAGTGGTTAAGTTCGTGCGCCCCACTGCAGCGGCCCAGGGTTCGGATCCTGGGTGTGGACATGGCACCACACATCAGGCCACGTTGAGGCCGCGTCCCACGTCCCACAACTAGAAGGACCTGCAACTAAGATATACAACTATGTACAGGGGGGTTTGGGGAGATAAAGCAGAAAAAAAAAAAAAAAGATTGGCAACAGCTGTTAGCTCAGGTGCCAATCTTTAAAAAAAAAAAGAAAAAAGAAAAAGTTCTTTGGGTACCACTGATTGAGAACAATTTTCATGATATATTGTTAAGTTTTTTTTTTTAAACACGGCACAGAATCATGAATATAATAATGTGCTACTGTTTGTATTTTTTAAAAAGGGAAGGAAATAGTTCTTTAAGAATACACATGAAATTGCTAAGACTGCTTGACTTGTGGAATAGATCTAGAAGGCTGAAGGATAGGAAGGAAAGTTAGATTTTTCACATGTACTCTTTGTATCTTCTGGATTTTGAACTGGAGAACGGTATTAAATATTTTTAAATTTTAATATTGAAAAAAATCTCTGAATCCAGCAATTCCTATTCTAGGAATTAATTCTACAGATGCATATATACATGTTTTATACCATGGCAAAAGATTGGAGACATCCTAAATGCCCATTAATAGAGGGATCTTAATAAATTATGGTACAGTCATACAGAGAGTTGTATATACATTCATGAAAAAGAATAAGGTAGCACTATATAGACTGATAGAGAATAATCTTAAACAGTTTTGAACGAAAAAAGAGTATATATAGAGTAGTCTATCGTGTGCTCGTACTATGCTTGTATATAAACTATACAAGACCACAGACTATTTCTGGAAGAATATACAAGAAACTGCTAATATTGGTTGCCTCGGTGTGGGGGTGGGCTGTGGGGGGACTGTCATGTGGCTGAGGGACAGACATAGGAAGACAGCTTCCTTTTCACTGTATATCACGTTGTGGCTGTTGAGTGTTTTACCATGTGGAAATATTACCTAGCCAATAAAAAATTTTAAATACACTATGTTCAAAAATAGGGGATTGCTGGGCCCGGCCCTGTGGCCTAGTGGTTAAGTTCAGCACGCTCTGCTTCAGCCGCCCAAGTTCAGTTCCTGGGGGTGGACCTACACCCCTCATTGAAGGTCGTGCTGTGGCTGTGGCTCACACACAAAGCAGCAAAAGATTGACACAGATGTTAGCTCAGGACGAATGTTCTTCAGCAAAAAAAAAAGGGTGGGGAGATTGTGTGTATTGAGTTGAAATTCGCCTCCCTGTGGGTTCTCCTGTTGATCGAGGTTCTATCTTTAGAGTCATTTGTAAGTTAAGTTTAACTTCTCTCCTCCTAGATGCTCTTGAGTTATTTGAATACTCTGAGTCTTCAATCGCCAGCCAAGCTCCCTCAGAGTCCAGACTGTTTGTTCTGGGAGGGGCCCTTCCTCATCCCGGTCTCCAGCTTTGGACCCTCTCAGGTCCCTGGGATTTCCTGGAACGAGCATTCCCCAAAGCTGAGCACTGCTCTTCATACACTGTAGTGGGCTGCTGCCATCGGCCCTTGCTGCTCCGACCTTCCTCTTTTGGGGTTTCTGCTTTGCATGGGGAGACATCAGCCGGTGGGAAGTGGCAGGAACACATCGGCTCCTGAGGCGCCCCTGCCTCCAGACTGCTGAGGCACTTTTTCTTTGTTCTGGGAGGGGCAGTGGTCATCCTGCCCCTTGTTGCCTCTGACCTGCCGCAGAATCTGGATTCATAGCAGCTGGAGGAGGGGGTAGTTTGGAATACAGGGTGATTTGCTTGAAAGCATGAATTCATGAAAATTTAAGAATGTGAGAAATGCCAAAGTGGTTAGATGGTGAGGGGCTGTGTTCATCCAAGCATCCCAAGCAGTGCTGGTGAGGAGCAAGGTGAATCCACAGCTTGCTAAAGATGCGCTCATGCATCCTGGGCTTTTCTTACGCATGTGGCTCTGCACATTATGAGGACATCTTTGAGCTGCTCTGGGAGGGCGAGGTGGTCCTCCAGGGCCTCCCCAAGCACGTCTACTCTGGATACCATCATGAACTTACCTTAGCCCTTGTTGAGTCTTTCTGTCCTTTTTAAACATAATGCTTATTTTTTCTGCTTATAAAAATAATACACATCCATGGTATAAAATTTAGGGCATACAGAAAAGTTTAGAAAAGAACACCCATAATTTTACCACAAACCACCACTTTTTCCTATTTTTATTTGTTTCTTACAAAATTGACTGTCTGACATACAATTTTATATTCTATTCTTTTGACTGAACGTTATAGCCTAACATTTTTCCATGTTAACTGTTTTCACAAACATGATTGGTAATGTTCAAAATGATATTTCATGAAGATGTACTGTAATTTACTTAATCATTCACTCATTTTTAGACATTTTGTTTCCAATTTTTCCCTAAATAATGCTATGATGAACCTTTTTGTACATAAATCGACATCTGCCTCCTTGATTATGTTTTAGCATAAATTTCTAAAAGTAGAATTCCTGAATCAAAGAGTTCTTGACACATACTGTTAAACTGCATTCCAGGAGGAAAGTATCAATTTACTGTGCATATATTGGTACTCATTTCACCTCATCTTTGCCAACCAGGGTAGTATCACTAAAAAAGAAAAAACTGACTAAATTTGTAGGTAACAAAATGGGTATCTGACTATTTTAAAAAATCTGTTTGCAGGGCCGGCCCCGTGGCCAAGCGGTTAAGTTCTCGCACTCTGCTTCGGCGGCCCAGGGTTTTGCCGGTTCCCATCCTGGGCGCGGACATGGCACCGCTCATCAGGCCAGGCTGAGGCAGCATCCCACATGCCACAACTGGAAGGACCCACAACTAAAAGTACACAGCTATGTACCAGGGGGCTTTGGGACAAATAGGGAAAAATAAAATCTTAAAAAAAAAAAGTGTTTGCATTTATTTGATTACAAGTGAAGCTGAAATTTTTTGTGTTTATCAATATTTATTGATATTTAATTGATAATTATCAGTTTGAGTTTGTGGTCTTGGGTCCTATCTGAATGTTGCTCAGATTCAGGACAGTTGTGTAAAGTGCCTGCCCAATATTATTGCTGTCAAAATTTAGTTAATCAGCAACATTTGATTATTAATATCGTGTTTTTATATAAGCACCTTTCCCCGGCGCTCGCTTCTCCCATAGAACAGCAGGCAAAACGAACAAAAGGCGTCTAAACAATTGCTTGTATATTTAAAAATACAGACTTCAAGGGGCTGGCCCCGTGGCCGAGTGGTTAAGTTCGCGCGCTCCGCTGCAGGCGGCCCAGTGTTTCGGTAGTTCGAATCCTGGGCGTGGACATGGCACTGCTCATCAGACCACGCTGAGGCAGCGTCCCACATGCCACAACTAGAAGAACCCACAACGAAGAATACACAACTATGTACCGGGGGGCTTTGGAGAGAAAAAGGAAAAAATAAAATCTTTAAAAAAAAAAAAATACAGACTTCAATTGCCCTCCATTATCTTCCATGAGGCTAATTGAGCCTAAAAGGATCCTGATATGGAATATCAGCATTACAGAAAATGAATCCTCATGTGGAGTAGTAAGTGCTCTGTGTCGTAATCAGAATAATTGTATTACAAGGTTCTGAAAAGGCGAGGAAGGATTCTCTGTCTCATTATGTGCATGCATGAGACCAGGCTGGGAGGCAAGGGCTGTGTGCTCGGCCCTGGGCGGGGCATTGGAACGCCTGGATCCTATTCCTGGCTCCATCTCTGACTCTAGATTCACTTGTCCTGGAACTTGAAACAGGTCTTGGATATCTTGAGGACATCTCCCTCACCTTACAGATGAGGAAACTGAGGTTCTGGGGGCAGAAGGCGCTTAGCCAAGGTTATGAGTTTCTTTCCCATAGAAACAACTGTTTTAAAAAGACAGGAGAACCGGCTATTGGTTTGTATAACCAGTTAGAACAGATGGTGGACTAGAACAACGATGGGTATAAGTATGTGTCTATTTGCACATTTATGGAGGGGTCCACCCAGGTGATCCATGAGGTTTCTTCCAAGCTCAGATACTCTGTGAGTTTTTTTTTTTTATTTGATGCTAGCAACATTCTTTTTTTTTTTTTTAAGATTTTATTTTTCCTTTTTCTCCCAAAGCCCCCTGGTACATAGTTGTGTATTTTTAGTTGTGGGTCCTTCTAGTTGTGGCATGTGGGACACCGCCTCAGCATGGCTTGATGAGCAGTGCCATGTCAGCACCCACGATCAGAACTGGTGAAACCCTGGGCCGCTGCAGCGGAACGCACGAATTTAGCCACTCGGCCACGGGGTCGCCCGCCTCTGTGAGTTATTGAGGGGAAAGTTATCTTTGTATCCTGGGCGTGGACTGAGTCCCACCCCGGATTAGAGATTTCACAGACTATAGTCTCTGGAGGAACTAGTCTGTGGATGGCTGGATATAGCTACTCACTATTCCCAGAAAAACAAACGAAAGTTTCTGCTTGTCTTACGGTGTGCCACCCTCAAAGCGTATGGTAAGTACTCTTAGTTTGCTCACAAACTGCACTGTAACTTTAAATTTGGGACCCAAATTAGCAAAGGGAGCCTGTCTAGCAACCCCAAAAAAGTATGGAGAGGCTCCATCCGTGAGCCTTCAGCTTCTTCGAGAGCTGCTGCACCAGTAGTGCCCTCAGTTTATGAGGATGTGCTCCTGGGAAAAAGGAGTGTAGTGCATGAGGACATGCTCCTGGGATGTGTGGAAAGTGGCAGCTTCACATCAAACACACACAGGCTGTTTCACTCTGCGGTGAACAACTACAGATGTCCTCTGTTACAGACAGGCGTGATTTCAGGCAGAGGGGAACAATGAGACACGTGAGGGAAGGCGACAGCTCTTTTCAACACTCTGGAGGCTGCTGTGGTACGAGACAAATTAGGTTTGTTCTGTGGGCCTCGCAGGGCAGAGCCACAACCACTGTGGGGAGGTGGCTGGGGGGCAGAGCTGGATTCAACGGAAGGAAGAACTTGAGGAGTTAAGCCAGGCATCATGTTCCCAGGGCTGTTCCTTGATGGGGCATATAAAGAAGGTTATGTCCAGCCTCCCGGCCTTGAGCTCAGACACTAAGAGGAAAGCTGTGAGGGTGGGGCTATGCTAGGATTCCTCCTCCCCTGGACTGGCGAGGGTGGTGGTGCCTGAGTTTATAACCAGTGAGAGCAAAACTGGGCCCATCAGATGTAGTGCTGGTACACACGATGCAGTATTATCTGCAGGGGGAACAACTTGATCTATACCCAGCTCTACTCAAGCCTGGGTCCCCAAGAACCCTTGATGCCTCCATTCCCTTGCCTTACACATCCAATCACCAGTTTTATCAACTCTACCCCCAAAATATTCCCTCTGTTCCATCACATTGCCACCGCCCTACTACAGGTCCTCATCACTGCTTGCCTGAAGCTCTACAACTCCCTGACTGGTTCCCCAGTCCCCTGGGCCATCCCCCATGCTGCTGCTAGAATGCTTCCCAAAACACGGCTCTAATTTATCACTCCCCTGCCCAAGCCATTCAGCAACTCACCGATTCATTCATTTATTCACATTCATCATTCGATAAACATAGACTGATCCCCAACTACATGTGCTCAGCACCAGGATTACAGTGGTAAACAAAGCAGATATTGCCCTGATCTCATGATGCCTATAGTCCATTGTCCACTGAATGCTGTCTGGCATTCATGACCCTCCACAATATGGCCCATGTACCATTCCAATCTTCTCACCTATCACCTTCTCCTTGTGGCCCAGGCTCTGGGCAGACCAAATCATTCAGGTGTCTTGAACGTGGCCCACACATTCCAGTCTCCCTGGCCCCTCTACTTAGAATCTGCCTCTCTCCCTTGTCTCCCATCTCTAAATCTTATCCATCTTTCAGGCCAGGGCTAATACCACATTTTCCATGAAGTCTTCCTTGATTCTCTCCATGCCTCTCCCCACCAGGGTGGATATAATCTCCTCGTCCCCTGACTCCTGCAGTTCTTTATCGTACCCATCGTCTGGTACTGTAGGTCTCTACCTGTGGAGTCCACATCCGTACTTCCTCCTAGGCCAGGGTTCTGGAAGTCAGAGTCCACAGCAGATGATCTGGGCGTGAGGATCCAGGCACCTGTGCTTTTCAGAATCCCTGTTTGGTTTCTCCTGCCTTCCTCTCCTCTCGTCTGTGGACAGGGCTCCAAATGGCATTCAAGGAAGCTCCTTATGGAGGCAAGCTTCTCTAGAAACAAGTGGAAAGAGGGTCTCTTCTAAACCTGAGAGAGTGAGTGAGTGGCATCCTATAAAGGAAGGCAGAATATGATTCTATCCTAAGAGCTTACAATCCAATCTCCTCCACCTATAATGCTCTTCCCCCATTACTCTCTTGTAATTCAAGGCCACTTGAATGCCACCTCTTCCATGAAGGCTTCCTGAGTCCCTTCAATCACAATCAAGTCTGCACTGAATTACAGTCTAGATCTCTGTGTCCTAGCACGGGTGACAAACTTGCTGAAGGCAGGGCCCTCTCTGTATTCAGCACTCAGCAAAAGAACTTTCATGAAGCACCAATCAGTCAATATTTTTAAATGATTGAAGTAGTGTAAAACTTAAAATCTTCCTAATTTTCAAATAATTTTCATTAGCAATATAGGCAAGAATGAAGGGCAGATTATTTTAAAAGACTTTTAAAAGAATGAATTTGGTTGTTCAGTCTCTGGCCTAGCAGGGATTAAATACTAGAAAGATTTATCAATTATCACATTCTATTATACATACTTGAGGACAGAGTTACAACCATATTAATATATGAACAACAACAACAAAAACATAACAGCTAACCTTTACCATAGGCCAGGCATTTTACTGAGACCACACACACAGAATCTCATTTAATTTTTATAGCAACTCTATCAGGTGGGTCATATAAATATCCCTCATCTTATGGAAAAGGAAACTGAGGCTCAGAGAGCTTGAGTGGCTTGCTCATGGCTTCAGAGATCATAAGCCACAGAGCATATAAGTATCAGGGATCTTGTACTCCTTCGCAGCATTATGGTCCCAGGCCTCCATCCAGACCTGGTAAATCAGAATCTGCAGGGGATAGCCTGGAAATGTATGTTTTAACAAGAGCAATAGGTGATTCTTTGCTTCATGGAAGTTTGGGCCACATTGGGTCAGGAGAAAAACCTAGAAATGACAGGGAATCAGGAGACCTGCGTCTCTCCCTCTACCTGACGGTGGGAGAGTGGGGGGGCCGTTAACTAGCTTCAACCTGATGTGGAGAACAGTTAAAAAATTATTACTGTTTCTAAACACATTTAAAAATTGTCCTCAGTCTGGAAGGGGCCTGACAAATAACCTAGTCCAATTCCTTCTGGGACAATGTGTATGTTCCAAAACTGGGCATAATATTTCAAGTCCCACGTGCTCTTCCAGAACCTTACCCCTCTCTGTCAGAGGTGGAGTCCATGTTCCCTCCCCGTGAACCTGGGTGGACCTTTAGGACTGCTTTTCTATAGGTACAGGCATTCCATTCTGTTGTGATGCTATGTGACTTCTGAAGCCAGGTCATAAAAAGCAATATAGCTTCTACTTGGCTTTCTTTCTTAGGACATTTGTCATTGGAACTCAGTCACCATGCCATGAGGAAGCCCAGGCCATATGAAAAGGAACTAAGGTCCCTAGTCCTCAAACCTGCCTGACCTCCCAGCCAGAGGCCAGCATCAGCTTGCCAGCCATCTTGAAAGTGCATCCTCTAGCCCTCAATTGAGCCGGGCAGTGGATGCCCCGTGGAGCAGATGACCCTTTCCTGCTGAGGCCAGTCCAAATGGCAGAGGTGGAAACAAAGTATCTGATATTATTGTTTGAAGCCGTTATGTCCCGGGGTGGTTTGTTACACACCAACAGAAATCCAGAACACCTTAGTAACACAGAGGAGCAAGCTGTGCTTCAGAGGGATGAAGTGAGCCCTCTCTGCTGACAGTTTCTGGCCATTCCACAGCAGTTATCCACACTCAGAAAGATAAGTGTCCTTTAAACTCTCTGAGATACAAGATGACCAATCAGGCAAATATCCCAAATCCCATTTACAATGACATCAATAATTTCTTAAACGTTTCTTTATTCTTTTGAATATCTTCATTTTGCTTTGCCATTTAATATCTAACTCTAGAAAGCTTTGCGATTTCAAGTATAGTGTGTTGCTTGGACACTGTGGTCCCGGTCAGCTGAAGAACAAGATATAGATCATGTTAACATTAGCCAGAAAGGCCTGGCTCAGGGACAGCCCCCGGAGAAAGAGGTTTGTGAAATATTTCATCACATGTTAGCTTCATTAAGAGTTGTGATTGTTCTTCTTTACACGAGTAGCAGACCTCTGAGAAACGTGAATGGTGAAAGCCTATTTGTTCTTAAGAGAGTAAAGTTAAGCCAAACCTAATGGATTTTATCTACAACATTTAGATACTGTGCCCTCCAGTTTAGCTGATCTGAGACGAACCTGGGAATTGAAGTCTAGGTTTTGCTCTTCCTCTAGATAAATTGAAGAATTTTAGGAATGTTAGTTAAAATCAGGGGGCCCATTTCCACATTTGTAGAACAAGGGGATCTCACCTGCATGTGAAGTATTTCTCTCCCCAGAACGTGACTATTCCCTATGTGTTTTGCCTGCCTTGCAAGGTAGCCGTGTAGAGATAACATACAGGGAAGCGCTATGTACAACTCGAGGGTGGTCATCATCGACGTCATTACCAATTACAAGACCCAGAGCCGGGTCAGCCGCACTGGAGGGAGCCCTGCAGCAACACCAACAGTGCGACACCCCTGCAGCATCCCTAGAGCTGGGAGAGCAGACGGTGTGAGAGAAGGTCAGAGGGCGCCGTCTCTCTTGTCTTCTTGACAGCACACTGCTCTAAGGACAACGCTCACCTTAATCAGCTTTCTCTCACGTGGAGTCTAGTGCAGCGCTGCCTGAGATAGAGTTTTCCCTGAGCCATTTACGACCTTAGTGACATCCCAGTTAACTGGAGCCAGATTGATTTTTAAGAAGTAAATAATAAGGTCATACACAAACAAATTTTTTAAGTATCATCTTCTAGAGTATGTCCAAAGGAGAGAGAGGGTACAGGACATCATTCTTTTCTAAAGCCAGACTGACAGCTTTGTTTAATTGTTCACTTTTCTATTAGATTTCAACACTGAATTTTCTTCACCACATAAAAATGTGTTTTAGAAAGGGTCAGAAAGGTAACAGAGTTTTCGTTAAGGAAAAAAGTCTGCTTATTTGTCTTTAAATTATTAAGAGGGCAGAGAGACAAAAGTATTTTTGACTATACTTAGAATTTTTAAACTGCCTTAGATGTTCTCCAGTCCAGCTGCCTGCTTTTTCAGATGAGGTCTAAAGAGGGAAAGTAAGGCAGCAACTGCTCATTGCCTACCCAGGACCCATTCTGCATTTCCTCCCGTGGAGCAGAGCCCTGGTGATTGTGTCCAGCTGAAACTACTTTTCCTAGCCTGCACTTCAGATAAAGGTGCCCATTAGGATTTATGAAGTCATGGGAAGAGATTATCAGGAAAGCTTTTTAATGGAGAGCTCCCTTTTGCCCTTCCGTCCTTCCTGTTGCCTGGGATGTGGATATGATAGCTGGAGCTAGTAGCCATTGGGACCATGAGGTGACCTTAAGGATGGAAATCCCTGCTAAAGACTGTGGAACAAAAAGATAAATGGAGTCTGGAGCTATAAGAAGTCAAGGATATATATTGTAATCTCTAGGGTAGCTACTAAAATAACAGTAAGAGAATGTATAATTAAGAATTTCAAAGAGGGAAGATGGAATAATAAAAAAATAGGTGATTAATCCAAAGTAAGACACAGAAGAACAGGGAAAAAATATAAAACAGGTGGGACAAATGGAAAACGAATAAGATGGTGGCTATAAACTAAATCACCAGCCCAAATGGCTGCTGGAGCCCCAGCTATCAAATCTACACACTGGCCAAAGATGGGACAACCTGAGCCTCAATAAGGATAATAAAAGCACTGGGTTGAAACTCATCCAATATGTTTAAATCCAGGAATTTATAATGATATAAAACAATTCTATTTGGTCACTTTTGGAGGATGCTAGGGAAACGTTTCATTATCTTGAAAACTCATAAATAAAGGCGAAGAGTGAAGCCTTTATCCTGCCTTTTCTATACGAATTGTACCCATCTGTGTGCTGGTGAATGTTTAACTGGCTCTCAGGAGGAAAAAAGCCCCGATTGGCATCATTTGTCCATTTCCATGGTGAAATACTCCTACTATGGCCAATTCCAAGCTACCAATGTGACATCACTGAGCATGGGGTTGGGAAGAGATGTGCACAATTGGCTCTCAGGAGCCAGTAAAATGTGGCTCCAGCCTACCACTGACTATATCTCTGAGTAACCAAATAGTCGGTGAAGGGAAACATCTCTTTATCAAAAGTATTCCAACTTATAAGTGAAAAAGAAATGACAGAACATCACCATTTTGCAACTTCCAGTGTGTTAGTGGATCTTGGCATTAAGCACCCACAGCTGTTAACATCACGCTAGGAGACACAAGTGAACATCACATGCCTCCTGATGAAAGAATGCCACATCACTTAGGGTCTTGCCAATGGGATCGAACCCAAGTCTGTGGAGCCTCTGAATCCAGCTGCCAGTTTCGCAAGAAATACAAAGAACAGGGGACTCTGTTGACCTGCAATAAGCAAGTCCAGGCTGTGGGAAACTCAACAGGTCAAATGGTCCAGGTCCTTCAACAGAAAAACTGTGAGAAACAGAAAGGACTGGAAAGGAGGATGGTCATTTAAAAGAGATTTAAATGACCTAATCAACTTTTTAAATGGGCAAGTTTAAAATATAGTGTCTAGGGATGCAGAGTTGGGTGATAAAACTATACAGAAATGCAAGGAAATGGTCATTCTAGAGTTAGGAGAGCGATTCCTCAGAGAGGAATGGAGTTGAGGCTGCATGTGGAGGGGTTCCCGGACTGGCCTGCAGAGTTCCAGTTCCTGATCTAAGTTACAAGAACTCATTATATATAACCCCAAGAAGAACTCATTAAACTACATATTTGTTTGTAGTTTTCTGTGTCTGGACATGATTTTATGATAAAAGAGGTTAACGCAAAAGCCAGATGAAAATATTACATACTGATTATTTCATTTAACAAAATTCAAAACTAACAAAACTGATCTGTGTGTGTTAGAGGTCAGGAGAGCAGCTACCCTTGGGTCAGGCTAGTGTCCAGAAGGAGGCACAGAGGACTTCTGGGTAATGTTCTGTTTTTTATCTGGTTGCTGGTCACCTGGGTGAGTTCATTTTGTGAAAATACATGAGAGGAAGTTAATCCATTATGTATTAATGCCACTGTTATTTTGGATTTTCTGCTATATGCAGCTGAATCTCATCCAAAGTCCCATGATGAGTTAATTGCAGGATGTCGTCCCTCTACCACTGTCACTGTGATGCCACCTACCCTGTGGGTCCTAAATGACTCAGCACAGCGCCAGTCGCTGGGGTTGGGGTCAGTCTACTCTCTGGGAAGCAGAGGGTCCTGAGCACTAAGCCTCCCACTACCTCTGAGAGTCACTCAGTCATTCCACGAGTACTTACTGAGCCCGACTTCTAGAGTCACAGAGATGAGCCCTATAGTTGCCATCCTCATGGACGCAGGGTTAGTGAAAAGAAATGTGAAATTATTATTTGAAACTGTATTTCTCAAACACCCTGATATTAAGGTGCATATTAGAAATTCCTTAGAGCTTAGCAGTAGGAAAATAATTTGTCTCTTTTGACAAATTGACATGCTTCCCTTTATCAGTTAATGAAAGCTATCTAGCTCGCCACATGTTTCTTTTTGCCCAGGCTGTCAAGAAAATCAGAGTTCCATTTAGCGCTAGGCAACAGCAACTTTTCCTGGCTGATAGCAACAAATCCCACAGCGTCATGGGCTCCACTGCCAACTTCCAGATTCTCTTCTCAACTCTCTCTCCTAGATTTCTGACCACTTGAACTTATGAGTACGACAGACAAAACTTCACAGTCTGATCCCAACGAAACCCTCCAGCCTCATCTCTCACCACTCACACAAGCTCCCTCTTTGCTGGCCACAGAGGTTTTCTTGTCATTTCCTAAATGTACCTTGCACTTTAGGCTCTAAGTACTTTCCTCTAGAAATTTTTTTAAGTAGCTTTATTGAGGTATCATTTACATACCAAAAACTTCACCCATCACAAGTGTTCCCGGAGTGCTTTGAGCACGTGGCTCTTGCCCTCCTTCTGCACTCAGTGATCTGTTCCTCTTTGAGACGCATGCGATGTCACCTCCCTGTGAAGTCATACCCAACAAACCCAGACTAAATTTTCCCCTTCTGTAGAAGTTTATATTCGCCTCTATTATGGCGTTTAGCATATTACATTACTATTGTTTGTTGATATTTCTGTTGTGTCCACTAGAATGTGAGCTCCTTGAGGGCGGGCTGTGCCTCTAAGGCCTTTTCCACCAGCTACACTGTCTTCCAGAAGATTAACCATTGCCCTAAAGTAGTCAAGCTGCCCAGAGGCAGCTGCTCATCCAGCACTGAGCAACCTAGGGCCACCTTCCCCGTGGGAGCTCTACAAAGAACCAAGAAATTCCCTTCACTTGAGTTTGTCAGAATACCTAAGCCATGGTGCACACTGCCCACGAACTCAGTCCAGACACAGGGGTTATAAGGGAGTTTTAGACTCAGAAAAGGATGTGGTGAGAGCGTGACAGAGAATGGCTTATAAGGAGCATCAGCAGTGCCAACAATCTATCATATTGGATCCAAAGCACCGTCGATTGTAAGACACATCCCAGTCTCAGAGGTGAGAAGAGGTGCGTCTCAGAGTCTGTGGAGTGTGGAAGTTCTTTAGTGTACACCTCGAGGGAAGGCAAGGAGCAAGGCAGGGCAGGATGGAGGACTTTAAATACCTTCCACTTTGAAAAAGTTATATGGTACCCACCATATCCCCATCTCTGCCATGAAAATTTTGAAATTATAAAAAAAAACCCAAACACTAAGCTATAAACTAAATATAAAGAGGTCTAACAAAGGTCCTGATTTTTCCTGTAAGGACAACTTTAATTTTTTGGGAAAACATCATATCAATTTTTTTCCAAACAAAAATAACATTGGTGAGAGGCTCTGCCTTGCTAGTGCCCTGGGCGTGTGCTTAGTGTGCCCAGGGTGGGTTGTCTGGCACTGGAGGAAGGGAAGGAGGGGGGCTCCACACAGAGCAGCCCCACAACACTCCACGGCCAAGCAGCTGTGAATTGGCGGCCTAGAGCCCCGACATCCGCCTCAACTGCCTACATCTGCTCTGTGCGTGCTTCAATTACTTCCTTTACAGAAACAGAATGACCAGCCCAGTGGGTCTCAAACTGGAGTGTGAATCAAAATCACCGGGAGGGGCCGTCCCGGTGGCGTAGCGGTTAAGTTCGCACGCTCCGCTTCAGCAGCCTGGGTTCGCTGGTTTGGATCCCAGGTGCTGACATATGCACCGCTTGTCAAGCCATGCTGCGGCAGGCATCCCACGTACAAAATAGAGGAAGATGGGCATGGATGCTAACTCAGGGCCACTCTTTCTCAGCAAAAACAGGAGGATTGGCGGCGGATGTTAGCTCAGGGCTAATCTTCCTCCAAAAAAAAAAAATCACCTGGAGGGCTTGTTAAAAGACAGATGGCTGGGCCCCATCCCAAAGTTTCTGAGGAGGTAGGAGTCTGCATTTCTAGCAAGTTCCCCGATGATGCCCATGTTGCTGGTTCAGAGACCATGCTTTTAGAACCACTTATCTAGCCTAAACTACTCATTTTACGGAGAAGAAACTGGAGCACCAAGAAGGGAAGGGGCTTGCCAAAGATCACACAGTAGGATCCTGGTACAGCCAGATCCGGACCTAAGTATCTTCTCCTCCTTACGTGACGCCATGTGCCTCCATTCGGTAGCTACATTAGTTGCCAGCCCACAGAGGAGCCATAACGGGTCTGATGAGCCCTTTGTACTTACAAAATTTAAGTTTTATATTTAAATTTTAAATATAGTTGCTAATAATCAAATGAGACTCCTTGGGTCGTTAGGTTTATTAGTGAAACCCAACCAATCTAAGCTGTTGTTTCTATTTGCTTTTAAAACTTGATTTCTCCTTTCTCCCCCTTTTTCTCTGTCCTTTTCCTCTCTGTCTACATTCTTCAGAGCAATTTGCAGTAAGATTTCCCCAAAGACTAATATGTTTACAAGTTCTCTTTTGTCTTGAGTCCAAGCATCTCCTTCACCTTTTCCAGTAAAACTGCATCCCGCTGCCCCATCCATCATCACAGAGGCAGACGGAAGGCATGGAGGGCTGAAGCATCGGGCACGCAGCCTTGCAACACAAAGCACTACAAAAACCTTTTCACGGAAACCCAAATTCACAGCAATTAGGCAAGAAGACACACATAATCAAAGGCATGTTAGTCTGAAAATTATTTTCTTTGTTTAACAAAGACTTTCTTAAGTGTCTACTACATGCAAAGGGGCATGCCTCATTAGTAATTGGGGCCTGTCAGTCTAGGGTTTTCCTTTTTGCTGAGCCTTACCCTGCTTTTAACTGTGCCATTCTGTGTCATGGTCCTATTCCTGAGCATCTAATACACATTCTACTCAGTGTTTAGGTATTCAATACATGTTGAATTGAGCTGAGTTTAAGCCTGGTTGGACCCTACCGATTGCTCTTAGGAAATTCTCATTCTTCCCATTATTTTGTAATAATAGGCTACATATTATCCCAACCAAAATCTGGCAACTTTATCACAGTGCCTGAGTACACATTCTTCTCTACCCAGCATCCCAAAACTGAAGAGGCTAGGAGTAACCCACTTTGAAGGGAGGCACGATGACATAAAATTGAGCTGTTTAAAATGGAAACCCAACAATGACCGGAGGTGAAAGGAGAGGACCTGAAGTCTTAGAACTCTTGTGGATGGTGAGGTGGGAAGACACTAGAGACAGAATACTAACAAATACTTTTTTTTCAGATAGTTATTATATCAGAATTGAAGAAGGTAGAAAACAAAAAGGAAAAACTTAAGAAAAGGGGGAGCAAAGAGGCCTCTGGAGGATTTAACGTAGCCCTTGAACTAGGAAGGAGAAAGACCAGGGAAATTCTGTAACTGGGGAAATTGAGGCAAAGAGACTGGGCTGGGGTTCAGAGACCTTGAAGACTCCAGTTTCAAACTGGAGTCGAAAGAGCAGAGAGTGAAAGGACTCTGCTTCTTGGGACTATGGGAGCTGAAATACACAACTCTGAGCAAACGTAAGAAAATGAGATTAGCAAAGGTGGCCCGGAAGATGGAGGAACTGGCAATAATATAGTCAATTCCCCCTGAGTCTCTGTTACATGAAAGGGAATGAAGACAAACTCTCTACGTATGATTTTACTGTCAAGATCTCCACACTCTTCAGCAAAGCAATACCTGTTACTCTAAACCAGTGCTTCTCAGGTTTCAAAGGGCACATGAATCCCCTAGGGGCCTTGCTGAAACACAGATTTCAGGGCTCCATCTCCCGAGATTCTGACTCAATAGGTCTGCAGTGAGGCCCAGAATTTGCATTTTTAACAAGCTCCCTGGTGATGCTGGTGCCGATGCTGCTGACCTGCAGACCACACTTTGAGGAGCGTTGCTCACACGGCCAACCTAGTGGGGAGGAATGCTCTGAGCATGGAGGAGCAAAGCTGTGGACACCAGGAGGTGTCCTCATTGGAGGAGACTGCCCCCTCACTCCCTGAGATAGTGGCAGGTGAAAACAACACCATGGCCCCCACCCCAGTTATCTCATCTCCATTCTCCATACTCTATGCCTGCAGTTCCTTTAGCCACTTACACATTTTCTCCAGATCCTTCGACTCTGGAAGCAATGATATCAAAGGCCCTGGGACAGGTCCATGGCCAGCAGACCCCTTAAGCATTTAGGAACCACCCAGGGTTCAGGAGAGATAAGCCCTTGGCTGGCTTCATTTATATGTCTTGATGTCTGGGGCCAGCGAATGGGGAACATCCCTGAGAGTGCAGGAGTCTCCCCATGCTTGGTGCTCAAGCAATACACAGGACTTCCTCAAGTGACTGCCCAGCAAGGAGCTCTCTGCGTGCATTTCATCTAAGATGCTTCAACAAGATCAGAGATCTGAATGCAAAATTGTAAGTAATAGAGATGGAACTAGCCTAATATCTCACTTAGGGCCTATCCCAGGGGACCAGACTAAGAAAAGCAATTACAGTACAAGAACTGAGTTTTTTCACACATGGGATTTAGAGATTTCATACAGCTTTGAAGGGCTTCCCATCTTGCAAACTGTTACCTCCTCCAAGTGACAGCGTGTGCAGCAGTTCTGAGCTGTGAAAGGAGACCAGTAAATGCAGGCAAGGAATCCCATGTCCAGACCTGGCATACTTGATCAAAACTACTAACAACATCTCATTCTTCTTTTTTCTTCTTCTCCCCGAAGCGCCCCAGCACATAGTTGTATATTTTAGTTGTGAGTGCCTCTAGCTGTGCTGTGTGGGACGCCACCTCAGTATGGCCCAATGAGCAGTGGCCATGTCCATGCCCAGGATCTGAACTGGCAAAACCCAGGGCCGCCAAAGCCCAGAGCATGAAATTAATCACTTGGCTATGGGGCCGGCCCCACAATATTTCATTCTAAGAGCATATGAAGGAAATTTCCCTCAATAGAGGGACGTTTACTATTTTCCAATTATTTTAGTTCTGAGTGGTCTTCATTTTTTCCTGTTGGATTATCACAGGATTGGAATGTGTTGAAGAAGGTAAAAAGTCCCATGGTAACAAAGCTGGTTGAAAGAGATCGTGCGTGACTCATGGAGAAAGGGTGTGTATGTTCAGAATTCAAGTTAATTCAATACCACAAACGTCAACGGAGGAGCCCTCTGGGCCAGACACTGTGCTGGGGGGTGGAGAGCACCAAACTCAGAAGGAATGACCCCAATGACAGTAACAATCTCTCACTTCTTTCCAGTGATTTATGCCAAATGTTAATTTAAAAAACAGTTTTACAACTGTTAACTCTCTTCACTTTCAGAATCACTTTACAGAGTAGGCGCAGCAGGAATTAATACCATCCTTCAACAGGTAAACTGCGATTCAGTGGTTAAATGAGGTGTCCACGCCTGGCCCTCACCTTTCATTATTAGATTTTATTACTAGCTTTTATTATCAAGTGTTGACAACTAACATATGGAATCAGGTTCCATGGGGAACTCCTGTGTTTGAAATCCCTAGGATTTAAGAAGCTGCAAGGCACTACACATGACTGAATGTAAGGCACAATTTAGCACAGTATGTCGGTTATTCTCTGCCATTTCTGCCCCTGTCTCCCCCTGCTCTGTGCCCCGAGAGGCCCGCTCCACAGCTGCATAACCCAGCCACCTTTTCAGTAGCGTCTGGCCAAGGAAAGGAACCCTCAGACCGAAGGGCAGCAAGGGAGAGAGGGCCGGGTCTTTCTCTGCCGCTCCCTTGACTGTCCTTCCTAGACTGGGACCGCCCTGGGTCCAGCTCTCACTGGACACTGGTGACACCTCCCCAGCCCCCTAAGGTTGCTAACAGCTCCCCACTCTTGCTAACCTCTGAGTGCCTCACCACCCCTTGTTGGTTCCCTTAACCCCACCCACACCTCTGCAAAGACTGCCTTCATTAAAATCTCTTGAACCACCCCAGTTCCTGTTTCCCTGCTGGGATCCTGAACCATGCACCCCTCTCTCTCACATAGCCCTAACCTGTAAAAATAAATCTAATGCCTGGAGGAACACAGTGAGCCTAAGACATCCACAGCGACACACTCATCGATTTTTCCCTCTTAATAATTAATATTTGTTTCTCCAGTGCCTATTTGCCGCAACCCTACCTCGGGCCATTGTTTATCTCTGGCCTGGACTTTTGTGACTGTCTCCTAAGTGGACTTGGTCCGTGGAACCTCCCACCTCCAATCAATTCTCTCCATGGCTGGCTACTGAGTTAAATTTCCTGGTGCACAATTTTGATCATATCATTCCTGCTATGGTACCCAAGTGACAACAGCATCGAGTCCAAACTCCTTAGCCCAGCATGCAGGGCTCTCACCTGTGGGCCCAGCCTTGTCTATGTGTGCATTTGTGCTCTCTGGTCCCCAAGCCCTCACCAAAAGGTATGATCTTCATTTTGTTTACACCATTCCCTTAGCCTAGAAAGGCCTGAACTTTGAAACTGTTCCTTTCAAATTCCAGCCTAAACGTTGCCTCCTGCTTGAAGATTTTCCGTTTCCTTACAGAGATAAATAACCACTTTCTCTTCTAAACTCTCCTGGGTCTTTTTGCATCTCTTTCTTATGGCACTTAGCATGCTGAACCTCTCAGTACAGTAATCTGCATCCATCCCCATTCTAAGCATCTTTCCTAAGCGGAGACTGTCTGGTTCACGGTGGTACCCTGAACGATGAGCACAGGACATTGCACACAGCTGGTCTCAGCAAGTATGTGTTGGATGAATGAATGCATGAATGGATTCAACTGACAATGGATTCAACAGCACCTAACACAGTGTGGTTAGACTTTAAAGTAATTTGAATGCTCAGCTGAACAAGCTGATGTATGGTAATATCATATACGAGATGCTGCATATAAACACATCCGCATATTTGCCTATTTTGTATGATTGTCTCTTAATATGAATATATATTATTTTATGTCATTTTTAAAAATATCTCTCTTTGAGGAAAGTGGTACCACATACATAAGAATCTTTTTTTAAAAAAACAAACTAAATGTGCTAAAGCTGAACAGGGTCCTAGAAGACGTTTCTGAAGGGCAACTGGATGCGTGCAGCTTTGAAATATTCTACTTCTTTCTCATTTCCTATCAGTCAGCCCCATCCTCTTCTTTCATCCAATTTTGTTTAATGAGGCTACTGCAGTGTATTTATTTTGGGGTGATTGAATTTAGAAAGACATTCATCTAACACGCAATTGCTGCTACAAGCTGGATGGCTGAATCATAACAGAGATGACGGCATTAATCCAAGGACAGCTGTTTCTTATCACATCTAACACACAAGAAAGCTCGAGCCGGGCAGGAGTTTTTGCCTCAGCTGAAGATGGGACCAATAGGATCTGAAGCAGAGATGCTTCTGGACAGGTGCAAGTAGGGAAGGAGAAAGACGAACTGCCCATGAGGGACTAAACCTTTGATTTTTAGAACTATATCTGTCTGATGTGTAAGAGTTGCTTCTGGCCCTTTGGGATGCTCAGGAAGTTCCAGTTATAAGGAGGTAAGTCTGTTGTCAGTAGTTGCAACTATTAAAGGACCATGACAACAATCCTGGCTCACATTTGCGTGTACGTCACAGTTTATCACATGCTTTCACTTTCACTGTCTCAGGCAAGGTAAGCCGCCCAGGTGCCAAGAGTTCAGGGGCACGCCAAGGATGCTCCCCAGGGAGCTGGGAGTCGCCTCCTGAAGAAACCTCCATGGATGCTTGCCTGCCGCAGGTGCCCAAAGTCCACCGTTGAGGAATGACTTCTTTGAACTCAGGTACTTTTACTGCTAAAGCAAAAACGTCTCTGGAAATAAGCATTTGGCCAACTCTGTAACTCATTTACACCTGAGTATGAATGTACTCTCAGCGCCTTCTCAGCAGAAGAGTGGGCTGAGGCGTGAGCAGGTCATAAACGCAGTGAGAAAGGAAAAGAAGGTTGGGTCCTGACAAACAGACATTGCTGACACCTTCACTTGCTCCAGCTTTCAAGGTAACAGGAAACAGGCAGAATGGTGTTAATTTCAACATAGGATGTTCAGATAGCTGAGAGCTACAGAATAATCTGCCACCTACAACTACAAATCTTCCAAAGGCAATAAAATGTTACAAGAATTCAATTTTTAAAAAGCCTAAGTTTGAATCACAGTGCATCCTAACATAAACAACATTCATGCATTCATTTACCCGTCTGTTCATTCTGTAGCCAGTAAACTGAACAACCAAAACTCATGGAATATAATTAAAACACTACTTTTAATCTCCTACTACCCTTTAAACTCATCAGGGGTGGAATGGGGAGAGGGCTTCCTCTGCCTTGAGCTGGAAACTCAAGCAGGCCCCTGGGCTCTGGTGGTCGTTCTCAAGTAGCCAAAAGTCCTACCTTCACGTTAAGTCACAATTATAAACACAGTTTCAATTCACTAAATTAAAATACCCAGCCATGTAGTAGTAGAAACTTCTAACCCCACTCAGAGGGCTTTCAGCAGTGGGAAGCCAGGGTGTAAACCTTCTCTTCCCTTCCTTACTCTCCCATCTTGTTAAATGGGTTTCCGCCACCTTCTGCAGCAAGAGCGAGAGGAGGAGAGGGAGGGGCACAAGTGTCTCGTACGATTGGGACCCTGGTAAGGTGGGGTCAGATTGTGCAGTTGTCCAAAACCGACTTTCTCTTGCATAGTATCATTGTGAGTTCCTCAGAGACCAGCCCTTTCCCCGCCTCTGGGGGTCTCTCAGCCCCTAACCTGAGCAAAAACATTCTATTCAGGCAGGAGCTTCCACCCAAGGCCCTAGGAACCACTGCAGCCCTCATCCAGCTTCTCCTCAGCTTGGGCTGATTCATCTCCCCTGCTCGGATCTAAGGTGCTGCCCACACCGGCTCTCCCCTGCGCGGGCCCACATCTGCTCCTTGGAGCATTCTTTGCCTCAACAAATTCTGGGAGTGTTGGCCAATCTGGAAGCAGCAGCAACCTCCTTTGCTCTGCTGCCAAAGCATTAGCCAGCCTTGCTCTTTTCCTGTAAATTTCCAGGGCGGGAGTCAGACCCAGTCCCCAGGGCCCCCAACTGCAGGAGACACAGCTCAGGCTCTGAGTGGTCCTGTTGCAGTGAGGAGAGGTGAGGTGACATGAGGCGAGGAGGTGAGGTGAGTTGAGGTGGGCACTCACATCCCTCACCCTCGGGGGCCAGGAGTGGCACTTAGCACACTCCGTGCTCCCTCCAAAGAAATCCTCTTCAGAAGCCTCCAACCGTGGCATCTTTTCACCCTTGATGTGGGTGAGAGTACAAGAGGCATGTAACCACTTTTCTGCTAAATCCTTTTAGTAGGTTCTTCCAGATGGTCCATACCACAGCTTTGGGTATCTGATAGTCATTGTGTCTTGCTTCTCTGTGGGAACTTCCAGTCTAACACCCTACTACACTTCATTCATGTATTCTCAAACAGTTATTGAAGGTCAACCCTAGAGTAGACTTTCCCTGTTCCCCACCTCCTTTTTCCCCCTCACCTCTTCTCTTCTTCACCTTCCTGCGTCAAATGTTATGAAGAAGAATCAATCATTCTCTCTCTTCCTCCTTCCCCACAAATTTCCAGCTATCCTTGAAAACGTTTTCTTTTTCTGTACCGAAATAGATAAGAAGCAAACTGAGAAAAAGAAAAATAAAAAACTACAATAAATAATGAAAATATTGGATGCCAGATTATCTTACAAGCAGAGTAATTTTTTTAACCCAAAGTGTAGAATGTTTTCTATTTGGATTTGGTTCTTCAAAGTTCAAGTTGCAAAGTTCTTGCAAAGCTATTGCAAATACACACTCTCTAAAATGTTCTAGTAAAGAAGGAGCTTTACTATGCTTTTCTTGTATACAGGGCCTCACATAGTAGGAAACAAGCTGATGATAAACAGGGGCCAGTAAGGAACTTAATTATTATTAAAGAAATAACAAAACTGTGCCGTACTTTCTGTCACATATAAATACAGGCATATGAGTGGGATAGAATAGAAACTGAAGTTGAAAGGAATACCAAGTGCTCTGAAACTGCCCCACCAGACAACTGGAACCTCTAACAGGATTTCTGATGTATCATGTAACAGCTGTCTACTTCACTAAGTCCTTGAATTCTTGCCCCAAATACTTCTTTAAAATAATCATGATGATCGATAGCTATCATTCTCTTAGGGTTTTCTCTCTGCCGGGCGCCGGACTAAGTCATTTCTGGTGCTTATCATTTCACTCTGACAGCAGTCCTGTGAGGAAGGCAGTATTTACCCCGTGTTACAGAGGAAAACGGACCTCAGCGGTTAGCACTTGTGTTAACTCGTGTGCCTTGTAAGTGGCGAAGCTGCTGGTGACGCCAGAGCCCCTGCCTTTCGCTACACTCGCCACTCTGAGCTGGGGGTGGAGAAAAGTCAGCGTTCCACTCCTAATTTTGCCTATTTGTGTAGAAGCAAGGGAAAAGGAATTTCAGCCTCATCTGGGAGCCTTTGATTTTATTTTCAAAGAGCTACCTTAACTTCAAGTGGCCATTTGACTGGCCTTTGTGTTAGTGACACCTCCGGCAATCATGGTGACCCTCTGTTACACCGTAGGGACGCAGGGACCGAGTGCCGCTGCCACAGCCTCTGAGTTACCTCCTATTGAGGAGCGTTATCACAGCACCAATTCCAGGATGTGGGAGGAAGAAGGGGACAAGGGATCTGGGAATACAAGGCTTTAAAACATTTACTCAGAGTCAATTTGCACCTACAAAAATCAGTGTGTAGTGAGTGAGCACCTTGTTGTGTCAAGCTAACCCACCAAGATGGTATGGCAGGGTCCACATATGACGGCTCCTCTTGGATTCAGTTTCTCTGTAACCTTCACCTCCCTCATCTCTACATGAATAAACCCTCCCTTCCCCTCTTCCACCTTCTTTTTCCTCCTCCCACAAATATTTGTTGAGCACCTACTGTGTGCCAAGCCCTGGGTTAGGTACAAGAACATAACAGGGATTACGGCGTGGTCCCTGCCCTCAAGGATCTTCTAGTCTGGTAGATAAACCAGACGTGTAAGCGTACAACTACAATACTGGGTTGTGAATACAGCAATGAGGGGAAGGTCCAGGAGGGACGCGTGTCACAGAGGAGGAGAAATCCGTGAAGCTTCACATGAAAAAATAAAACCTTTCCCAGTCTTTCCTGTTTGGAGTATATTCATCCCGAGTCCAACCCGAATTCCATTCCACTGGGGAGCTCTGTCATAGCACCCTGTGGCATTTGGCTTGTATTAGTCACTTTTGGCTGGGTTTATCTCCTCCATTCCGTTCAGCATTAGTTCGCTCCCCATGAGCACTGTGCCAGCCACGCTTTGGGAGAGGAGAATGACAAAGTCAATCCCAGGACCCGTTCCTTGGGGAAACTTGCAGGAGGAGAACTCTGACACGAGAGGGTGAGCCAGGCGCCATGGAGGATGACGTGGGGATCGATGACATCCCATTAGAGGAGGCCGCCGTCATGGAATGCTTTAAGGAAGAATTGGCACTGGGGATGAGCTCTGAAAGGCGAGCAAGATCCCTCTAGTCAGAGATGGGAAGGGAAGGCGTGCTTTGCCTTGTAACACATTCAGAGAAAGCAGCAAGGTGGGGAGAAAAGGAAGACAGCGCGTTTGCGGGGACCGAAGTAGGCTAATAAGGTGGCATGTAGGGGACAGGGTGGAGGATAGGAGTGTAATTAGAGAAAAACCTGGAAGGGCTAATTTGCACCAATCTGTGGGGTCTTTAAATATTGGTGGTATATTTGCACTTAATACATAGGCAGTGGGATGCCATTCTGTGGAGAGTTACGTGACCGAAGTTGTTTTGTATGGATTGTGGCTGAGGAAAGATAAGAGATAGGGAGCCCACTCAGCAGGTGACTGTAGCAGGCAGGTGAGAGGAACTGCAGCTGCTGGTGAGAAGCGGCGCGGAGGTGGAGAACCGGCACCCTCGAGTCAGGGACTGAGTGCCAGCCATTTGTACCCCCACAATGTCCGGCACTGTTCCCTGCCCTCAGTTTCATAAATATTTCTGAAATTGAACTGTATTAAAGATTCAGTTGAAAGGTGTTTTGTCTTTTTTGTTTTAATCCTGTCACCTGAGTCATCTAATGCCAAGTCATAGAAGATTCCTGCCCCAGGCTGTCGCTAGAGCTGTGGCACTTCATTCTCCATCCTTAACAAGCTCGTGTGCCATTTTAATTGGTCTGCAGTTGTCTGTGTGGACAGACGTGGTTTCCTCTGGAGTCACATGGAGCTGCCCCACCCTTTCCTGCCAGCTCTGGCAGCCGGAATATCCTCGCTGAGAAGGCTCGGGGAGCCTACTCAGCTCCAAGCCTGCAAAGATTGGGCTCTCTGAGGAGTGCTGAAGAGCAGACGGCTGCTGAGACCCATGACAGGGCAACTCTCCAGTGAGCCGGCGTACCTTCAGGCAGGCATTTCTAGGAAGGAGGAGGAGGATACAGGAGACGCAAACTGGAGGGACCACCCACAGCATGACTCTAGGATTCTAGAGAGGGCTGATATTTACATCAGTGGGGAACTGTTAAAATGGTTAAGATGACCCATTAAAATAGTTAAGATGACCTATCTAGAAAGTAACCCACCAAATGAGATGGCTTCAAATGATGGAATTAACAAGGCTGTAGTGTCTCCTGAATCCAATGCAGGGGTCAGACCGGACTGAGGTCAATATCTCAGTTTAATCAAAAGATAATAATGGCTAATTTTATTGAACATTTACTATGTGCCAGACACTTTTCTAAGCACTATAATTATATTAACATATTTAATCCTCACAACAACCCTATAAAGTGAGGACTATTATTATCCTCATTGTACAAGTGAGGAAACAGGCACAGAGGGGGTAAGACTTGCCCCAGGTCACACAGCAGGTAGGTGGTGGAGCCTGAATTTGAACCCAGGCAGTCTGGTTCTAGCATGTACTGAATGCAACACTCTCCTGCCTTTCTCTTGTCTCTTATGCTCATCACTCTGATCAGCAGGACTGGAGGACAAGAGAGGCCTGAATTATAACATCTCATTCTGAGACATGAATGTATGGAGGCTCAGCATGGCACAGTGGGAAAAGCTTGAGTTTCACATGCAAACTGCCTTAAAACTCCATTTCCATTGTATATAAGTGAGTGACCTTGGGCAAGTTACTTAACCTCTAAGGTTAGACAGATTCTTGGGTGTCGGATGGAGGCAATACAGTCTTCAAGCTTGTTATGAGCAAAACAATGTACCCAGCCCAAGCTGGCACAGTGTGGGAGCTCAGTAACAGTCATCACCATAAAGGAAGGAGGTCTGTGCAAAGTCTGGGCAAGGAAGCAAAGAGTAAGAATGTATCCTCATACATCCAGCAGTGCTCAGAGGAAAGAGTGTCTTGGTTCTAGAAAGGCTGAGAGGGGCCATTCAGTGCTGCCTTCCCTGCAGCTTGGTGGCCATACCCCTCAGGGACACTGGCCCCTCTTCTCCAGCTCTGGGCTCACGATGGGCCTTCCAGGCTGTGACCTGGTCTTTGCTCCTCCTGCTCCAGCAGCTCTGCCCGCAGGGGTCTATCTAATCCTGCTGTTCGTCCTCCTGGGGGGCAAGGGGGAGCGGGCACGGGCACCGCTCCTCAAGCCTTCCTTCTGATACTGGAATTCTCAGCCAGGCTTTCACGCTAAGCCTCGACACCTGACTTCTGCGCCTGAATTCAAGCAGATAAAGTAAACAATAGTGTTATTTGATTTTTCTTTTCAGTGTAGGTGGAATTTAAAAGAAAACTCTCTTCTCTTTCACGGTGAAGCAGTGATGTCCTAGAGAGCGGCCAGCAGTCTGAGCTCTCTCTGCCTCTTACTAACTGTGTGACCACGAGCAGCTCGAATCCCCGCCCCCTTTACCTCAAGTGTTCCCAGAATGATGGGGTGAAATAACAGACGTGAACATGTGCTCTGATTGCGAAGAAGCAGGTGCATAGAATGGCAGGGTTATTATCACTGGGGTTTATCTAATTTGTGAAATTCTGGCAATGTTAAATAAGATTGTTCTAAGCCATCTGGGGCTTGAGGTGCCCTGGAATCTCGAGGCTGGAAAGTGTTGTCAGTACTAGGGGCAACAGTGAGTGATCCTGAAGGAAATAGAAATGAGATTGTCCTTTGAGAGTTAAACTAGGACATCAACACATAATTGATTACAGTAGAAATTTGCTAAGTCACCTTAAAGAAACAGAATGATTCTCAGACTAGGAGAACTTGAAATCTGACTGAAAGTGTTAATACAGCTAGAGAAGGCAAGCCTCAGTCAGAAGGGAGGTTTACTAGCCATGAAAATGCAAGCAAAGGAGGCCAGACAAGCAAACCTTGGCATTGCCCATCTAATACCATCCAGGGCAGAGGGGCGCTGGTTAAGAAAGTGACCTAGGCAATTCCGGTGACAAGTACCTACCTATTATAGAGGTCAAGTTCAGATTCTCTAAATACCTTTTTAATGATTCCCCCTTGTCCTAACTCCAAGCTTATCAAGCAGTCTGCTTTTGATTTGGCTTCCCATGTAGATCCACCTGCAGGAAATGTATACACTAGCTGTTGGACTTGGGCATCCTTTGGCAATTATATTTCTTACCGTGAGTTAATAAGCTGACACCTAATTACAACATGACTTCTTCTACGCCCTGCTTAGAGGGCTAGAATGCTCTAGTCGTAGGACTTGAGCATTTGATACTTTCATCAATTCCAGTTTTCCTTGTAAATTACTAAACTAGCACCCTGGTTATATATAGGAGCCTTGTGAACTTGGATCCATCCTTGAGGGCTGAAAAATCAGGTTTTTTGAGCCTGACAGGCAAAGGGCAAAAACTGGACCCTGTGAGACACTAAGGTAATGCCCCATTGGGAAGGCCTTTAGGGAGATAGCCAGCTGACCTTCTCCTGGAGTCATCTGATCCTTGTCACTGTCCACGCTATTTCTCTTGGAACACTACAGAAGGAACTGACCCCCCATGCAATGCAGGGTTCCCCTCTATGGCAACAACAGATGAATAAGTCCAAACTCTTTATCCTGTCTGTCTCGTTGGGATCCTGGCCTGCCTTCCCCATGTTATGTCTCATTACTCTCCTACACACTCTCAACTCCAAACTTAATATCTTTTCTCATGCTGTCCATTTTCGGCTAGAATAACCTTTTTCCCTCCACTTCTCAGCGCCATCTGCCAAATCCCATCTTTGCTTCAATACTCAGGTCAGGTGTCTTCTTCTTCTTCTTTTTTTTTGTCAGGATGATTGGCCCTGAGCTAATATCTGTGCCAGTCTTCCCCTATTTTTTATGGGATGCCTTCACAGCATGGCTTGACAAGCAGTGCTAGGTCTGTGCCCAGGGTCTGAAACTGCGAACCCGGGGCCACTGAAGTGGAGCACGCAAACTTAACCATTTGGCCACTAGGCTGGCCCCTCCGGTGTCCTCTTTTCAATAACTACTTCCATAATTGCTATTCCATATCTGAAGTCCCATAGCTCCTTTCCTGTTCATTTGCATTTTCTATCTTATGTTAGAATTCTGCCCTAAGAGTGGGGTCTCCAAGAATTCCAGAAATAAAAGTCACCTCTCTGCTCAGAGCATCCTTCCTTTTTTTTATTTTTAGATTGGCACCTGAGCTAACATCTGTTGCCAATCTTTTTTCTTCTTCTTCTTCCCAAAGCCCCCCAGTACATAGTTGTATATTCTAGTTGTAGGTCCTTCTGGCTGTGCTATGTGGGACGCCACCTCAGCAGGGTTTGATGAGCGGTGCCATGTCCACACCCAGGATCCGAACTGGCAAAATCCTGGGCTGCTGAAGTGGAGTGTGTGAACTTAACCACTCGGCCATGGGGCCGGCCCCAGCATTCTTCCTTACAGGAAAAATTTCCCGGAAAATCAGATTCATTCAGTCTTTCATTTATTTACTCAGTCATTTAACAAATATTATTGAGTGCCTCTGTGTGCCAGGAAATGGGACACAGTGGGGAATAAGACCTACAGGGCTTCTAACCTCATGCAACTTCTAATTTAGTGGGGAAGACAGATGCTAGGAAACAATGAATAGACTACAGCTGTGACGAGTGCCATGAAGAAGCATGTGGCACTGTGAGAGCACCGTGTGAGAGGAGGCTTTTCTGAGAAGGTCACATTTAAATTAAAACCCGAGGTAAGTAGGAGTTAGCCTGGAGAAGAGGGGAGGAGCTTGAAAGAGTATGAGTTGAATGACCTCAATGAATAGTGTCACTGAGCTATGACAGCCTGATGTCTTCAATCCCTGGTTGACTGTCCTGTCTTCAGATAATGCTAGGAAAGAATTCACAAAATTTTTCCTCTGACTCCCTGTCTTTAACTCTAGGCAGACCACCCCCTTTACACTAACAGTCATCACAGTTGTCAAAGTATGAGATGACTTGTTACGCTTAAGCCTTCTTGGTTATAATTACATATCCATTAGCCAAATGATTTTATTTTTTCATGTTAACTTTTCCTAATTTCATTCTCGAAGGGTGACATTAACTTCATGCCTTCGGGGTTCTTATTATCAATCTCATCTACCACATGTAAGAAACTGTTTTCTTCACTGCTGTCTCCCCAGTGCTATGATGCCTGTCACATAGCAGATGCTCAATATATATTCATTGAGTGGATGGGTGGGTGGGTGGATGGATGGGTGGATGGGTGGATTTTATCTTTCCTCTTACACCAGAAGCTCTCTAAGAGCACAGTACTTGCCTAGTTCACATTTGGGTTCCTCCAGCACTTAGGACAGTGCCCTGCCCAGGGTGGGTAATCAATCAATCAATTATTTGAAAATAAAAAGTCTTTTTGCTTTGCTTGACCTTTTTCCTGACCGGAAGAATCCTCTGCTTTTTCAGGCATTGGTTCCATAGTTAAACTGCTCTGGCTTTTGAAGTTCTTCCCACTCTTGGGTTAATATCTGCCATCTCACTTGTCCTAGTTCTGACCCCTGGGCCAATGAAGAACAAACCGTATCCTCTGCCCCATGGCAGCCCTTCTGATGTTGGGGACAGTGACCAGGTTCCCTGTAGTCACTTACCCACAAGACATCTCTCCAGTGTGAACTCAGGTACTTTAAAATACTTTGAAGTACTCCTAACATGCTTCAAAGGAGGACACATTCCTCATAGGTTTGTGAGGCGTTCTGAACTCCCACAGAGAGCACTGTGCAACTGGTTCTCTCTCCAGGTCAGGAACCCAGACCAGAATCGACGGCAATAATGATAATTAATGTTTACTTCACAATTAATTATGGCTTACTGGTTAATCCACATAGCACCTCTGGGATATAGGTCAGGGTTTCTAGGCCTATCAATGGTCAAAGAAATGAGGCAGAGGACAAGGACCTAGGCATATTTTACACATATGCTGGGGCTGAGTGGAGGAGAGAATTGCAGTGCTGGCAACTCTTTCACTCAAGAACCCACATCCGGGCTGATCCACCTGCAATCACCACTGGTCTCTCTCCACGGCCTTGAGAATCACTTTGGGTCCAATCTCATTAAAACCAGATCTGTGAAATGCTGCAAATTCTAGGATGAGGGGTAAAGAGAGACGAGCACACAGAAGACAGACACTGAGGGCTTCCTGTGTGTCAAGCTCTGCACTGGGCCCTGCGTCTTGGTGTTACATCAAAATGTTTATGTCATTTTGTATGTCAAATATATCAAAAATGTTTCCAAATACAATACCTTACAGCAACCCAGAGCTATGCATACAGGTTTGGTATTATTTGAAATAAGAGAACTGTTGGCTGGAGGCTCAAATATCTTTTTGTTACACATAGATTTTACTGTAGTGGGATTTACTCTGAATCCGCTGAGAACTGATACAATTGGATCACAAAGAGTCTGCTGAAATAAGTGCATCTATTTAATTTCATCAGTTTCATTGTACTGTAATGCATAAGACATTTTCAGTGATTTCTTTCGTCAAATAAAGAATCCTTTCCAAATCACTTTATAATTTGAGTAAGTCCCCTCTTTAAACTGGATTTTCAAGTGTGAGGCTTCCTCCAAGCAGTGATTCTTAAGCTTTTGGGAGATTTTTGAGTCCTTCGAGAATCTGGTGACAGCCACTTGGGCTCTCCCTGGAAGACTACACAGATTCACGTATGCACAGAAGATTGCATAAAATTCAGGATCTGTGAACTGAAGGTAAAGATCAGAAAAGAAACTGGCCCCTGATGAGGGTTTGTAGCCATCGTAAGGGCTTTGATTTCCACTCTGAGTCAGATGGGAAGCCACTAGAAGATTTAGAACTTGCCTTTTAACAGGAGCTTCCTGGCTACTGTGGTGAGAATAGACTTGAAGGGGGAAGAGCGGAAGGAGGCGACTGCAGTCATCCAGGGGAGAGGGGCTGGTGGCTGGAACCAAGGTAGAGCAGTGGAGGAGTGAGAGGTGGTCAGACTCTGCCATAGTTAGAAGGTGCATCAACAGGATTTGCTGACCAGATCGGATGTTGTGTGTGAGCAAAATGAATGAGTCAAAGATGACTCCAAGGTTTTTGGCCAGAACAATTTGAAGGCTGGACTTGCCATGCCATGGAATGAGGAAGACTGAGTAGGTGCAAGTTTGTTGGAGGCAGGGCACTGAGAGGAAGAATATTAGGAGCCAGGTTTCAGACATTTTAAACTTGGATGCCTATTAAACATCCAAACAGAGATGCTGAGTAGACAGTTGATGTCTGGTCAGGAATTCTGAGAGGCTGTAATAATAGTCATCTGTAAAATTGGAATATGATATAATTATACTTACACAATAATACTTGTTATTGGGAGGATTAAACAAGTCAATGCACGCAAAGTTCTCAGGGCAGGGCCTGGCACACAATATGCCCTTGATACATTTTAGCTAATACTTTTATTAAAACTTAAATACTCTCAGTCAGTATTTCTATCATTACTATAAAGTTATGAGTGTGGTTGCTTTTAAGATTGATAAGTTGTTTCTGGTGTCAGTTCCTAGGCATGATTTGAAAAAGAAAACAAAATCTTGAGCAATGGCAGTGACTTCAGAACGGGTTTCTAGCCCCCAGAGTTTAAAATTTGGAAGGCTTTTGTATGCATTCGACAGTCGTCATAGGTAGGTTATGTCACATTTCTTAAACAATCAGTATGTTACTTCTACAACCCAGAATTTATTTCAAGTTTTGGAGCAGGTCTGACGTGGAGAGAGAGGCAGTTTATGTGGAGAAATTGAATACCAGCAAGGATCCTGCTGGGGAAGACCGTCCCTGCCCATTCACGTGGTCCCGTGACACAGAGGTTTAAATGGAAGGCAGATGGGACCTGACTGACTGCCTTGTTCGACTTCAATAGCTACAGCCATTATCGCCGGCCACAAGTTCATCTGGCTCCTTTTAAAACTGATTCACAAAATTCACAATGCATGTCTTCCTGAAATAGCAAGCTTCTTAGAGGAACCTTCCTTGAAGAAGCACACCTTTGCTATCTCTTAATTTATTCAGTGATCTCTAGCTGTTTTATGTTGGGAAAGTGGAAACAAGAGCTGGTGTGGTGTTATCACACACTTCTAGATCTTTGAAGCAATGAGCTTCTAACATCAAAACCTAAACAGCACTTGACGTTTCCCATTCTTTTTACATCTCTTTGAATTTTGACTATAAATCCTTGACCCTGTAATTCCCTTCAGCATCTATGACAGGTCTAATGCTCCATAATTGTCTATTAATAATCCTCCTAATCTCTATCTGTATCCAAAGGAAAGAGGTGATGAAGCGGTTCAAACAGTTCAAAAATGCTTTTGTGACAAATAGATGACTAAAGTGGCATACAATCTCAGGTCTTGTTTGATGGATTTAGCAAAAGCAGCACAACACAGACTTGGGAGGGTGCACCCGTGAAGGGAGAGAGAGCGGAAAGGACACAAAAGACAGGCTCCTTTCCCGAATCCTTGCTTCCTTCCATCTGTAAAGGAGGTCACATAAGCTGAGCGGACTGCAGCTAACGAGCAAGGCATTGCTTAATTAAACTTCACAAAACACCAGTTTCATTCCTTCTCCTTGATTCTTTTGCAAGTTTCTAATAATCGCTACATTCACTGTGACTATGCTTCAAGCAGACTCCAGAGGTGGCTCCACGTGAGAAAACAGCTCTTCTCCCCCCCCTGTCCCCCAGGAGCCAGGCGAGGACACCTCAAGGACTAAAACCTCAGGGCCCCACAGTCCAGCCGGACATGCGAGGGGCTGAGGGCCCCCCACATCTATTCCAGCCTCTCTCTGGCTGTGTGCCCCAGAACTCTAGGTGGAGGAAAGCTAACAGATCTGAGAACTGATAACTCCAGTGGAACCAGTCCAGTTGATCTGTGGCAAGAACTTAATGAATTTGTACTTTGTCTCTTTTTCTATTTTAAAGGAGATCTTTTTTGTTTTCTAACAACTTTAAAAGTAAATTTTAGCTTTATGTTTTTCCAGTCAAGCTTAGGGAGAAAAGGAAAGAGTTTTGTTTACATGCAGGCATGGGGGTGACAGAGAAAAAGGCTACCTAGTGAGAAATGTTTATACCCTAACATCTCTTCGGCCTTAAAATTCAGAACTCAGGCCCACCAGAAAAATATAGGCGTCTTTTGTCCATGGGCAGCATGACCATAAAATTTATCATCCAAACCAGAATACTTTTTAGAGTGAAACAAGGCAATATGAATAATGCCACCAGTATAACAAGCATAAACTGGGACTGTCCAGGCGAACCAGACATCACCTTCATTGCCAAAGGAGTCCCTAACCCATCGAAATCTTCATCACTCAAGAGACCCAAAGAAGGTTGCGTGGCTGCCACAGAGAATAACGCCCTCTTCTCCCCACTGGGATAAATAGGTCCCCGTGTTTTGTTGTTGTTTCTTTTAAGATTGGCACCTGAACTAATATCTGTTGCCAATCTTCTTCTTTCTTTCTTTCTTTTTCTTCTTTGCCCCAAACCCCCCAGTACATAGTTGCATATTCTAGTTGAAGGTCCTTCTAGCTCTGCCATGTGGGACGCCACCTCAGCATGGCTTGATGAGGGGTGCTAGGTCCCCGCCCAGGATCCGAACCAGTGAAACCCTGGGCCGCCAAAGCGGAGTGTGCGAACTTAACCACTCGGCCACGGGGCCGGCCCCAATGCTAGTGTTTTATGAATGTAAGAACAAGTATCTCTTTCCTTCTCCTTTCTCTTATCCAATAATCTCTCTAGCCATTTTAATTGCTGAGTCCTTTTGCAAGTTCTGTCTATCCAGCCCTGCTGCCACCTTAGCCCCTATATCCTTCACCCAGAACGTTCATCCAGGGGTCAGAAGGTTATACAACTCATCTCCTGAATCCAGTGGGCAGTGAACTGAATATTTAAAACTCACTGAGAGAGACAGTAGGATTTAGAATTAATCTTATCTGCCCCCCCAAAGCAGGACAGGGGTCCTATGGCAATTTCCTAGGTCCTATCAGATAGGCAGCCCTTTCCAATACCAGCATGGGGCTCCTCCAGGGCAGGGAACATGCACAATCCAGCTCTCTATGCACAGTGGCCCCGCCCAGCACAGGGGCTGGCGGAGGTGGGTTCTCAGCAGGCGCTTTGGAAGGAGCAGGCTGCTTCCTCTCATCCCTCAGCTCCGGTCCCTGAGCACCTAGGGTGTGCAGTGAGGGGAAATCCTGCCCATGATCCCATGTGAGCTGGCTGGACCGGGCTTCTGCTGTCAGGCCACAGGGAATGGCTACCATTCTGCTTCTCTCAAGTCCTGTGCTGAGCAAAACGAAGCCTCCCACAGACTCCGGGTACCAGGACTGGGCTCACGCTGAGTCTGTGTGGTTCTGTTCAGCTCAGGAACACTCAGCAAAGCCCATTATCTTCTCAGCCCCAGGCTGGATGCTGGAGCTACAGAAGGAGAGTTGTCTACAACCTGGAAAGGTTATGTACGCATCGGGGCGCGGGTAGCTAACAGCAACGACCCTGCGGCTGAGTGGCCTGGGTTGCATGCTAGCTCTGCAACTGACCACCTGACTCTCCTTGGATGAATATTCGACCTCTCTCTCTACTTGAGCTTTCTGTTTAGAAAATGGAAATAAGAGAGCCAGTCTCAGAGGTTTGGAGTGAGAATATTAACATCATTCTGATTACGATAATTATGATTGAGAACCATGCTTGTCAGAGAGTAAATACTCAATAAATTTAACTATTACTTATTTTTGTGTTTTGGTTCCTCCTCCTGGGGGCCTAAAGCTTGGCCCATTTCCCTTAATTCTCCCTGCCTCTGGCTGGTTCCCTCATCTCTCAGGAGGGGTTTTTCTCTGCTCCTGGCCCATCTCTATGCTGAGGGCCAAAAGTGACACCTGTCACACTGTTATTTGGCCAGTGCTTTGTCCACTGGGATTCAAATCCAAAACCTTCAAGAGGTTAGGTGATTATCTACCTTTTCTGAACCCGAGCGAATCATTCCATAAGCATTTTTCTGAGAAGGTGAGGAAGCTCTTGGTCAACACAGACGAAGGACCAGGTTTGAGAGGAGTTGCCCTGAGCCACAAGCCTGTGCTCCTGAGCACACCATGTGCCACGTTCTTCCAGTCCCTTCAGGGGCAAAGGCAGGAGTTTCCACATGGCTCTCAGAATTCTGACACCAGTGAACAGTGAGCACAAAGAAGATTCCCAAGATTTTAAAATGAGAATGTTATTTTCTTCTCTATTCACTCTAAGTTCTCTACCAAGTACTGGATCTAATTAACTAGCAACAGTTGGGTGTGATGTATTTATTCAATTAGGTATATATGTACTCTTCCCTGTGCTTCCCGAGGAGGTTTTAATATAATTATCAAAGCCATTACCACCCATTTAAGATAGGTAAACTTCAAAATAAACTGGATTTTTTGACTTAGCTAAGGCAATTCTAAATTTCCATGACTTGATCGTTAACAGCCTCAAACTCCAAATAATCTCAATTCACCCGCTTACCATTTCCATTGAGAAACATTGCATTGCTGTCATGCCTGCTCCAGCCAAGTTCCAGGCGGTACTCTTTGCATCATTGCCAACACTTAAATTTTGGATAATTTCAGTGCAAAGAAATAATCAAAAATTTTGGCCAATAAACATAAAAACTCTCCCCAAATGTGGTCATTCTATTATTAGTGAAAATTTCCACTGCTCTGCCACCCACCTATTCCCACTCCAATCCTTGGAAAACGTTTCCTTCAGACAGACCTGAGTAAGATCCTTAAGATTCAATGGTGAGCTATTGTGCCCCAGAGATCTCTACTTCCAGGGTGACTTAAGCAAGTCTCTATCCTAGCTTGGTTTCCTTTTACTGAAGACTGCTGCTGGCCTGGAACCAATGGTTCAGTTACCAGATGCTCCTAATACACACTTACCTGCTTCCTTCTGCTGGTGTCCACAGTCTTCACGCTCATCACAGAATCCCAGAGCATCAATCCTGGAAGGGACTTTAGAGACTAGCCAATCCAAGGCCTCATTTTACAAATATGGATACTGGAGCCCATAATGCGGAAGACACTTGTCCAAGGTCACACAGCTCATTAATGAAGGAGCTGGGGCTGGAATTGCTGAACTGGAGATTCATCTCCCTGTGGTGTCATTCTTCTTCCAACCGGTTCTGTGCTCTCTGCCCGAGTTGGCTTTCATGCACTCAACACACATTCCACACCCTCCTGGGATGTGCCAGCAGCCTGCATGGCTCACCCTGAGTGAACTAACCTGGTTCAGCTGGCCTGGGCTCTTTACCTGCAGAGGGATGAGTGTCATGTGACTCTCTTGGAAACACGCACACTGTGTCGGGACCCGTGCAATGTTCACGTGTGTCCATCATTGCAAGTCTGCCAAGTCCATCATGCTGAGAAGCAAGCAGAGCCTACAAGTCATTTATAACGCCTGAGAGTTTTAAGTTCTTTTTCTCAGGCCTATAATTTCAGACTACCCTACAACCAAAGCTTTGCTACTATCCCCATAAATCAACTTATTCAACAATGAACATTTACTTAGGAGATACTTACTGAAGAGTTCCCATTTGCTAGGCACTGTGCTAGCATCACGGATACAAAAACGAGTAAGACTTGATTCCTTTCCTTTTTCAAGGGAGGAGAAAGGCACATAAACAATGTTAAGATATGGGGCAAAGTCCTTTGACACTGACAGGAGTAGGCACAGGTCTTGTAGACACAGAGAAACAGCAGCTAAGCCAGCACAGGAGGGTTAGTGGGGACTTTTTTTAAAAATAATCTTTTATTTTAGAATAGTTTAAGATTTAGAGCAAAGTTATAAAGTTAGTACAGAACATTCCCATATATCCCTCACCCCAGTTTCCCAGAGTATTAACATCCTGTATCACTGGGGTACATTTCTCACAACCAAGGAGCCAATGTTGGTACATTACTTTTAACTAAACTAGTAGAGACTTTATGAAGGAGGTAACATCTAAGACGATTTCTGAATGACATTAGGAGTTAGTTAGATGAAGAGGTAGGAAAAAGAATTTTAATCAGAAAGAAAAGCATGTGTAAAGACCCAGAACTGAGAGTTTGGTGAGGGAACAGCCAGCGGCAGCATGTGGGAGATTTGGAGGGAAACAAGAAGGAGCGAGGAAGAATAAAGAAGAGGCACTAGATGTCGGAAGAGGAGCAGAAAGGCATGAGGTTGGTCAGGAAAATGGAGGCCAGATCAATAAAAGGCCTTCTAAACAGGCCCAACGTGTTTGTACTTTTTCCTGAGCTCAATGAAAAATAATTAAAGTATTTTATACAGGAGACTGACATTATAAAAATTATATTTGGAAAGATTATTTAGACTGCAGGGTGGAAAATGCACTAGCAGGGATAAGACAGAAGAAAGAAGACCAGTTGGTAGATGGTGGAAGGGATAGAAAGAATATAATAGATTAATATAATATGAAATAAAAATGGATTTAGAGATATTAAGGAGACAGAATCGATAGAACTTGGTGGGTAAGTAGATGTAGAGTCGAAGAGAGAGGGAGAATCACGGTCCACACCCAGATTTTTGGCTTTGGCAAGTGGACTGGATGGTGGTGTCAATCATTAGGCAACAGAGCTCAGGAGTTAAGTCCGATTAGGAGGGGAAGATGAGTGGTTCCACTTTGAACAGTAGAGTGTGAAGTACCCATGGGACATCCAAGGAGACAGTGAAGTCAAGATGTTGGTTGGATATATAGGTCTGTGGTTCTAGAAAGAAACATGAGCTGCAGACACATGTGGTGAATCATTAGTCTAAGGATGGCAACTGAATCTAGACTAGATTGCCCGTGAGTATAGAAGAGAAGATGGTCCAGGAAAGAACCTTAAAGAACACTGCCATTTAGGAGGTGACCCTAGGAAGAGGTGTGGAAGGAGGGTGGGGAGCATCCAAAAGGAAAACCAGAAGAATGTGGTATCTTCCAAGAGTAGAGAGCTTTCCTGAAAGCGCTGTGTGACCAACAGCGTCAAATGCTGCAGAGGGGTTGAGATCCACAAGGGTCCCTTGGATTTGGCAATAAGGACTTAAAGGAGGCAGTTTCAGATAATAGATGGGGCCAGAAGCCTGATCTGTCCTTGGGCTGCAGAATAAATAGGAGGAGAGGACTGTGGGGGTGGGTCATTCTTTCGAAAAGACTCACCATGAATCAGAGGCCAGAGATAACTTAAACGAGACTGACAATTGGTACTAGATACTGTTGTAGTAAAAAGTTACCTGATCCATTTAGAATATGACCAAGCCATAATTTTTCTGGTGAAAAATTATTCCTTACTATTAGTAGTAGCTATCATTTATAGAATGCCCACTATAAGCCAGGCACTTTAAGTCATTATTTTATTTAGCCCTTAAAACAACACTTTGAAGTAGATGATAGATCGCTCTCTGATAGATGAAGAAATAAAAGCCCAGAAAGGTAAACATCTGGCACAAGGTCTGAGAACAACTTCACAGAGGAGCTAGACTTTAAACCTGACCTTAACTCCAAACCCGTGCTTTTTCTACTGCACCCACACTGCCTTTCCCGACTCCTTCCCACACCTGGCCTTCATTTCACAGCGCCACAGCCAGGAACTGAAACGGGTGGTGGGGGAATTCCACCCATGGCTGTGAGAGGCCTGAGGGAAGAGACAGACAGCCAAAGCACACACTTTTGGTTCAGGGATGATCTCTAAGTAAAGAATAAAGAGTCTCTGGCTTTGAATCCCAGAAGTCCTTGTCAGGGACCCAATATGTCCCCTTTGGTTGGGCTGTGAGGGGATATAGGGCCAGATAGCTGGGACTAAATCAGTCCATCGTGGCTAACAAGAGAAGTTAAGGTTTGGGTAAGTGAAAACTGGAGAATTTTAAGAGAATTTTGCAAAATTATTTTTAGCCTGGAGCATCTGCCTTTACGCACCCATGAGGAAGAATGATCAGACTTGCTTTTAACACTCTCGAGGACATTACTGGGACCAGTGAGAATATGGTCTAGAGAAACAGATTTTGGCTGTAATAAGAACTGCCTATCCAAAGAGGGATGGAACTGCCCAGGAAAACGGTGAGCATCTCCCCACCACTGCAGATGCTCGAGCAGAAGCAGGGATGTTGGAGGTGGGAGCCAGGCACCAGAGATGGCTTGGATGGCCTTTCAGCCCATTCCAGACCCGAGATTTTGAGCCCCTCTGGAGAAAATGGTTAGGATAAGGTTTCACATATTAAGGCCTGACCTTTATTCTCCCCAAATGAATTCTAAATATTATGTAATAGGAAGATGGCATGTTCCTTCATTCACAAACAATATATAGCAATTCAACTTGGATGTGCAAGAACAAAATGTATATCTACCTTTAGGAACTGTTTTTTCTAAGATGAGAAAATATGCTTGTGGGTATCTACTCACTGACTTTGATCTGGCAGGCCTGTCGCTCTGAAAATGCCGGGGGCAAGAGTGGAGAATGGATACTGTAGCCTTCTCTTTCTGTCCTGCAGAGGTTGAGAAAAGGAGCTCACTTCCTGCTTTCTCCAAGGGCTCCCCACACGGGGTGAGAGCAAGTCTAACGGCACAGGAGCTAGATCTGTAATCACCGAATCAACAAAGGATTCTCTCTTTGCTTCTTTCTTTTTCCTTCACTTGATAAATATTAGCTGAGCACCTAGTACACGACAGGCACTGCATTTTTATTGAAAAGCAAGAAACTCTATCTGGCTGTATCAGCACAGTTCCATAACATGCACATGTGTTTTTGTGAAATGGGGCTGGGGTGGGAGTGGCAGCAAAATCAAGTCTCTAAGCTCTGCAGGGAGACGGCTGGTAATTACTATGTGCTCTGAATACCGTCCGTGCAAACTAAGCCCTTCAGTGCGTTTTACTTTTCCTGCTGCAAAATAATAAGAATTTACAGCCCGGGGCTGGCCCCGTGGCCGAGTGGTTAAGTTCATGCGCTCCGCTGCAGGCGGCCCAGTGTTTCGTTAGTTCGAATCCTGGGCGCGGACATGGCACTGCTCATCAGACCACACTGAGGCAGCGTCCCACATGCCACAACTAGAAGAACCCACAACGAAGAATACACAACTATGTACCGAGGGGCTTTGGGGAGAAAAAGGAAAAAATAAAATCTTTAAAAAAAAAAAAAAAAAGAATTTACAGCCCAAGGAAGCAAGCCTCTTCTAAAACAAACAAAATTTCCCATCCCTTGTTGTAGCTGCCACAAGTCTAGAGAGCTGATACCTACACTCTTGGCCAGAGAATGCTTTTTTCCTCAGAAAAAAGAGGGTCACTGGGAAAAACTGAGAACTCTGAATCTAAGGTAAGCATTATAATGACTGGGAAACTTTTTCAGGGTGCACAAAGATAGTGTCACAAGGGTATTCTTTGGGGTGTTACTGATAGAGAAAATATGGAAGCAACCTAAATGCTCAAAGGTAGAGCTTCATTAAACAAATGATGGTACATCCATATAAAGAATACCACACAGTGATCATTAATGATGTTTAGAAGAATATTTCAAGATACAAGAAGACAGTCAATACAACTTAAATGGAAAATGCAAGTTAAACTAGTATACACTATATGATCCATTTTTGTAAAAAAAATACATATGTAAATGGGTATGTGTGTATATATACATTTATACATACAAACACATCCACACACATATGCATAAAGGGAGACAAGAGAGAAAGAGGTATATACGTATATGACAGAAGAAGAAATCTGAAAGGATCATCACCAATGTCAATCGTGCTTGTGGGATTATGGGGGATTGTTATTTTCTTTTTCTCTTTAATTCTGTATTTTCTAAATTTTATAATAATAAATGCATACTTTTGTGAAAAAAGAAGTTATTAAAATTATATTATGGCTTTAAGATAATTATATTGCTAAAAATAAATCAGAGAAGGAAATTTGAAAGTTCATTCTTTAACTTTGCTTATGATACATTAAAATTATTTAAATGATTTTTATTTAGCCAAGCAAAAAAAAAAGTTGCACTAAAATAATGAGAGATAAGTAATTCTATAAAAATATTATGTAGAATTTCGGGTAAATTTCTTTCGTGGACAATTTCTTTTCAATCCAATATACAAAGCTATCAATTTTTTAATTCTAAAGGTTAGCAGATATGAAGTGCATCCATTCATTCATTCATTCATTCACTCAAGAGGTACTTACTGAGTTTTTACCATGTATAAATGCCTGTCCACAACTGTTTGGGAGATTAAAGTACATATTCCTTGTAATTGAGGTGCTTTTGGTCTACTTGGAAAGAGATCAAACATTCATAAATCCTCTAGACAACAAAGTTCTAAAAATTAGAATAGAGAAGAGGGCATTCTAGAAGATGCCTCTCGCGGGGCAGTAATTTCTAGAAGTGTTAGCCCATGAGCTGGGTGAGGACTCCGGTTAGCACCCATCACACAGCAACCCTTACTGAGGGCCCAAGTGTCCTTTCCTTGTCCTGACTTTTGTTTCATTCATCTTGGTTCTGAGTGGACTTCAAAGCCAAGTTTATTTTGGGAACTCCAGACCATGTTCATCTCCTGAAGGAATGAGGAAGGAGAGGTGTGGAGCTGGATAATAACACAGTCCAGATTAACTACTGATGGGTGATGGGTGTGGAAACACAGAGAAAAGGGCTGCTCTCAGCCTGTAGGCAAATAGCAGCCACCCCTTATCCTGTCCCTCGCAAACTGGGGTTGAACAGCACACCATTCTTCCAATCCTTACTTCTGAGGAGAGGATTATCAATGAGAACATTCACAAAGTCAAAAGCAGCAAGGTATGATGAACTGGGAGCCCAGCACTTTTTGGGACCTACCCAAGTTCCAGCTAGCTCTGCCTCTAACTAGCTTCTTTCTGGGCCTCAGTTTCCTCATCTGTCTAATGAAGGGATTAAACTGTTCAATACGCAAAGGTACATATTTCCTGTAAATTAGAAACCACAAGGTTCCTGTGATCATATGTTGGAATTATTCCCCAATCATGAGTCATCTGTCAATCTCTGACCTTGCAAAGACAAATTGCTTCCCAGTGAGGGAAATTAAAGCACTTCCTTCTCTTATGGGTAGGCTGTAGACACTGCATGCTTGTGTGCAGCACTGTCTGGGAAGTCGAGGCAAAGGAAACGGCTCCTAAATCCCTCCTAGGATGGAAACTGACAGCAAGACAGGCTAAGGCATCTGCTACCATTTCCTCTGGGATTAGACGAAATCATACAAATATCAATATTAAATTACGCGTGCATACTTTTTATTTTTGCCTTTCATGACTAATCACAGGGGATTCTCTGTTTTTAGCTGTTAGTGCAAGGTTATGAAGGAAGAACAGGACAGATGAATGCAGAATTTCAGCATTTTCAAGCTGCAAGTGATTTTAAAGATTAGACCCAACCCCCTCATCATTCCAAAGAGGAAAAAAATAGGGATCCAAGGTGTGCAACAGTTCCCTCCAATGTTAACTTCCTGAAGTAGGTTCTCTCAATTTGCCTCACCTACACCAACCATAACTGGACAATACCATCACCTACAAGCCAAAAGCAAACAAACAAGCAAGCAAATAAAAACCACTAAAAAAAGAGACAAAGAAAGTAGCCTACCCTCTTGTAATGTTTCCCACATGACCACTAGAGGACCCACGCAAGGGGAAGACAGTTCATCAGCATGAACGTTGACGGGGACAGCTCACCCTCCCAGACGGCCTCCAGAACCAACGCCTCACCCCAGACCCAGCCACACCTTATTTCCACCCACTGCTTTCCTGTCTCTCTACAGGTAGGCAGGTACCAGACCTTTCTCAGAGAATTGCTATGAGAATAACGTTGCCCTTAACAAACCAGCCGTTTACAGCCACGTCATCCGTCAAGCAAACAGGTTTTTATATAACATCGGATGAATACAATTCAAATGCTAAAAATCTGTTCACCAAGAAACACGATTTTATGCTAATTTCTTCTCTCTTTGGCTCATGATGAATCCAGGCAAGTTACTCAAAAGCATCTCAGTAAAGAAAAAAAAATCGGTAGTTCCATATGAGAACTATTTATTTAAACTCAGTCTAAGTTACTGGAATCACATAAGAACTCATTCCTTGCCAAGCCGTTTTGCCTCGTTATTCAAATGGATGAGATATGCCTTATTGTTACATTCTTCCTACCATGGAAGAAACACACACACTGGCTGTTTTGGTGTCTGATCATATTTGATAATATTTTAACATCCATACACTTCAGACCAGAGCGTCCTAGATGATACAATTAGAATTCGAATGCATAGACTGCTGGAACTGAAAGGGACTCTCAAGAGCATTTAATCATATCTCCTCCCCTTACAACTAAAGAAAAGCAGCTGCAGTGAAACCTACTTGTCCCTTGTCACATGGCTAGAGAGTGGGAGTGCCAGATCTAGAGGCCATGTCTCCAGTCTTCCTATCCGGGTTCTTTCCACGGCCCTGGCTTTCCAGCATCAGCGCAGGCTTTCTAAACATTCTGGAAGGACTGGATGGAGGCTATTCAAAGCCTGAATGGGCAGTGAGTTCCCTCTCTTGCCCCAGTGCGTTGCATTCTGTCAATCAGGAAGGAGAGCATCAATGCTTACAGTTGTCAGTTGCTCCCATATTAAATTACTGCCTTAATTTATCCAAAGTCCATTGTTGCTATGCAGTGAGCAGTCAAGAAGGAGCATTTTCGTTTTGAATTATGTGAGCAATTCAGTCATCTGGTTCATGTCTAAGAATGATTTATGGCTAAGTGGCATGCATAATTTGGGGCAGCAGCCTTCTGACATTGTTTCAATGAGTCTGTGACAGGAAATCTGGCTGCATTAAGCTCCTGCCTTGTCACTCCAAGGAGGCCCATCCACGCAGGCATTAAGAGTTCAAGACTAACAGGGAGCAGTAGCGTGCAAAGGAGAGTTCCCCTTGACATGGTGATTATCCGCAGGAGAACCTGCCTCTGCCCATCGCTCGCTTCCTGACTTTAAGCAGCACGCCTGGTTCCAAGCCTCCCTCTCATCTGTAAAATGTTGAACGGATCTAAACTCGATTAAAACATACTGTATAACTGAGCCAATATCATAATTTGTAAGAATGAGTTAACTCCAGAACTGAGAACACAGTAACAATATGGAAAATGTTGAAAACTCTGTGTCTGGGATCCCACAGATCTAAGTAGGGATAAAACCCTGCCCGGCATTTGCTAGCTGTGTAATCTCGAGCAAGTCTCGTCACCTTCGAAACTTCGGAGATCTTCCGTCTTTTTGTGTTAACTTAACATGAAAAAGTTCAAACACGCTCAAAATAGAAAGAGTAGAATAATTAACTAAAATGATGTGCTAATCACCGGTTTAAGCAATTTTTAATATTTTGCTAATATCGTTTCATCTCTCTTCCTCGACACTTTTTTTCCGGAGGTATTTTAAAGAACATTCGGGCAAGTTGTTTTACAGATCTCTGGGCTTTAGCTTTTCACCTAAGAAATGATGGTCACATCTAATCCAGGGGGCAGAACTGTACCGAGTACTCAACCAACGTGAGCGCTCCCTGCCCACGACAGCGCCGCAGCGCGCCGCTCCGCCCGCGGCGGACGAGCACTGCCCAGCGCGCCGCCCGGCTCCAGGCCGCGCTCAGCCCGCCCCGCAGGACCGCCTTCGCCCCCTACGGCCGCGCTCCCTCAGCCCCGCTCGAGCAGAACGAGGTTTGTCCCTCGCAGCCCCCCGTCGACGCGCGCGAAGACGAGGGGCGGGGACAGGAAATGGGGTTGGGCCGAGTTCCGGGCGCGAGGCGGCCCTGGCGAGAGCGGAGAGCGGCCGCTGCGAGCTGGGAGCGGGCTTCGAGATGTTCCGGATCGAGGGCCTCGCGCCGAAGCTGGACCCCGAGGAGATGAAACGGAAGATGCGCGAGGACGTGATCTCCTCCATACGGAACTTCCTCATCTACGTGGCGCTGCTGCGAGTCAGTGAGTGTCCGTCCAGGTGTGGCCGCGCGCCCCGCGTGATGCAGGCTCGGGGTCCCGGGCTGGGCCGAGCGGCCGCGGGGAGCAGGGCGGTGCGCGGCTTGGCGCTGCGGTCGGGTGGGGTGCCCACGGGCGCGGCTGATCACCCCGCCCCTGCCGTGAGGGCTAGAACGGAGACACCTCGAGGGGCATCCCCCAGAGCCACTCCCGCGTTTCCCAGGCAGATTTACGGTGGAGAAATGGTGGCTCAAGGTCACTGGGCGACTCGGTGAATGATCTTAACCCGAAACCCAGAGCTCTCACTCAACTCAACAGTCTCCTTCCTTTAGTGCTGACCTCTGAAATCCAAAAGATTTTGCTGTTATTTGTACAGAGGGTGAAATACATAATTGCGTTTTGGGGGAGGAAGGAGGAGAGTCTGTAGGATTAGTGATAAGATCTGAGGTTGTATTTGATTTTCCATTCGGTGGAAACTTACTTGCCTTACCTGGTCTTGACAGCAGGCCTTTGAGAGGCCGGCCGAAGAGTCTGCGTATCCCTCTGCAGGTGAGAAGTCGACTTTCAGAGGCGCTGGGGAGAGGCTTCAGAGTTACCGGACCCTGGGTGTGAGAGCTGGATGCAGCTTTCGAGATCCGCTCTCCAGTTTCGCTGATGAGAATCTCAGAAGTGATTTGCCCCCTCCCCTCTTTCCCAGTTCGATATTCCTTTCATTGCTCTTTGCTGTACATCGTTGGCACGTCTGGATGGAGGGACAGGGATGATTCCAATAAATGTAGGCCCTACCGAGGCCGGCTTCTAGAAGGCTCACGTGGGGCCCGGGCCGCGTCTCCCTCACTCGGTGCCGCTGCACTGTCTGTGCTATTCCTCTGCTTCCCCAGGAGAGGGAGCTCTGGTGAACAGAGACGCCCAACCAGCCTGCCGCTTCAGCAGCTCTTTACAGCTCCCAGATTTACTTATTTCCTCCTCTTACCGTTTTTTCTTGACTTAGATGCCAGTAAAATATTTGCTTCTTCTCAGTGACCCTTCTATTAGATATAGATTGCTTTTTAAGAAAACACAGAATACTGTTCCTTATTATCACTTTTTAAATTGAGGTATAATTGGCATATTAGTATACAATTCACCCGTTGAAAGTGCACAGTGCAGTGGGTCTTAGTGTAGTCAGAGTTGCACAGCCATCACCACAATCTATTTTTAGAACATTTTCTTTCCCTTTAAAAGAAATACTATACCCATTGGCCGTTATTCCACATTTTCCTCCTTCTCCAGCCCTTGGCAATGTCTAATCCTTTTGCCTTTATGGATTTGCCTCTTAGGGATATTTAATACGCATGGAATTGTATAATATGTGACCTTTTGTGTCTGGCTTATTTCACTTAGCATATGTTCAAGGTTCATCCATATTGTAGCATGTGTCGGTATTTCCTTCCTTTTTATCGCTGAATAATATTCCATTGTGTGGATATACCACATTTTGTTTATCCATTCATTTGATGGATGGTCCTTTTTTTCTGATAAGATTTAGTAGGAAGGACTGGACGTGACCTGGTCAGCTTCTGACAGATCTCAGTATCTTCAGTTTACTATTAACAAAATGTCATATTAATTTAGTATGGGTATTGAGAAAGGAGATCATTCTTGCAGCTTTTTTGGTCACAGCCCTTTTTGTTTCCTGATTTTTTATTGTAAAAATACACGTCACATAAAATTTACCACCTTAACTGTTTTTAAGTCTACGGTATAGTGGCATTAAATACATTCATAATATGCAGCCATCACCACCATGCATCTCCAGAACTCTCTTCATCTTGTAAAACTGACACTCCATTCCCCTCACCTCCCAGCCCCTGGCAACCACCATTCTACTTTCTGTCTCTATGATTTTGATCACTCTAAATATCTCCTATAAGCGGAATCATACAGTATTTGTCTTTTTGTAACTGGCTTATTTCACTTAGGATAATGTGCTAAGATTCATCCACATTGTAGCATATGTCAGAATTTCCTTTTTAAGGCTGAATGATACTCTGTTGTATACCTCAGTTTTGCTTATCCATTCATTCATCTTTGGGTACTTGGGTTGCTTCTATGTTTGAGCTACTGTGGTTAATGCTGCTATGAACGTGGATGTACAAATTTTTTTTTTTTTTTTTTTTTTGAGGAAGATTAGCCCTGAGCTAACATTTGCCGCCAGTCCTCTTCTTTTTGCTGAGGAAGACTGGCCCTGAGCTAACATCCATGCCCATCTTCCTCTACTTTATATGTGGGACGCCTACCACACTGTGGCTTGCCAAGCTGTGCCATGTCCGCACCCAGGATCTGAACTGGCGAACCCCTGGCCACCGAAGCAGAACGTGCGCACTTAACCGCTGCGCCACCCAGCCGGCCCCCAAATATCTCTATTTTTAATTTTTTGAGGAACCACCATACTGTGTTTCATAGCAGTTTTACCATTTTACATTCCCACCAACAGTATGCAAAGGTTCCAATTTCTCCCCATCCTTGCCAACAGTTTTTTTGATACTAGCCATCCTAATGGATGTGAGGTGGTATCTCGTTGCACTTTTAATTTGCATTGTTCTAATGATTAATGATGTTGAGCATCTTTTTCTATGCTTATTTTGGCCACAGCACTTTTACAGACAATAATAATATCACTTCTTTAGACCCCTATGACAACACTTCCTACTTGTCTAGACATTTCCATCTACACCATCCTAATGGACCCTTACAACTACTCAAGTTGAACTGTATCGTACAATACATAGCTAGTCAGTGGGAGATCAAAATGTGTGTCCAGCTCTGCTGGTTCCCTAGTTCAGTGTTGTTTTCCCCCAACCTCTGCCTTCTTTCAAATGTGTTTTTAAAGGTGAAAAATGCCAATTTGTTTTTTCTAGAGTTTTGTTCCTTTGACAGTTAAATCACCAAAGTAAAGGACTGTCATTTGAAAGAGCATTGGGTTTACTCTTTATGGCCTTGGGAGGTAGAACTACCCGAAGACAAGATTTTATATAGTGTAAGAATGAACTTTATAATAATCATAGCCACCTGATGCTGGAATGGGCCACCTTGAAAGCGTGAGTCCCTTTTGCTGAGTTGTGCCGGCAGATGCTTGGCCACCGCGTGGCGTTGTTTTAAAAAATGTGTTGAACTAAACCTGTAAGGTTTACCCCCTAATCTTATAATTCCGTATTGTAACTTGTGGGCTCCTCGATCTGAAAACAAATTCTGGGTTGGTTTATTTTTCTTTCAGCTCCTTTTATCTTAAAGAAATTGGACAGCATATGAAGATTGGACATCACAGGTGAATGCATGAGATGAAGAATCTGGTTACAGTTTCTACTCCTGTCTGCAAAAGAACAGCCCAGAAAGATGTAAGAGACTCTGATTGAATGGACATACAAGTTCTACTTGTTTGATTCAACAGCTTTGGCTCTAGTAACTGACCTTCGTAGCTGAAATATAAAACTGGGAAGTTGAAAACATTTTGTGGCCATAGTATGCCCTTATGCCTGTGATATTCAGCTTCCATAAATATTGGTGTAATTGTAAATAATGTCAAACTCCATTTTCTAGCGAGTCTTAATTATAAGGGAATTATGTCTGCAATGGCACTGTCTTGTCAGTCATTTCTGTTTGCCTTTTTACTTCTGTCTGCAGTGTATTTGTTGAACAGTATATATTGTTCAGATTAGTCAGGTTTTATGGAATCCAGCACACAACCACAGTGACATTTAAGGACAAGACCAATAGTCTCTATTTTTAATAAACATATCAATTAAGAAAAATTGGGTTTTTATTTTTCTTAACCCACCTTTTGCTGCAAACCAGTAATCACTAGTGAGACTACTATGATAGTCTGATTGTTACAAACTGCATTAAATTGAATTCCTCTTGTTTTGGTCTGGAGAATTTGCTAATCCTGATAAAGCGACATTGTTTTATTTTTAAGCAGTCTTTGTGAAAGGCAACGTTACTGCTTGGTATGGGTTTACTCTTTATGGCCTTGAGGATATGTAATGCGGTCAAAGGGGAAATGCTGTGTTTTTAAGTGAGATGGTTCTCCCAGTTTGTTGGGGAATGGGGATGGTCCTTAACCTTCCCAGAGGCAACTACCTTCACCTCCTATTAGCTAATTATATTGATATTCACCTTCATGTCTCTTAAATAACATGATTGTATTGTTACTTTATGATTTTTCTGTTTAGACATTGCCTACTGAATTCTCCATGCATGTAAGGATTTAGATCGCTTTCCTTGCCTCCATCACTCACACCTCTCTTCTCACAGTGTACTTATTAGCATGATTTTGATTAGATCAATTTCATTAGGGCTCCAATTGCTGTTTGTGTTTTCTTTTCCTGTACACCCTTTATTTTTCCTAGGCTTAGTTTTCTATGAACTTACCACTAAATTAACTAAACTTTTTATCTAAATTGCTTACAATGTTCGGTTTCATTAGATAGACAATTTCACCTTGCTGAGTAATTCTTTCTGGAGCTTTCTGACCTCCCCCAGTCTGGGCTCATAATCTTCTATACCTGGTATATGACCATATTCTGGGATCTCCCTTCACCATAATCCTGGGGATTCCTTTTCTTCTTCTCCCATGTTGGATCTCTTGTTTTCCGTATCTGGTGTCCAGTATGCATTTGTTCACTGAACCTCTATATTGAGTACAATACCCCTGCCAGTAACTGCCTAGTACCCCACAATCCAGAGAATCCTCTATTTTGTCCTTTTCAGGAAATAAACTAATTTGGGAGGGAGCTGGGGAAGAGAGGCTGCTTAGCTATGTAGAGATGAAGGGAGTATCTGACTACTTAAACCTTCAACCGATTCTTATTTTATGTCCCCCCTTCACCTCCTGCTTCCAGAGGTCTGTGAAGCCACCAGTTCCTGAGGCTTTAGGGATTCTAGGGTGTAAATTTGGTGGTGGTTTCGCTTTTCCTACTGTTGACTCCGGATTCAGTTTTCTTGGGTCTACCACGTTATTTACTACTTGTCCACCTGTTTTTCAACTTCTAACTTCTTGTTGTTGTCTCCCCATTTTCTATCCTTTTACGTTTATACCTTAAAACAAACAGAACTCTTTGCTGTCGTTTATCGGCAGTTCAGGAGGGAATGGGAGTAGACGCACGTGCTCAGTCCACCATGTTTACCCAGACAGCATGGATGTTCAACGTGTGATGCTGTGTTTCATGTTGGTAATGTACATCCATTCCTGTCTTAAGGAGGTGCAGTATATAGCACCATGGTCATGAACACGGGCTCTAAAAACAGGCAGACCTGATTTTGAGTCCTGGATCCAATAATTATGAGATGGATGACTTTTAGCACCTCAACCTCTAAATCTCATTTTCTTCACCTGTAAAATGAACATAATAGAAACATCTTCAAAGTGTTCAAAGCATCCTTACTTCAAAGAATGAAGTAAGAAAATGCAAGTAAAGCAGTTAGCACGGTGCCTAACATTTGGTAAAGGCGGTTAGTCTTTGGTATAAGGTGTTCAGAAGTGATTCATGCTGGCATTCACTGCATTAATTGGTTTCGTTCATATTTCCAGATAGCATGCTTATCCTCTAATTGTATACAGACTTCACAATTACCAAACACTGGAATTCATTATTTAAAAACAGCCTTGATGAATCAGTATTAATGCCATTTCACAGAAGGCGAGTTTGAGACGCTGGAAGTTTCAGTGGCTAATAAGTAGCAGCTGGCCAAGGCTTAGGGACTTTTAAGGTTTATTGTACCCTATCCTTAAGTACTTTTCTTGGGGGGGAAGATGTGTGATGATTACCCTGGATTCCAGTGTATGTTGAGACTAGAATAAGAGAAAGAGTGATAGTGCAGTTTTTATGGCTGACTTTTTAAAGCTCAGGCCAGAAACTCCACTGGGTGGGAGTCTAATACTTGTAATAAAAGTTCTGAAATAGTACATTTAAAAACAGTTGGTGAGATAGAGATATATATATATATATATATGGTTGAATATGTAATGTAAATAGTAAAGAACCATAGCAAATTTGCATTTTGTAAATTCTTGAAATGGATCTTAGAAAGAGATAGGGATAATTGAGAGAAAATGTTGCTTCTCCACAAACAGGTTGCTTAGAGGGATACGAACTAAGGAGTTTTGCTTAGTGCTCTTCTTGATACCAGCGCACTTCGTTTTTGAACTGCTGTATCATTGCTCTGTGTAGTTCTTCTGTGAGGTCAGTTAGCATTTCAATTACAGTGTGTTCCACAGATGTCAGGTGGGCACACTTGGGCCTAGCTTTGGAATGAAGAATAAGTGCAGGAGTCTGAACTTCTTTTTCTCTTCCCCCTCTTTCCCTTGAGCTAAGCATATCTTTCACCTATGAAATCCAGGCACCAGAGGCTGTTATAGACAGCGTACAAAGGAAATCAGCTAGACATTTTTACTCTCTTTTGCTACAGTTTGACCACTTGATAAGTTCTGCATGTAGCTGAGGTCATCAAAGAAGCCACTAAAGCAAGAGTTGGTAGACTTCCTGTTGCAGGTCAGATGGTAAATACTTTAGGCTTTGGGGGCTCTGTGGTCTCTGTCAGCTCCACGTTGCAGTGTGAAAGCAGCCTTAGACAGGATGTAAATGAATGGGCGTGGCTGCGTTCCAATAAAACTCTGTATAGAGGGAGGCGTCAGGCTGGATTTGACCTGCAGGTCACCTGCACCTAAAGTGAAGGGCACAATTTGGCAAAATGGGAAATAGCCACCAAATCACAGAACTGTTTCATTACTTTAAAGGTGAGAGGGGTTTGTTGTATTGCAAGCCAAATATCTCAAGGACCTAACCTTGCTGAAGGTTCAGATTGAGCTTCCCTGAAGAAATGACATTTAAAAAGACCTGAAGGATTCACTGGGGTTATCAAGGGAAAAAAGGTAGAGAAGGGAAGGTCGGGCAGGGATCATATTGAGCAGGGTAGGGAGTTGAGAGTTGCCTACTTAAACAGCCCTAGATGCAGTATGGGCACTAGATTTGAAGGGGGAGATGAAGGAGTGAATGAACAGACCAGTGTTGACTCAGATAACTGGTATAAGGCAAAGAAGGATTCAAGGAAGACTTGAGGTGCGGAGGTTATCTGGGTGGACCCAGTGTAATCACAGAGATCCTTGTAAGAGGGAGAAAGAAGGTTCAGAGTCAGAGAAGACATTACACAGAAGCAGAGGCCACAAACAGGGAAGGTGGGCAGCCTCTATGTTCCAAAAGCTAGAAGACGTGAGGCCCAGGTTGTCCCCTAGACTCTCCAGAAGGAACACAGGTCTGTTGACACCTTGATTCTAGCCCCTTAAGACCCATTTTGAACTTCTGACCTCCCTGACTGTAAGATAATAAATTTGTGTTGTTTTAAGCCACTAAGCTTGTAGTAATGTGTTACAGCAGCAAAAGGAAACAAATATATTTATAGTACTCCTTCCGCCTCTTTCTTTTACTGTGGCCCCATCCTCTTCACATCTAAAGTAAATCCCTTACCTGTTCTGCCGTCTTGTTCGAATTTTATTCACTGATTACATAATCGTTCTTGAAATACTTTCTGGGGGCCGGCCCCGTGGCTGAGTGGTTAAGTTCACGTGCTCTGCTGTGGCGGCCCAGGGTTTCACCGGTTCGAATCCTGGGCACGGACATGGTGCCACTCATCAGGCCATGCTGAGTCGGCATCCCACATGCCACAACTAGAAGGACCTGCAACTAAGATATACAACTATGTACCAGTGGGATTTGGGAAGATAAAACAGGGGAAAAAAAAGAAATACTTTCTGATCCTGGATTATCTTCTCTGTATACTTTCTCTCAGCCATGATCATAGTTTAATTACCCTCTATCTAAAGGAAACTCCCAATGTTACTTCAAGTTGAAATGTTGGCCATATCTGGATATCCACATGCCTGCTCAACATCTCCATCTCAGATCTTTTCAGCTTAGCAGGTCTAGAACTGGGCCCATCATCTTCCCCCTGGAACCTGTTCCTTAATTCAGTAGATGGCACCATCAGCACAGCTGCTTAAGCCAGAAGTCGGGGCGTCTTCCTTGAATCTTTAATGTAATCACATCTCCAAAGTCCCTTTTTCCAAATGAGGTATGTATTCACAGGTTTGGAGATGAGGACCTGGACATTCTGGGGTGGGGTTGGCGTATTATTTTGCCTACCACATGTGATAAAGGTTTAGATTTGGTGGGGAAAGTTGAAAAGAGTTCCCTTCTGCCCAAATCTGTTTTCTCTGGAGGTCATTTGCTGACCTCAGCCTTCTTAGTCACTCAACCCCACAGTCATAACCTAGATTTGATTTCAAGCATGCTTTTCTCCAGTACTAATAATCTGGCCCCCCCAGCCCTGTAATCTATTCACCCCCCACCTAGTGCTCGCTTCCTTCACATCTCAGCTTAGATTCCACTAGCCATCGCTGTGGTGATTCTTGTGTATACCTTCCACTCTCTTCCCTCCCTCTAGCTTCATTGTGCTTCCCTGGCAAAACCTAACCCTGGTTAATCCGTCTCTGCCTGCTCTGTGCCTGCCCTGTGCAGCTGAAGGTGGCTGGAAGAAAACAGACATGCTGACAGGTTCCACTTGGAAAATGATGGCAGTCAACCTCCATTGGTCCTGCAGGACCACTACATTTCCTTAGGTCATTCTTCTCTACTAAACACACATTTCATACCTTCTCAGACCTCTAGTATCTCCTCTCTCGTCTTCAAGCTCAGCTGATGACATTGCTTCTGTTTTCCCTAAAAAAAGAAAGCTTCCATAAACTTACCCATGATACCTACTCACCCACCAGCATTTGTACCCCCCCTCCTGTTAGGAATGTCTGTGTTCCTGTTTAAGGCCAATCATATCCTACATGCACTCAGTCCCACCCCCTATTAACTACCCAAGGATCTTGCTCCAGCAAGTCTCTGTCTGTCATCAGATTTTCTTTCTTTACTGGATTATTCCCAGTAGCATACAAAAGGGCTGTGGTTTCTTCTGTCTTAAAAAGAATTTTTTTAAAAAGCTCTGTTGCCTGTCTGTTCCCTGGAGAGGATTCTGGGAGTTTTGTGCAGGAGTTTTTGGGGGAAGTGTTTTTGGGAAAAACGCTAGAGAGCAAGTGAAACAATTCTGGGCACGGGGAGAAGTTGAACTGTGATGCAGTTGCAACTAGCGTGACCAGCAATCCAGGACTGTGCCAGTCTTAGCACTGAAACTCCTGTGTCCCAGAAACCCTCTCAGTCCTGGGGCGTGGTTGGTCACCTTAGTTGCAACAGCAGTTTTTTGTTTTTTGTTTTTTTTTTAAGATTGGCACCTGAGCTAACAACGTGCCAATCTTTTTTTTTTTTTTTTTTGCTTTTTCTCCCCATATCTCCCCAGTACATAGTTGTATACTTTTAGTTGTGGTTCCTTCTAGTTGTGAGCAACAGCAGCTTTAATCAATCCCACAGGTATCTGTGACTCTCAGACAGCCCTTCAGAGAAATCCTGAGTCAAGGCAAGAGGGCAGGCCTTTGGACTCCTGCATCGACTCGTCACTGGCTGTGGGCTGCTGGGTGGGTGGGTAACTTTGTTGGAGGCAGCTTCCTTCAGCTGAGGGCAATTCCTGAGAGGAATGCAGCTGTGAGCTGCCAGCAGCCAACGCCCCTAGCTGCTGGGGAATGAGCACCAATTACCTTGATCCTAAAGTTGGGATCTGAGGGGTTCACCACAACATCCACCACGGTCCACTTGAATCCTCACCCCTGTCCATCTACCATCTCATTTCTCTGCCCTCTTTTACAATTAAATGCCTCGATAAGGTTGTCTGTATTTTCATTTCCTTTCTTCCGTTCTCTCCGGAACCCACTCCACTTAGGCTTGCATCCCCATCGATCTTCTGGAACTGCTCTTGTCAAGGTTAACACTGACCCATCTTACCCTATCAGCAGCATTTAACCCACGACCTCATTACTGTAACCACCCTGTGGGCCTTCCATAACACTAATCTACTAATTTCCACCCTCCTTCAGATTCTTTTGCTGGTTCCTCTTCATCTCTAACCTCTGACACTTGCAGTGCCCCAGTCTTCAGTCCTCAGACCTTTTCTCTTGATTTACGGTGTAGATTCTACACTGACTCCTTTGGTGATCTCATCTGGTCTCTTGGCTTTAAATTCCATTTATGGGCTGAGAATGCCCAGATTTATATCTCTAGCCTACACCTCCCTTCTTGATTCCAGACTTATCCAAAAACAGACTCCCAATCTTCCCACTTTCATGAAAACTCCTCTCAGTCTCAGGAGATAAGTCCGTCTTTCTAGTTTTGTAGACTAAAAGCCTGAGTGTCATCCTTGACTTTCACATTCCAGTCCTTCAAGAAACCCTGTTGGCCCTGCTTCTGAATTATAATCAAAATCTGACCTCTTCTCACCAACTTCATTACCACCCCCCTGGTCCAATCCACCATCATCTCTCTTCTGAATTATTGCAACAGCCTCCTAACTAGAGTCCCTGCTTCCACCCTTCCCCCTCTACAGTCAGTTCTCAACACAGCAATCAGAAGGGTCCTCTTAAAATTTAAGCCAGAACATGTCACTCCTGCTCAGAATCCTTCAGTGGTTTCTTGTCTCATTCAGAGTAAAAGCCAGAGTTCTTCTGGTTGCCCACAAGGTTCTGTACAGTCTGGTCCTCATTACTTCTCTGATCTCATCTTTTATGACTCCCCTCCCTCACTGCACTCTAACCACACTGGCCTCCTTGCTTCCTCAAACAAACTAGACATGGCTACTGCCTCAGGGCCTTTGCACTGGCTGGAATACTCTTAGATTTTCAGGTGCCTCACTCCCTCTCCTTCAGGTCTCTGCTTAAATGGCATTTTTTCAATGAGGCCTTTCCTTTCTCTTTTATAGGTTATAGGATGTTTCAGTTTGTGAAAATCCAACAATTTGTACACTTAGAGTATGTGCAGTCTTCTGTAGTTAATACGGTCATGTGCCACATAACGACGTTTCGGTCAACAACAGATCGCATATACGACGGTGGTCCCATAGGATTAGTAGCATATAGCCTAAGTGTGTAGTAGGCTCTACCACCTAGGTTTGTCTAAGTACACTCTGATGTTCACACAACGAGGAAATCGCCTAACGATGCGTTTCGCAGAACATGTCACCGTTGTTAAGTGATGTGACTATATTTCAATATGTATGTTTTTTTAAATTACAACCTCCCCAGCACTCCATACCCCTTTATTTTTCTTCCTGGCACTTATTTAATATATTTTTCTTTATATATTTTGGTAATTGTCTCTCTCTTCATTATGTTTGATGAGGGCAGGGATTTTGTTACGTTTAGTACCTAGAAGAATGCCTGGCACCTAGTGGGCACTCAGTATTCATTGAATAATAGAGTGGAGAAGTTTTTAACTGGTTGTGGGAAGTGTGAGAGTGAGCTAACTAGGAAAAGGGAAGACTGTCGGATGATACTGGCACCCCAGTTAAGACAGGCGGTCGTGAAGTGGCGGTGCCTGCATGCGCTGCTTCTCCAGTGCTGCTCTGCTGCCCAGCGGCGGGCTCGGGGAAGGTGCAGAGTTGGATTCTTCCAGGGGTGGGCTTGCCACCTGGATAAGGTGAAATGACAGGGTCAGGGGGTGAGTGAAATACGGCACAAGGCATCTAAAGTGGAGAAGGCAAAGGCCGAGGGCGCTGATGGGCAGGAAGAAAATAGAGGGGTCAGTCCTGCTGGGGGCGACTGCAGGAGAGGGAGCAGTGGAGCACTAGCCCTGCAGACCTGATGATAGGCCCCAGATACCGTTCTTCACTTTGAACGGACAGGAAAGTTCCTGTCCTGGAAAACAGAATCCATTCTTTTGGTTTTGTTTTCCGAAGAGAGAAATACCACCAGCTTGTGGCCTTTTGGGCTGTCACCCCAAGAGATGGTATATTAGAGTTGTTGTTTCAGAGCTAAGCACGTATGGGGTAGTCTGACAAGGCCCACATCTGACCTACCATCACAACTTTACTCTCCCCCTGTTTATGTGTTCATTTAGGAGGAAAGAAAATCACTGAGTACAGACATGTTCATGATCCTAAGATACTGTGGTTTTTATGGAATGGTGGAAGCATGACAGAGACTGCTGCTGGGTGTGATACAGCAACCAGAGCTTGTATGATGCTTTTCTTCCCAAATTCAGATTGCATTGCCTCTGATTATTTGAGCTGATGGGAGAGAAGCAATATAGGGATAATTTAAAATAATAAATATATTGCAAAAAAGTTTTTAGAAATGTGGTAGATAAGAACACAAGGAAATGTAGGAAAATGATCAAATGAATTGCTCATCTTAACATCATTAGTAAAATTCAGGTTTTATATGTTTTGTTTACTTTTGAGTAAAATTTAATAAGCTTACTGTTGAATCTTTTTATCAACTAAAATTTTATAAATTTTCATAATAACCATTGTTTTCATTAGTCTCAAGCATATGAAACAAAAGGCAAAGAATCCTTACTGAACATAAAGGTGTAAGTCAAACCTATTAAATGTAAAAAACTTATTCCTTATTCTTAATAAACTACTGTTATTAGCATAGTGAAACTATGCTGTTAAAGAAGTTGAAGAGAAAGGCTTTTTTTAATATCTTTCTTTTTCCTCTTTAACCCTCACTTTCGTTGCAAGCACTCTACTGTTGAGAGGTTGTTCATCACCATAAAAAAGGAATTCATATTTCTTACTCTCTTGTTCCCTAGTAAAAGGTGCTTATTTATTCCTGGTTTGACACAAAGCATTTACTGTCTTTTTTCAGCCTGTTTTCTTTCTTACACATATTGAACTTAGATCACTGTCAATCATTTCATCTTTCCTGAGTTTAGAGAACAGCAGAGGGAGAACTGGAGGAAACCTGGAAACTGCGCTCAATAATACTGACTCAAAGTATCACTTATTTCCTTCTTCCCAATTCTGTTTGTAAATAAGGTGGTAAAATAGTATATTTTTAATACTTGTTTCTTGGTAGAAAAAGACTCTAAGATAAATGTGTCTTCATGTTTATGAGTAACTGATTTTCTGTCCATGTGTAATTTTAAGACTAAATGGACGCTAGGTGTCACATACCTGGGAATCAAAAGAATGCTTGCTAGGATACCTCCTGGTGGTGGGCTCCCTGCCAGAGGAGAGAATCAAGTATAATAGGGACTAGAACACCGGTAATATGTTGCATAAGACAGTGCCAGGCATCGGGGCAGAGCTGCTTTCCAAAACAAGCTGCACAGCAGGTCACATGGGAAGCTTTTAAACAGAAGACCTCCTGAATCGGGACTCCTGTGGGTGGCGCCCAGGAGTCTATCTTAAAAAAGCATCCAGGTGATTTAATTGGCCCGGGTTCTGCTTTGAGTAACCAGTAAATGAATTTATCTTAAGGCCTCTTCTGATTCTGAAATTCTGGACTGGTCGAGGAATGAGAGTCAAATAAAACTAAAAGTGAAAGCAATTTTAGGTTGCATTAGTAAAATTATAACATTAAGGTCTCCAGATCTGACAGATAACTTGAAGAGTAGCCAACCCACCAGGCTGGAGTTTGGTAGAGTACTGAAGGGGTCTGCGAACCACGCTGCTAGAGAACGATGGGGAGAATTTGAGGTGTGTAGCCTCAAGAAGACCTTTAGCAGGAGTCTGAGAGCTGCTTTTAAAAACTAAAAGGGTTGTCGTGTCAGAGAAAGAGCAATTGTCCCAGAAGACAGGATAGGATAAAGGTTTGGAAGCTAAGACGGAAGATTCCTTCTTGAACTAACTGACAACTGCTGTGACCACACTGGGCTGGTCATGGAAGGGGCCCTTCTTCACTGGAAATGTGCAAGAATCCAACAGGGATTGCCACTGTGGGAAAAAGTTTTCTGTCATTGTCTTTCCCTGTTACTGAAAACTACTTGAATACAAGTACTATCTCCCACATTTTTCTCTCATCTACTATCTTCACACAGAAGGGGCTGAATAAATGACTGCTGAACTGAAGGTGGGAAATACTAGCTTCCTGACACTATCTGTTGTCCAGGCCTCAGAAAAAGTTTCCAGTCTATTTGGTGGCAGTGTTCACATTCACAAATATTTATTCGGTGACTCGAGAGGACCAGGCACTGTGGTAGGTGAGGGATACGGAAGAGAATTCAGTCATGGTACCTATCATTAAGAGCTTACCGCCTAGCAGGGAAGTCGGACATTACCTAGTTTCATCACTCATTACTTCATACTATCATGTAAACTGCTGTGCGAACACAGAATAGGGGGCCCTGACCTGTTGGGTTGGGGAGGCAGCCAGGACGGCTCCCGTGGGAAGTGATACATCAAGTAAGATTTGGACGTATAGGAATTGGCCAGATAAAAGAGTGAGGAGCCTCTGAAAAGGGTTAAAATACGTGTTTAAGGAAGAAAGAAGGCCAGTGTGACTGAAGTGTGGTGAGCACGGGGGAGCAGAAAACCTTTAGCAGTTTCCCTTCAGAAAGTCCTCTTACTGTATTTTCATACGTTAGTCCTAAAAGATTCTACTCTGGCATCTCTTGGCCAGTGTATATACTGCAATTCCAAATGACGCTACACAAGAACAACCTTCAGTAACCTATTTTTCTGAAGGCTATGAGAATAAACTGGAAATAAAGCCCCAGGTCTTTTCCCTACTCTGTATTATGGGCCCCTCACAGGAGAGGGTGACCAGTCATTACTTACATGCTCCTGGAGCACGCACTCAGTCTGACAGAGGCGTACGTGGTGCCATTTGCCTGCTTTTGTACAAGTTCACAAAAACTTACATAGAAATCACTTACATTAAAGTTGAATAGACTTGCTACTGAGATGTAAAAACATTACAAAATCACTTATTTACTTTGTCTTTTAAACAACAATAGCCAATGAAATATTTTCAGAGTTAGGAAGCATTCTTAAACTGTTTCCTTCATAGATAAAGCACAGCTGGCTTTAGTCCAATAAGCATTCTACCAAGGCAAAAGATCGGCTTTAAGCATGTCTGCTAATTTTCATCTTTTTCTCAAATTAGTAATACTATTTCTTTTTCCGCTTATGTCTATAAAGGACAGAAATGCAAAAGAATTTTAATATTACATAAACAGCTGTACAGACGATACTGCATTTGAAACTGAATGTTCCACTGGCAGCTGCCTCACCGTGCAGTTGCTTGAAATATTAATCAGCTGACATTGAAAGTATAAATTCGGTGAACAAAGGATGATTTAGAGACATCAACATGTGTTGTAAAAAATGTGAGTTGGAGAGTAGAGGTCCCTCTGTTAGGCAGAAGCACTAGAATTAGTAGTCGAAAGTTCTGGGTTACAGCTTCAGCTCTGCTATTAATTATGTGACTATATGAGTCATGTTTTACGTGCAAACACCAAAATCCAGTCTTGGTAGATTTTAGGAGAAAAGTGATTTATTTAGAGGATTATAGGTAGGTTAGCATCACCAGGAGGCTTGGAGGAATTGGACTTGGAGACTAGGCAACTCGAACATCACCCTTTGTCGTCTAGTCACTCCACACAACCCAGTGCAGTGAGGACACCATCTCTCCTGAGGATTAGAGGCCACCACTTGGTTACCAAGGCCACAGGAGCAGAAGTTGACTATCATGGCAGCCAGGGTTACTCGAAGAACTTGCTGCATTTGTCATGGTCACCAAAGAGAATAATTCCAGGACTCCACTTTACCATGTCTCTGGCTCCCAATTCAAAATCCAGAGACTACTTAATTTGTAGTGTCAGGGTCACATGGAGAAGCAGAGAAAATATCTGGATTTCAGCTTTTATAGTGAGAGGCAGGCTCTGATTACCAACAAGCTCATAAGATGAGGAATTCCCAAATGTAGGAAGGGAGTTCAGATCCCAGGCAGCCAAAAAGGATGACGGATGTCTATTATGTTGGCCCTGGACAGACTGCTCAGAGCCTCACTTTTCTATAAAGCCAGGTAAGTAAAGTTGACATGGCTGAGGAGATTGTGTTTGTGTATTCATTTCACAGTAAATACCAGCTATGTGCCAGGATGCAAAGATGAGCAAGTCTGCTCTCCAATAGAGGAGAAGAATCAATCAACAGACAGCAAGTAGTAGGATAGAGGCATGCACAGGAGAGATGGGGGCGGGAAGAAGAGAGGGCTCAACTGTGCCTTACAAATGATGTTCTTATATTTAAGTACTTATATATAAAATCAAATTTTCGTGCGCCACTAATGGGAAAGACAGCATGCCCTTGTAGAAAGCTGTTGTGGCACTCCTTTGAAAGGCTTGGCTATTTTAGAGAAACGCCAAAACAAACAATAATGTTGGCTGGCACAAATCCAGAAACTCAGCTTCTGATTGCTTATTGACAGACATGCCAGTTTCATACAATGGAACACTTTTCAAAGGATCAAACATGTCATAGTTTTGCCAGTCATTAATAATAAATCATTGAGTTCGTTATAGTGTGACCCCCCCCTGTTTGATATGACCTGACCTAAGTCAGAGTGGTGTTTCTACTATATCTGGCTACTGTGTACAGCTTTATACCTTTGCTTAAAATAAATTGTTGGTTTTAGCCTTTGGGGGATTTTTTCCCATTTATAAAAGAGAGCAGCTGCATGGTAACTTGGGCCTCACCCAGAATCTAATAGTAAATTCATCATATGTTAACATGGAATCATTTTTATAGAATACATTCTGTAGAACCAGGGACTGACAGAGGTCAGCTATTACAAACCTCAATCTGCTGCAGTAATTTCTCTTTCACAGCATCCTCAAGTTAGATTTCTGTAGCTGACATTCTCTTCTAAAATCCACAAGTCTATATTCAACTGCCTTTTTGATCATTTGGATGACACAGGCCTCTTAAAGTCCAAAACAGTTCCTGATCTCCCCCCACCTCCAAATATGTTCCCCCTTGCAAGAGTTAGCATTTCAATAAAGAGCACCTCCTTAGGCCTACTCAGTAGGTTAAGCTAGAAGACTGGGAATCCCCCTAACTTCCCACATGAAGCCAAGTTTCTCTGCCTCAAAAGTGTATCTCAAATCCATCTCTCTCCATCCTCATAACTGCAGTCCAAGTCTTAACCAATCTCCCTGCTTCCACCTCTTACTTTGGTCTACTCTGCACATAGTAGCTGGCATATTTTTTTAATAAAGGTACCAAGTCACCCACCTCCTCCACCCCTTCAATGGCGTCCTTTTACATGAAATTTGAAAATCCTTAAATTAAGGTTTTAAGGCCATTTAAAATGGCCTACTAAGTGTTGCATGGTCTGGCCCAACCTACCTCTTAAACTTCCATTACACTGTTCTCTCCTTAACATAAGAAGCTTCAGACAAACTGGACGTCTTCCATTTACCCAAAGAGCAATCTTTGCCGGGCCCCACCCCACCCAAGGAGCTCACTCGGGCTTTCCCTGCCTTTTTTTCCATCTGGCTAACTCCTTACCTTCCTCTGAGAAGTCTTCCCTGACTACCCTCCCTTGCCCTCTACTTTTAAATCAGAGTTCCTTCAGTGCACTGGATATAATTTTAAGTAGATATTTATTTAAATAATATCTGACTAATGCCCACCTTCTCCACTCAAGAAATAACTTCAGGAGGATAGGAACCATTTCAGCTTTGTTGACTTCTGTGCCCCTAAAACAGCGACAGCAACAACCACAACTAACACATTTACTATGAGGCAGGCATCGTGCTAAACGCTATACACAGAATAATATGTACTCCCAGTACATTGTCTGGCCCATAGCCGGCGGTCAGTGTGTTGAATGAAGGAACGCAGCCCCGTATGTGCACATCTACAAGTTGCTCACCACCTCCTGGAACCGCGCGTTGCCCTGTTAACTGGTGATCGGAAGTCTTCATATGGACCCCAGCATGCCTGCCTGCAATGTCCGCCCACTGATTCGATTTCGGCGCTTCTGGGGCCACGCAGTACAAGGTCTCATCGTCCTTCCCCAAGCTCGACTTCGCAACGTCGCCCTCCCAGCCCTCCCCGCGGACCCCCAAGCGCGCCGGTCCCACCCCGGGAGTCTGGGAGCCGGCTCGCCCCCCGCCCTGCTCCCGGCATGCCCCGCCTCGCGCGTCACGTGCCCCCGCCCCGCCGGCAGCCGGCAGCCGGCCGCCCCTGGCCGCGCGCCGCCTCCTCGCCGCTCCCCTGCGGCTCTGGTGCCGGCGGCCCCGGCTGCTGTGGGCGAGCGCCCGGCCAGGTAAGAGGCGGCCGGCGCGCGGCGGCCGCGGCCGCAGCTCCTCCGCCCGCGCTCCGGAGGCCCGGGGCCGGGAGCGGGGCGGCCGGGGAGGGGGCGCGGGCGCCTGCGGGCTGCTCCCGGGGGCCTGGGGCGCCTCTCGAGGAGACCGGCCGCGGCGGCGCCCTCGGCCCTGGCGGCCCCGGGAGGCTCAGCCGCGCCGAGAAGAGCTGTGCCTTGCTTTCCCCTCCTGTCAAACGACCGGGCCGGGGAGGTGGATCTCCGCGCCTGTGAGGTTTTGCGAGTGTGTAAGTGAAGTCACAGAGGAAGAAGCGGACTCTCGGGATGGGGCGAGCCCTCACCTAGGAGCGCAGGAGCGAGCGTCTGGGCCGGACACCTATTAAGTGTCTTCTGTATTTTGTGCAAATCGTAAGCCTCTCGGAGACTCGGTTTCTCCATCTTGAAAGTCAAGGTGATAACTCCTGCCCTGCCTCCCTCATAGGACTGCAGCGAAGAACCCACAGGAAAGCCAGGTGAAGAGCCAGAACGCTCGAGTCAGGCAGACCTGGGTTCAAGTCCTGGGTCTGCCGCTTACCGGCTGTGTGACCTTGAGCCAGATAGGACCCTCATCTGTTAAAGAAGATGATAGTACTGAGCTCGTGAGGTTGCTGTGAGGATTGAGTGTAAAAAGGCTTAGCACAGTGTCCAGCACAGAAATGCTCGATAGTGCTGTTAATATAATTATTATTAAATTAGTAAGCTAGAGAGTGCCTCACATGAGGGGTGTTGAGAATAATCACACTTCAATTTCTATATATTTAGTCCTAAAAAGAGTTCTGTTTTGGTTTCCTAAGAAAGCGGCCAAGTGGGACCCTTTCTCCTTTTCTCTTCCTGGGCCCCCTTTGCCTTCTCATTTACAGTTGGCATGTGAACCTGTTGTTCCTAGCAAATGAGTCAGGCAGGATGGGAACATCAATGTACTCGAGCAGATGGCTATCAGATTCCCTCTGAGGGGAAAGAAAAGTGCCAGGCATGTGCTGCCACCAAATAAAGCACAGTGCAGTGATGGACTGTCAGAGCTGGAAGATGCCTGGGAGAGCATCTAATCCAGCTGTCTCCTTTTGCAAATGGAGACGGTGGACGCAGAATAAGGATGGGACTTTGATTTCCTCAGGACCCGACAGAATGCTGGCACTAGGTGGTGGAAAGAACACACACTGTTTACCAGACACTGTGCTTTCCCTGAGTTCTAACCTAATTCTTCATTTATTCAGCAAATGTTTATGGAGTACCTACTCTGTGCTTGTACACCTACTAGGAGCTGGAGAAGAAATATATATATTTTGTGTGTGTGTGTGTGTATCCCTCTGCTGGTTCTCAGTACATTTTATAGTAACAGTATGTTCCAGCTCCCAGTGAGCTTGCCTCATAGCAGCTGGTCCCAAAGGACAGAAGCACCCAGAGACGCCTGAATTGTTTCATGATCAGTCACAGCAGCCCCAGAGCCCTTGTTGAAGCCTGATGAGACTTTAGAAACTGGAGAAAATGCTGCTTTGTCAGGGCTCTTAGGAAAGGATTTCCTTCTGGTCTGGAGCTCTTGGATTTCTTCTCTTTCTGGTTTCAGGCTTCTTATTGTTTCTAGATTTCTGAAAAGAGCCACTGTCACCGTGCTTCCGTTGGTTTCCATGGTTATCAGATGACTTGTATTTTTATGGTAGCACAAGTAGCTGTTGAGGAATACATGGTCACTGTGGGTTTCTGTTTTCTGGTAGCGGTCCTCTTTTTTCAGTTGCAGTGCAGTCGTACTGTCCCTTTCTCCTCGCCTCCCTCCTGCCTGCCTCCTTTAGTTTAACAAACATGCATCCATGGGAGGGTCAAGAGGAGTGGGAATAAGTGGAAACAGATAAAAACATGTGTAGACTGTAGCTTAGGGACCTCTGAATCCTTGAGGGGATAATCCGAGGGCATTACCACGTGCAAGGGACCCATCAGTGGTGCTCTGATGAAGGTGTAGATTGGGAGCCGTTAAGAGGTCTCAAAAGTGGGAGAGGGTCTCCTGGGCAACCAAGAAGCCTTCACATACCAAGATGCTTTTCAAGGAAGGTGTGAAAGAAATTCTTTGTCCCCGTCTCAGTCACATGGTAATAATAGATGGTCCAGGAAGCATTGTGTTCTTTCAGTGTGCCTTAATGAGTGCACCTTCTCTGGAGTCATGGTCATGGGCTTTGAGTGAAATGCCTAATTTCTCTCATTGACCCTCTTTCTGTGAGCTCAGTGACGTATTAGTTTCCTCTTCAAACACATGATATTGTGTACTAAAGGTGAATAAACAGAGACATTTGATTAAGAGTTTGTCTGTTTCACTTTAGATGTTTAACCTTTGTGTCTCATTTCACCAGTTAGGTTCTAATGCAGTCATATTTCTTTATTTTTCCAAGTAATCTTCCAAGTCCTTTAATGTCCTTATTAGTAAGAATTCCGATGTCTCCCACGTCCAAGCCCCCTGTGGGATTAAACAATCCAAAGAAGTCGCTTAGTCTTCCATTCTCCAGAGGAGAGAGCTGCAGAGTCTGAGCAGTCCACCCACATTGTTCTTTCTGACACAGCTATATGGTATCACTATTGAAGAGTTGTCCTGCACGGTCCAAGGATGTGTAGTCACTGCTGCTCAACACCCTCATTGGACCAGGTTCCTGCCAGCTTGATCCTATGCATGGATTCCAAGGTCAGAGCTCTTTTAGTTTATGCTCACATGCTTAGCTATTCTCCCCCAAGCACAGCCTCTGGGCCACGTGTTAAGCCTGTCACCAGGCCGGGTTTCCCCAGTCTCCTGGTGAGTTCTCTTCAGGGGCATATGGGGCCCTTTCCTGCTAGCAGCCTTGGGCAGGGTCACCCCAGACCATCCAAGAGACTTCCCCATTTTCAAACCTTTCATCTGGATTTGGAGGCTCAATCCTTTCTCCGCTTCCTAACTCTGACCCACAGGTTTTTGGCAAATTGGTTCTACTTCCTGTCCAGGATTCTGCCTACAGAGGATTCTCAGAAATGACACCTTCACCCAGATAGCTCCCCTAGGCCTTTGGGTGCCCACTCACCTTACTTTTCATATGTAGGAGGGGCCCTCTGGTGACTCTTGGTGAAGCATAGATCTGTTCCCAGGAAACAGTGTCTCTCTCTGTAGTCCTAAGACAGTAGGCATTATTGAAATTTTCCTTGGCATGTTGTTAGGGATTTGGGGGGCAAGGTTTTAATTTAAAAATGAAGGATCTTCAGTTCCCTCAACTTTTCTAAGAATCAAACAATAATCACTATGTTTATTTCATTGTCTTTGTTTTAAACTTTTAAAAATATGATATGTAACAACGCATGCAGGAAAAAAACACAGATGTATCGTTAACAATTCCAAGGGAAATACACATGTACCTACGGCCTATGTCGAGAAATGGAACATTACCAGTACTCAGCAGCACCCGCCTCCAAATCAGAGCCTCCTTCCCAAAAGAAATCACTATCTGGACTTTCATGAGAATCATTTCTTTGCTTTCCTTTGTAGTTTTGTCGCCTATATTTGCATCATTAAACAATATAGTTAACTTTTGCTAGTTTTTTAACTTTATACATAGAGAATCATGCTGTGTGCATTTTGTGTTTCATTCTTTTGCTCAACTTGTTTGTGAGCTGCATGCATGTAATGAATGACCTTAGTTATTTTCATTGCTAACAGTGTTTCATGATATGCATATGCCACAGTATGTTTATTCAGCCTGTAGTTGACAGATGCTTGTGTTGCTTTAGTTTCTGAGTCTCAAGAACAGTTGCAGCCAAGAACATCCTTAGATGTTTTCTATTGTGTATGTGAACAAGTGTCTTTAGGTTATATATGTTGAAGTGGAATTGCTTTGCTAGAAAATGCCAAACTGTTTCTAAGTGATGTACCAATTTACTTTCCTACCAGCAGTATATGAGAGTTCCAGTTGCTTCACAGCCTTGCAAATGCTTGATATTGTCAGTTATCAATTTTTAAACTACTCTCATGGGTGTATAATGATAACTCTTGTGGTTTTCATTTTCTTTTCTTGGTTGCCACTGATGTTGAACACTTTTTTATTGGTTAATTGGGTGGCCTCTTTTGTAAACTGCCTATTAAAGTGTTTGCTTATTTTTCATTTTTCTTATTGATTTGTCAGAGTTCTTTATATATTTTGGTTAGTGGTCTCTTGTCAGTTATACATTTTAAAAATATCTTCTCCTACTCTGTGACTCTTTTTTCACCCTCTTAAATAGTGGTAACTTAGATCCTATTCTCTAGAAGCATGGTCTGAAATGGGGATTCTTGTTCAAGTAATATATGGGGATAGGTGCTCAGGAAAAGGAGAATGAAAGAAGCAGGATGGGGGAGGAGGGCAAGAGAGGTATAACAAGTGAGGTAGCAGTTCTCTGGAGAAAGGGACATTGTGAGTTATCAGCTGACCTTGTATCTGGGGGAGGGGTGTGCTAACCAATAAAGAGGATCTGGGTGGGGCACCAATAGTATTCCCTACAGTCCATTTGGATGCATTCCCTTATGTTAAGTTCAGTCTTTTAAGATGCGTCTTCTCCAGGATTCTGGGCGGTCACAATTTCTGGGAAAACTTACAAGAGGAAGATCAGTGGGGCTAACTACAGTCCCTGCTGCTCCAGTTAGTCCGGAGGTCTAACTGATACCCACCCTCCTCCTCCATCCTTCATTTTAACTCCCTCCTTTGTCCCTTGAGTGTGTGAGAACTCAGAGATGAAGCCATCTGGGTCTGGAAGTTTGTTGTCTTTTGTTATGTTGGGATTTTTTTCAGATTTTTTTTTTCCTTTTTCTCCCAAAGCCCCCCGGAACATATTTGTGTATTTTTAGTTGTGGGTCCTTCTAGTTGTGGCATGTGGGACGCCGCCTCAGCGTGGCCTGATGAGCAGTGCCATGTCCTCACCCAGGATCCAAACTGGTGAAACCCTGGGCCACCAAAGCAGAGAGCGTGAACTCAACCACTCGGCCACGGGGCTGGCCCCATGTTATGTTATTTTTGAACACAGCTTCAATGTTTTTAATGGTTCTAGGACAATTTTAAAAATTTCTTCTTAAGTTACTTTCAGTAAGTAATATTTTTCTAGAAATTTGTCCCTTTGAAGGTTTCAAATTTATTTATATAAAGTTTATAATATTTCCTTGTTCTTTTAATATCTGCAACATCTGTAGCGATATCCCCCTTTCCATTCTGATTTCGTTTTTATGCTTTCCCTTTTTTTCCTTCAGTTTCAGTAGAGGTTCTTTTCAAAGAACTGACTTCTGTCTTCATTGATGTTCTCCATAGTAAGTTTGTTTTCTATTTCATTAAGTTCTGCTCTTTTATTTTTTTCATTCTACTTTCCTTGGATATATTTTGGTTTTTTCCTCTAACTTCTTGAAATGGATGCTTGGTTCATTAATTTTTATCCTTTTAATTTGTATTCTTTCCATTTAAGGCTACACGTTTTCCTCCAATTATTGCTCAGCAGGAGCTCAGTTTGAGTATGTCGTGTTTCAGTCATCTGTTGCTAAATATTTTCTAATTTCCATTGTGATTTCCCCTTTGACTCATAGGTATCTTAGAAATGTGTTTCTTAATTTCCAAACATGAGTGTTTTCTAGTTATCTTTTATTAACTGATTGGTCACTGAGCTTGTTCTGTATAATTTTAATCCTTTGAAATTTCTGTTAGGACTCTGTTTATGGCCAGTTTTTATAAATGTTACATGTATGCTTGAAAGTAATGTGTCTTCTATAGTTACTAGATTCAACGTTGTATGTAATGCCTTTAGATCAAGTTTATTAATTCAAATCTTCTTTATCCTCACTGATTTTTTTTTTTTGCCCATTCTACCTATTATAGAGAGAAATGTGTTAAAATATCCAACTATATTTATGAATTTGTCTACTTCACCTTTTAATTTTTTGCTTTATATTTTTGAACCCTATTACTAAGTGCATACAGATATAAAGTTGTTCTATCTTCCTGGCGAATTTACCTTTTAGCCTTATGAAGTTGCTCTTTTTATCTTTAGTAAAAGAATTTTTTTTTGCCTTAACTCTATTTTATCTGATTTGAGTATAGCTACACCATCCTTTTTTGGTTAATCTATGCAGGGTGTATCTTTTCCCATCATTTTAGTTTCATCCTTTCTGTATCTATGTGTTTTAAATATGTCTCTTCTAGACAGCATATAATTGGGTTTTGTTTTTTGTAGGCTGTTTTTGTCTCTTAACTAGAACATTTAGTCCATATTCGTTTAGTATAACCACTGATGTATTTAGGTTTAAGTCTGCCTTCATATTTTATGCTTTCCATGTACTTGTCTTGCTCATACTCCATTTCATTTTAGCTCTTTCTTCCCTTCTTTGGGGTTATTTTTTTTCTTTTCTTTTCTCCTTTTTTTTTTTTTCTCCCCAAAGCCCCCCGATACATAGTTGTATATTCTTTGTTGTGGGTCCTTCTAGTTGTGGCACGTGGGATGCTGCCTCAGCGTGGTCTGATGAGCAGTGCCATGTCCGCACCCAGGATTCGAACCAACGAAACCCTGGACCGCCTGCAGCGGAGCGCGCGAACTTAACCACTCGGCCACGGGGCCAGCCCCTCTTTGGGGTTATTTTTAATCATTCACTTTTTTTCCTTCTACTAGTTTGGACATTATGTAGTTGCTCTTATTTAATGGTTACCTTTGAAATTTTAATTTAACCAAAGTTGATAAATTATGGAGGTGATAAATATCCCCGCTTTTCTTTTGGTCAGGATGAGCACCTTAGACCACTTGGACTCTATCCCCTTCTGCTTAGTGGTAGACGAGTTCTAATACCTTGTGTCAGCTTTGATTAGAGTCATTTAAGGACCCACAGAGGGAAGAAATGTGATGAAGGAGGAACAAAATGAGAGAGCAGAGAATTTACTTGAGAAACTTTATGTTTCTTGGGACTCTTTTGGTTGCAAGTGATCAGCTTAGACTGTCCTAACTTTAAAAAGAAAATCCGTTGGCTTACAAAACTGCAGAGCTGAATCCAAGGGCTCAAAAAATATTTTTCGGGCCCCCTCTCTCTCCATCTCTCAACCTTGCTTATCTTAATTTGGCTTCGTTCTTCAGATGATCTCTCCTGAGTTGTCGCCATCCCTGGCAAGGGGGATGGGATATTCTGATTGTCTACTTGGGGTCAAGTTTCCATCCTATGTGGTGGAGGGCTGAGGCACTGGGAATGACGGACCACCAGGACTACATGGAATGGGAGTGGAATTCCTCTAAGGAACCAAAAGAGGGAAGGTGTGCCGGGCAGACACAAGTTATTGCTACTGTGGTCCCCTACACTGAGTAATAGGTGGAAGAATGATGCAAAGAAAGAAGAGGGTTAGAGATGTTGTGTTTGGAATTAACTCACTTAGTCTGTAGAAGAAAAGAGGAGGAGGACGTCACCTGTTCAGGAGCCCACTAACAGAAAAGGAGGAGTCTGGTCAAACAGTTTCTTTGCCCACCAACCACTGGGCACTTTGGCATTGTTGGCTGAGGATGTCTTGGTGGGCCACAGCAGCAGAGGTGAGGGAGAGCTGGTGTGGGGCCCTCTCGTATGTGGAAATGTATTCAAAATGTTAGCAGTGGTGCTTGCTATTCTCACAGCTCTTTCCGAGAGAAACTTCTGCATCCACAACCCTTGTTCATGTAGAGGCAGCCCCGGCCAGCCATGTTTTCTTCCATAAAATCTTGCTGTATCGCTAGCCCTATTCAAAACTTACTGGACCAGAGATGGACATCAGACCCAAGAACAGCCAGTTCATAGGATCACCAGGGACCTGTGATGTGACCTAGTGGAAGAAAAGATGCATGTTCTCTCTTAGAAATTTGAACTGGGGACTGCAGAAGGATGCTTAGTTAGAGAAATTGAAGCTGCAGTGTATACAGACAGAAGCCATGAGGTAGAATCAGGCCTTTGAGGAGTCCTGGCTAGCTGATAAATTATGAGGAAGCAGAAGCAACAAGACAGAGAAATGTTTGCGTAGACTTCAGGCAAGAGGAGAATGGAGCACACCCCTGGAGGGGTGAGTCATGTGATAAGTGAAGACCCACAGTCTCCAGCTGCCGTGGGTCCAGATCTTTCATTCTAGACTCTGGGAGACCCAGCCCTGCTATGGTCCTGTTCTTGGATTTCCGTAAAATCCCATATCCTTAATAGTCCACATATACCCTTATGCAAAGCCCTCCCTTATTTGCACTTGCAATCAAAACACTCACTAGAATGGATATTCAGAACTTGGGGCAGTGCCTGCATGGGTGAATTTCTGTTGCTGCCACGCTGTTCCAGTCATACAGTACTGAAAAGGAAAACTCGCTCTCTTTGCCATCGCATGGTTGGCAGCTACAAACCTTGTTGGCTCAGTTACATTAAAGAATCCTCTGCACTCACTCCTTGGCCTGGTGTGTGTCTGCATCGTAGCCAGGAAGGGGGCAGCGAGCCCCGCTCCCTCCATGGGCTCCTTGTTTCTCTACCTCACTACAAAAAACCCTAACTTGACTTATTGACCATACAATTTTTTTCCTAAGATGTTGGAGGGTTGGTTCAAATGCAATACAGAGAAAAAAAAAAGACGGGAATTTAGGGAAAGGGAAGCGTCATAGGAGAGAGGGAATTTATCACCATTTATTGTGTGTTTACCGTATGTCAGGCACAATGTTAAGTGATTTCCATCCATTCTGTCATTTCATGTGCAAAACAACTCCCTGAGGTATTGTTATCCCCACTTTTATAGATGAGGAAGCTGAGACAGAGGATGGTCTGACTCCACTGAATGTGTAATTTCGGGTGTAGAGTAACAATCAGTTGGTGTGGAATTGCCTCAAGCTGAGAGTGATTAAAGAGAAATGGCTGGGAAGCAGTTTGTGGCCGACTGGGAGGCAGGAGGTAGTGGGAAAGAGACACTGGTCACATCGTTCCCTCCACAGACATGCCGTCTGGGAGGAGGCCAGAGGGAGGTGGCCAAGATGTCTGGGTTGGCTGGGGTCCGCTGGGGGTGTTTATTGCTTGTTGCTGCTGTACTGCCCCCTGCTGGCCAGAGGTCTGCTGTCCCCTGGGGTGGATGGGCCTGTTTTCACCAGTTCTGGCTAGAGGTCCTAATCTTTGGGCCAGGCTTCCTAAGAGAGTTCTGCTTTGTCACATCCAACTCCGACACTGTGATACACTAATGCATGATAACTGCAGAATTAAATTCATTCTTGTTTCATGGTCTGTGAGTTTATGTGTCCGTAATGGTGAGGTTAGAAAGTCCTCTACCATCATTTCAAGTTAGGAACCCCAGAATCTCAGAAAGGGAAGTAGGAGGCAGGCTGTTGTAGTGGAAAGAGCAGGGACTCTGGACTCCATCCAGGTGAGGAGCCGCAGCTGTGCTGCTTGCTAACTAAATAAAAAGCGGAGGAACAGTTTATTCCTGGAATTGGAGATAAGAAGACCACTGCCTCTTGGGTTGTTCTAAGCGCTCATTGAGATGACATATAAAAGCACCTGGTTTTCAGTAAGCCCTCAGTACACCTTTACCCCCCGCCCCCCCCAAGACCACCCAGTGACTGAGAACCAGGACCAAAACAGGTTTTGAGCTTCCCAACCCAGTGCGCTCTCCTAGGTGAACCACAGTGAACCGGCGCTGCATTGAGGGTGGGAGAGCTGGCCCTGGGGCTGCAGCCACACTCAAGAAAGCACCATACATGCACCCGAACACATTCTGGTCGGTGTCATCCAATTTCAAAGCTGACAATAAGAAACAGCTGGTTATTTCTCAGGCTGAAGACAGCTGAGATTTGAAGAAATGCTGAAAAGCCCAGCTGAGACTTTTGTCATCTTCAAAGTTTTGTTTTGTCTCATTTGCAATAGGCTGTGTATGTGTGTAGGTGTAGGTATGTGTACAGGGCCCTTACATGGTTCACAATATTTTGTTCTTTGTGTACTTTCAAACTAAAATCTACAAAACTAGGGAAATTTACTTTGATTTGAAGAAAGATCTAAAATTACTAACCCATTGCAGTTGCTCAGTTAATACACTTTGTACTTATTTACACTAGTGTTTAGTATGCCTCATAATGTGGGAGGAAATTTTCTTTTCCTTTGTTGATACTAAATAGAGTTCTGAGCTGTCCTCGATCTTTTGTTTCCCCCTTTTTTATTAAAAACAATGTTCCTGCCACTTTGATACTGATATGGCCTCCCTTAGGTGGGAAGCAAGTACATTTTCTTCGTTATACAGCGTCATTAAAGCAGAGTTAAGTCCTCTGGCCTCAAAATTACCCAATGAGGGAGAGGGAGAGCTCAATTAGAAGCCCATCAGGTCTGTTTTGCCTGAGTCACCTCAGTATGGGGTAGGGCCTTTTGTGCTGGGACTCAAGGCTGCTCCCCACTGCCCCCCAAATTAATGAAAACTCTATGAACTGATCCATCTGGCCTTTCTCCCTGACCCCTTCAGACTCGGGGAGCTGCAGCCAGACCGAACTCCGTACTGTGTCTTCAGCTGGCTGGAGGTCGCCCTCCAGGGGCCTTGCTGACACTCCTCTGCCTGCAGTCTCCATCCTCCGGATGCCCCAGTCTATTCATGTCTCAGAGTCCAGCTCAGATGCCACCTCTTCTGTGAAGCTTAGCTTAATGGTTAAAAACCTAGTCTTTGGGGGTCAGGCCTGGCTTCAAAAGGGGCCTCTGCTGCTCTCTAGTAAATGATTTGAGGTAAGTCATTCATCACATAAGTTCTCTCTGGCTTAGTTTCTTCATCTGTAAAATGAAGACAATAATGCTTTAAATCAGCACTTCTTGGGGGCTGGCCCTGTCGCTGAGTGGTTAAGTTCATCCACTCTGCTTGGGCGCCCCGGGGTTTCACCAGTTTGGATCCTGGATGAGGACATGGCACCGCTCATCAGGCCATGCTGAGGCGGTGTCCCACATGGCACAACCAGAGACACTCACAACTAGAATATACAACTATGTACCGGGGGGCTTTGGGGAGAAGCAGCAGCAAAAAAAAAAAAGAAGAAGAAGAAGAAGATTGGCAAGGGATGTTAGCTCAGGTGCCAATCTTTGAAAAAAAAATCAGTGCTTCTTAAGTGTATGGTGCACATGAGTTCTCTGGTGATCTTGTTAAAATGCCGGTTCTGATCCAGTAAGTATGGGCTGGGGCCACGAGTTGGCATTTCTAACCAGCTCCTAGGTCCTGGGAACAACACTGTGAATTGTAAGGCTTTAGAGAGGTGTTGAGAGAATACAATGAAATAATGCATGAAAAGTGGTTAATATTGTGCCCTTCAAATAGTTGTGCTTAGTCAATGGTAGCTGCTGCTGGTTTTGTTGCATTTTATTATTGTTGGCTGATTCCCCAAGCTGGAGGTCACACTTTTATTCTTTAAACAGGGGCTTTCCTCTTTTATGGCACTGAGCACTTTTTCCCTTGTTCTGTTGTTTTGGTTCTTTTTGAGGGGATGGGGGTAGAGATATCTTTGTCTCCTGCCAGACTTGAGGGTGAGGTCTTTATCTTATTCCTGATTCCCCCGCGTGGTCTTCTTACACACAGCAAGTGTTGACAACACACTTGGGTTTTATTCACTTCTTTTTTATTCCACAGGGCTCTGTGTCGCGCTAGGGATTCTAGAGCTAATGGTTTGGATAGTCTCAGCTCTTCTACTATTCCAGATCATGGTGATGGTGGTCCATTCAGTAAATGTTTCCTGGGCACCTAATACCGACCAGGCACATAGTTCTAGACACAGTACAAAGCAATGATACAGTTTCTGCCCTTAAGGAGCTTACATTTTACTCGGGGGAGACAGACAATAAAGAAAAGCATGTTATATAAAAGCTGATAAGCTCCTGAGAGTGGAGAATGCATCTCACTGATCAAGTGAATGTCCCCAGAGTCTATGTTCAGGCGCTCTCCACCGGACCACCCTGCCCCTGCATATGCTCTCGCACTTTCCACAGGGCTGGTCTGTATGGTGTAACTCGGTACTTCCTCATGGCCCTTCACCCGCAAACCCACTCACACAGAGTGTTAGCGAGCTATAAGAGGTCCGGAGAGCTTTTATTCCTGACCCCAACTTGCCTACCCATCATGGTGCTCAGCAAACTCCATTGCCCAGAGAACCCCCCTCTCAGAAGCAGTGGGGGTCTCGACAGCAACACAAAACAGAGCACAGCTTTACTTCCAGTGCCTGACACTGACTAGAGTTCTGCCTACTTTTCTAAAGGGGTCCACTCCCAGTTTCTCCTCTACTGAGCCTTTCTCCATTTCCTGCCCTTTAGATTCTAGGCTGGCGAGGACTCGCTCATCACACTTCTCTCTCTCCACTCTCTCTCTAGTGATCTCATCCCATCCCATGGCTTAAATGTCACTCAGGGCTGTTCAAATGTCATTTCCTTAGAGACCTACCTTAACAGCCCCGTCTAAAATAGCACACGTGCGTGTGCACACACGCACATGCACACCCTATGGTCTGTGTTGTTTCTCTTCATAGCATTTATGTTATTATTTTTTAAATGTATTGTCTGACTTTGAAGGTAGGGCCTTTGTCTTGTCAGTACTTGGAACAGTGCCTACCACAACAGTAGATAATCAACAAATATTTGTGACCTTTTTCTTTGGAAATTCTCAAAATCCTCATGAAGTGTAGCAAGACAGTGGTCATTAGCCTGTTTACAGATGGGGAAGTAGGCTCAGAGAGATTAAAGGATTTGCCTCATGGGGCCAGCCGGGTGGTGCAGTGGTTAAGTGCGTACATTCTGCTTCTTGGCGGCCCGGGGTTCGCTGGTTCGGATCCCGGGTGCGGACATGGCACTGCTTGGTAAAGCCATGCTGTGGCAGGCGTCCCACATATAAAGTAGAGGAAGTTGGGCACGGATGTTAGCTCAGGGCCAGTCTTCCTCAGAAAAAAGAGGAGGATTGGCAGCAGTTAGCTCAGGGCTAATCTTCCTCAAAAAAAAAAAAAAAAAGGATTTGCCTCAGGTCACAGGGCTGGGAAGCAGCAGAGCCTACAGGTTGAAAGCCAAGTCTTGTGGGACTCTCCTCCCGAGAGGGGTGCCTCCGCCTCTCCCACTGAGGCTGGGGACGCCAGGTGGCTCAGAGGCATGTGCCTACCTCCAGTGGGCTGTTAGGAGGGTGCCACACAGAGACCCTGTGTTCCCACACTCTTGGGAACACATAAAACAGGGACAGCTGAAGCCTACCCCAGGCCCTGCTCCCTCCCGTCCCAAACAAGTTCCCACAGTTGTTTCTCCAGTCCTTTAGAGGCCTCACACTCCAGGTGCACAGGCCCCAGGGGACATTCGGTGCTTTTAATTCCATACCTCTGAGGCCCCAATGGCAAAAAGGAATGGCAAAACTTGAATCCGTTTTTTTTAAGCGTTACCTGGTTATAGAAATCCCTGTGGCTGCATAGATCCCCATGGAGTCATGTGAAGATATAGTAAATAAAGCCAAATGGAACAACAGGGAATGACTCGAATAGAAGGAAGTCCTCATCTGAGGGGAGGAATTGTCAACCTCCTTCCAGATTTAGCCTTATTCTAGATTCAGCCCCGGGTGTTGCCTAGAGTCAGGACATGGGCAAGTCTGGAGGAAGGCAGGTGCTGAAGGATGGAAAATCCCCTGCTAGGGAATCCTCCTTCCCCTGAGAGGCCAGCTGCAAGGCCCTTTGCTTCCCACTGCGGGGTAGGCATCTTGGAACTCCAAGAAAAGTGAAGCCCCAGTAGTTCCTGTGTCAGGCGCCTTTGCCTAAAATCCCCAGAGACCCTCACATCATCCTGAGGGAAAGAAACTGTCATTTAACATTTGCAAAGTTGTGAGTTTCTGCCCTCCCTATTCTACCCAATATACCTCTCCTGGATGGATCTCCTTAAAACATAGCTATGATCAGGCCACTCCCCTCCTGAGGAACCTACAGTGGACAGAGTACAAACTTCTGAGTTTGCCCCTGAAGCCCTGTACCAAACATGCAACCTGCCCTATGAGAGAGCAGAACTCCAGTGCCTCCAGGGGGCCGGAACTGAGACAACTGGGGAGGTACCTAAGAGCTAGATTTCGGCTCAGTACTGGGGAAGATACTGAAGTCACTGCAGACTAGTCATGGAATGGGCAATCTCAAGGGGTCCAGGAGCTTCAGAATGGTGCCCTTTAGAGTTTCACATGCTTCATCAGTCAGGAATCGCTGTGTTATGCTGTAGTAACAAAAAGCCTGCCAGATTCTTCATGCCTTACCCCAGAACAAAAGCTTATGTTTCACGCATGGCGTGTGTCCATTCTGGGTCAGCAGGGGAGTCTGCTCATCCTATTCACTCGAGGACCCAGGCTTCCAGAGTAGCCATCATCTCAAATGTTGCCAGTGCTGTACCAGGGCAAAAAGAGAGCTTTGGGTGATCTTGCATAGGTAGTTAAGTTCTCCAGCCGAGAACCAGCACACATCTCTTTTACTCAAAATTGACTAGTACTAATCATGTGGCCTCTCAACCACAGGAGGGACCTGGGAAACTGGAATAGTTGGTGAAGAGCACTCCCTCCCAACACAGTGTGCTTTGGATCTTTTCATCGTCACGGCAGTCCTTCGGGGTGGTTCTGGGAAGGCCCACCGAGGCTGGTTTAAAGCTTTTCTTTCCTCTTGAGCGCTGTAAGCTGCACTGGTGCTTAATTCTTCCTATCCCAGGTTGTTATTAGCTGTGTCCATTTCCTGTCACTTTTTCTCACCCTGCTATTCCCCACACTGCATAAGGACTATGTTTGCAAAACAAACGAACTGAGGAATAAAAAGGATTTTTATTCTTTAACTTTTTATTAGCAGTGGAACTTTAAGAATTTCTATGTAGAAATTTCTATATAGATGTAGCAATCTCATGTGGCAAGAAGGGTCCTTGAAGTTGTGTTTGTATAGTAAATTTACATAAGTTTGCAAACACTAATTATTTATCTAAAAATTGGGGTTGAGGCATGATGGCAATTCACCTCTATTAGTAACCCTGTTACTAAGCATGTACTTTGTGCTACGTGTTAGACAGTGTGTTTGGTTCTTGCTGTATTCCCTGTAACTCAGTTGTGGTCGCCCAGTGTATTCCTTATTGATGGGCTGCTATGGTAACTGTGGGAAACTCCTCTGGGACAGAAATTGGCAGTGCTGGGTGCTATGGGATGTCATATGGGCAGACAACTGTTGTCTGGGTTGAATGCTGTTACACAGTGAACAAGGTTCAAGTCAGCGGTGGGGTAAGATGCAGTTCCCAGGGTTGGTGGTTGTAATTTGGGTAGTTGTGCTTTGGGTCTCCTGAGAATTAGAATAGTGACCATTAGCAACATGTCCCAGGGGGAACCCTACTGGGTAGACCTGCAAATGGCCACATGGAAGCCTGTCACCTGGAAGGCTGTATAGATTAGGTTCCTTTAGGGTTAGCTGATTCACTCTTGAACGCCTGTCAGAGTTGTCCCTTGTAGAAGGACAGAACATCGTGGATGAGGCATGTCGGAAAGTAAACAGTATATGGTGCTCCCTGGAAGAACAGCGTACAGTTATAATCAGAGAAGCCAATAAATCAGAAAGTGGGAGGTGAGGACAAGTAGAACAAGGAGCCTAAGAGGTCAGTCAAAGCACTTAATAAGTATCCAAAGATACTCCTTCCAGATGCAGCAATTGGTCCTGGTTCAGATGAGAGGCCTGCTGGGAAGAAATGTGCAGGTGGTTGATAGTTTGTATACTTCCACATAGGAACTTGTTAAAATGGGGATGACTGTGTTCTTCTGGTGGTTTTAAATCGAAGGAGCAAAATAATAAGGAAAAAGGAAGTGAAGTGAGGACAGCTAGAAAAGCACTATAAGTGAGCTCCTCTTAATAGGGAGATAAAAAATTCAGAAAGATAAATGTAAGCTGTGTGGGACACAGGATGAACAGAGGGGCAGCTGCTATGTGGGAGGAGGAGGCTGCATCTGAGCTAGTTAGCAGAAAGGGACTGTGTGAAGGTCAGGGCTAGCCAGAAGAAAGGTAATACATGAAGCCATTGAATTCAGAGAACCGTGTCCAGGTCACCAAGACCTTCTGGAGAGACAGCAAAGGAACATTTTTTATTACCTCATAAATGAGGAGAGCCAAGAACATAGTTGGCGGAGAGGGCCTGAGACTGAACTGCGTCTAACCCACTCCGAGTGGCCCTGGCATCAGAGCTCCTTTCTCCTGCAAATGACACTGTAATGATAAAAGGAGCATGCAAATTAGAAGAGTAATTAGAGGCAGAGCCGTGAAAGGTCTGGGGAGAAGTTTGGGAGAGATGTGGAGTGCAAAGATACGAAGTTGTAAGGATAGAATGAGTCATGGGAGAATGAAATATTAAAGGTTCACTAACCAGAGGTCCTGCTCACCTGTTTCTTCCCCCACTGACTCTGGTCAAGTCCATTGTAGGTAACAATAAATCATGTAATTATCTCTTCTGGTTTGCTTATTGGCATCATTTCCTGAAAGAACCCATAGCCTGGGAAAGAGCAGAATCCTAGTCTCATAGAACTTGGGACAAGTGGACCTGGTACTGGAGTAATCTAGATACCCTGTTGCTTGGAATGATTTTCTTATCTTTTCTGTTGTTCTGAATACTTGGAGTAGAGAAGGGGGTCAACAGCAGGTATTGATCCTTCAGACGTCAAATATCCAGTCCCTATGCCAAAGAAACCCACAGTCCAGTGGAGGAGACAGAAGTCCACTGAAACAGCTTAGAAACAATGACCAAACTTAGCAGAAATAAACATCTCTAATACCCAGATTGTCGTCTTGAAATAGTACTTCCGTTAAAAGAAACCAGGACAAAAATAAGCTCAGCTGATTTTTGACAAAAGTGCAAAAGCAATTCAATGGAGGAAGGATAGCCTTCTCAACAAACAGCGCTGAAATAAGTGGATATTCACGTAAAAAAATTTAACGTCAACCACTACGTCATACCATAACAAAAATTAATTCGTGATGGGTCCCAGAACAAAATGTATAAGTTAAAACCACAAAGCTTTTTGAAGAAAATGTAGGAGAATATCTTCATGACATGGTGGCTTAGCAAAGGGTTCTCACTGAGTTGCAAGAAAGCAATAATCATTTAAAATAAAAAGGTAAGTTAAACTTCACCAAAGTTAAAAATTTCTCATCAAAAGATACCATTAAGAAAATGAAAATTCAAGCTACACACTGGGAGAAGTTATTCACAGAATATATGTCTGGCAAAGTGTATATAAAGAAGTCATATAATCCAATAATAAAAAGACAACCCAATTTTAAAAAATAGACAAAAGATTTGAACAGACCCATCAAAAAGGAGATATATAAATAGCCAATAAGCACATGAAAAAGTGTTCAACATCATCAGTCACGAAGGAAATGCAAATTAAAACAAAAATGAGATACCATTACCTACCCCCCAGGATGATAAAATGAAGACCAACAACAATAAATATTAGTGAAGTTGTGGAGCAGTGGTGTTTCTTAGACATTCTTGGTGAGAGTGCAAAATGGTGCAACTTCTTTGGGAAAAGGACCCAGCAATTCCACTTGTAGGTATTTACTGAAGAGAAGTTAAAACATATGTTCATAAAGCATTTGTATGAGAATATTCACAGCAACATTATTCATAATATCCCCAAACTGGCAACAATTGTTTTCCATCAGTAGGAGAATTGATTTTTTTAAAAACTGATATATTAATACATTATACAATGACATATTACCCAGCAATGAAAAGGGATGAACTACTGATACACGCAACAAAATGAATGAATCTCAAAAATGTTATGCTGAGCGAAAGAAGCCTCGCACAAAAGCATACATGCTCCATTTATACGAAATTCTAGAAAAGACAAAACTATCTATTGTGGAAAAATCACAACAGTGGTTTCCTCTTAGGGTTAGGGTAGGAATTGACTGAGAAAAGTCATGAGGGAACTTTCTGGGGTGACAGTAATACTCTATTTATTGATAGGGGTTTGGCTTACACGTGTGAATGCATTTGTCCGACTTCTCTAAATGCACACTGCGGTACATCTGTATCATGGAATACTACTCAGCAATATCAGGGAACGAACTAGTGATACACACAATGTGGAGGAATCTCCAGGGAATTAAGCTGAGTGAAAAAAGGCCAGTCCCAAAGGTTAGGCACTGTATGATTCCACCTATATGACATTTTTTAAGTGACACAATTTTAGGAATGGAGGACAGTGATTAGGGACGGGGAAGAGGAGTCAGCAGGTGGTAGGTGTGATTATGAAAGGGTACCCTGAGGGGTCCTTGTGGTGTTGGAACTGTTCAGTGTCTTGACTGGTAGTGGATACATGAACCTACACAGGTGATAGAATTATCCAGAATGTAATATAGGCACAGACACACACAAAAGAGTACAAGTGAAACGGGGGAGATCTGAACAAGGTCGTGGATCGTATCAGCATCACAGACTGGCTGTGATATTACACTAGATAAAATAGACAGCTAGATGTTTTATACTAAATTTAAAAACTAGATAACATACTGTTCTGCAGAATGTTAGCACTGGGGGCAGCTGGGCAAAGTCTATACGAGATCTGTGTGTATTTCTTACAACTGCATACAGACCTATAATCATCTACGATTATCTCAATAAAAATTTCAATCAAAAAAGTTCTTAGAGAAATGTCTGATACCCTGTCTGGGCAGGAAATGTGAAAAATGAGCCAGGAACATCTTGACATACCACATAGCAAGGAAGCTATCAAAGATTACCGAGGTTGTGTCAAAAGAATTGAGGCCAAAGATGGCTCAATTTGATCTTCAGTAAGAACAGCAATTTCACAGACTTGAAACCTGTAAGATATGTTTATAATAATAATAATAGTTCATAATAATAGTTTAAAAACACACAAAAAAAACCCAAATTGGTCACCTTCAAAGAATAAGAGGGAACCAATTCATTAGCTTGAAACCTGGGAAATGAAAGAGTCAAGCTGGCCTTTCTTAAGTGTACTGGGTAACCAAATGGTAGATGAAGAGAAGATGTCCTAATAAAATTATTTCAGCAAACAAATCAAAACCAAATGATCAGAGTATCATCATTTTGTTACCTTCAGTGAAGAAATAGCATTGGACATCAGTGGACACCAACATCAAAAAAGAGACAGCCAGGGGCTGGCCGGGTGGTGCAGCGGTTAAGTTCGCACATTCTGCTTCCGCAGCCTGGAGTTCACCAGTTCAGATCCCAGCTGCAGACATGGCATCGCTTGGCAAGCCATGCTGTGGCAGGCGTCCCACATACAAAGTAGAGGAAGATGGGCATGTATGTTAGCTCAGGACCAGTCTTCCTCAGCAAAAAGAGGAGGATTGGCAGCAGATGTTAGCTCAGGGCTAATCTTCCTAAAGAAAAAAAAAGAGAGACAGCCAGACATGTGGATGTCTCCTGACAAAAAGACACAGTGTCACTTGTAGCCTGGTTAAACGCATGGAACCTGAGTCTGATCAAACCTCGAGATCCAGGTGCCAGTATGCAGGCAATACAGATGACGGGGTTACAAGTTGAACTCTCCCATGAGAATGCGCAGAGTCAGCAAAATTCAGACTATGAGAAACTATGGTCAAATGGTTCATCTTCTTCAACAGATCAGTTGTAAAGAAAAGGGAGGGATGGAAGGGGAACCTGTAAATGAAATGAGAATCAAACACATGTCAAGCTAAAAACCTAAGGACAGAACTAAAACTATAGTATCTAAGGATGCCTACTTAGGTGATAAAGCCACAAAGAAAGCTAAGGAAGTGATTACCACTTTCACATTGGGGAGGAGGATTGGGATGGGGCACATGGAGAGGCTTCTAGAGTGGCTGGCAAAATTCTGTCTTTTGATCTAGGTGGCAGTCAAGAGGATGCTTGCCTTATCAAATGACTCGCTAATCTCTCCATTTGCTTTGTGTACTCTGTTTTGTTTTACATTTAGAAAGGCTGTGATAGAGCTGTTCTCTGGGTGCTATGGGAGGCCAGAGGAGGCACTTAATATTTAAGACAGGATAAGGAAAGGCCCTCTCAAAGGAATGTTATTGGGAAAATGAGGGTCAGTGGGGTGAATGTCAGAAATAAGGCTAGAGAAGCCGACAAGCTCATGACCTGTCTTCTGTACTGGGCTTTGTCCTAGAAGCCATGGGGAGCCACTGAGGAATTTTAAGCTAAGTGGCATGACCAGATTTATATTTTAGAAAGATTCCCCTGGCAGCTGTATGTCAGATGGATTGCATGGAGGCAGGACTGGTTCCAGGGAGACCAGTTAAGAATCTATTGAAGTAATCCAACTAAAGCTGGGGAGGCCAGAAATAACACAGTGACAGAGCGGAAAGGACTAATTTGAGAGTACCTAAGGAGGCAGAAACAGGACTTGAAAGACTATCTGGGAGAGGGAGGGAGGGAGAAAAGACATCAAGGAGGTTTCCCGAGTTACTGACTGGAGCGGCTAGTGGAGGATGGTGGTGCCGTTAACCAGGACATGGAATACAGGCTGTAGAGCAGGGGTGGAGAGAGATGATAATATATACCGTTTTTAAATTGAGATACAGTTTACGTACAGTAAGATGCATAGAATGGAAGCATACAATCCAGTGAGGTTTTTCAGATGTATGCACCCATGGAACTAACATACCAGTGAAGAAAGAAAACATTTCTCTTCACTCCCGAAGTTTCCTCGTGACCCCTTCAAGTCAATCCTCACCCTGCTGGCAAGCACTGTTCTGATTTTTATCATCATAGATTATTTTGTCTGCTTTTGAACTAAATGGAATCATACCATAGATAGTCTTTTGTGACTGGTTTCTTGTACTTAGCATATTATTTTTACGATTCATCCATGCTATTGCATCTGTCAGACGTTCATCCCTTTTTATTGCTGAGTAGTATTCCATTGTATTAATATACCACAATTTGATTATCCACTCTTCTGTTGACAGGCATTTGGATTGGTTCCAGTTTTGTTTGTTTTACTATTGTGAATAAAACCACTGTAAATATTCTCATATGTCTTTTGTAGATGTACATTTTCATTTATCTTGGGTGAATCAGGAGTAGAATTCCTGGGTTAGGATGGGTGTAGGTTTCATTGCAGAGGAAGCGACCAGACAGTTCTCTGAAGTGATTCTAGTGTCTTATAGTCCTCCCAGCAATGGACAAGAGTTCTGGTTGCTTCACTTCTTTGCTGCTTTGGTGCTTTTTGTTTTTAATTTTAGCCATTTTGGTGTGTGTGAAGCACACGCATCTATCGCATGATGGTTTTAATACAAATTGAGTACTAATGAATACTAATGATGCTGAGCATCTCTTCATGAACTTATTGGTGTTCATTTTTCTTTTGTGAAGTTTCTGTTCAAATCTTTGCCTATTTTTTGTTGGATTCTTTATTATTGAGTTGTTAATATTATTGAGTCTTAATATATTCTAGATACAAGCCTTTTGTCCTATATATGCATTGCAAATATTTTCTCCCATTCTATCACTTGTCTAGTCATTTTCTTAATGATGTCCTTTGATGAACAGAAAATTTTAATTTTGAGACCAATTTATTAGTTTTTTTATTTTATGATTAGTGCCTTTTTGTGTTCTCAGAAATCTTTGCCTACCCTCAGGTTGCAAATATGTTTTCCTGTGTTTTCTTCTAGAAGCTATATAGATTCAGTTTTTATGTTTACGTCTATAATCAATCTTGAGTTAAATTTTGTGTATGGTATGAAGTATGAGTCAAAAATTCATTTTTGGGGGGGCCGGACACACAGCTGAGTGGTTAAGTTTGCATGTTCTGCTTCAGCGGCCCACAGTTTCACTGGTTCATATCCTGGGCACAGACCTAGCACCGCTCATTGAACCACTTTGTAGCAGCACCCCACATGGAAGAACTAGAATGACCTACAACTAGGATATACAACTATGTATTGGGGCTTTGGGGAGGAAAAAACAAGAGGAAGAGGGTGGGGGGTGGGCACAAAGGGTGAAGTGGTGCACCTGCAACATGACTGACAAACATTAATGTACAATTGAAATTTCACAAGATTGTAACCTATCAATAACTCAATAAAAAAAATTAAAAAATAAATAAATACTATAACACTTATCATCCCCCCCCAAAAAAAAAAGAAAAACGAGGAAGATTGGCAACAGATGTTAGCTTAGGGCCAATCTTCCTCACCAAAAAAGAAAAAAATTCTCTTTTTTTTCATATGGATATCAAGTTTCTCCAGCACCTTTTGATGAAAAGGCTTTTCTTTACCCTTGAATTGCATTGACATTTTGTCAAAAATCAATTGATGGTTATACGTATGCGTCTATTTCTGGACTCTGTTTCTCTTGTGCTAGTACCACACTGTCTTGTGGCTGGTGTTGAGGGAGTCTAGATCATGTTTTGTTTTTCAGAGTGTTAAGTTTTATTCCAGCAGGCAGTTAAGTTACTGGTGGAGCCCTTTGATCCCGTCAGGCTCACTTTTATTCTTCCTATTTTAATTTATTCCTATGGCCCATCCTCTCTGAGTCTCAGCATGAACACTCCCCGTTCTGGGTTGGAATTCCATTGTCTCCCAGCTCCGCGGGATCTCTAGTCCCACCATTTACCCAGCGGCGGGGAGCTCTCCCAGGTCTGAGGAAGTCTTGCCTGGGCATGCGCAGTCCAGCTTCCAGCCAAGAAGCTGCCCACCCCCGCTGCCCGGCTGCCGCGCGCTCGTTCGGTCCCCTCCCACGGAGATCCCGCCGCTCAGCAGCACAGAGCTCGGATCTGCCGGCTCAGGGCGGCTACCGCTCTGCGTGGGCTCCGTTGCCGTACACCGCGCGACAGGGTGCGCCTGGTGGAAGCCGGGCAGTCATGCGCTCGCCTCCTGTGGTTCCCTTCTCTCAAGGGTCACAATCCTGCGCAGCTTGCTGGTCGGTGCCTGAAAGCAAGTATTCAGTTGCCCCCTGTATTTTGTCCAGCTTTATAGTTGTCAATGGCAGGAGGGAGAAGCCAGTTCCAGTTATCCTGTCATGGCCTGAAATGGAAGCTGAGCTTCAGTTTTGTTCCCGATGCTGTTTTTAGTATCTGTGAAACATCAAGTAGAAATGCCCAACAGGCTATTGGATATTCGTGTGGGGAGCTTGAAAGAGACGATTGGGGCTGCAGATTCAGGTTTTGTAGTCAGGAGTTTACAACGGTAGTTGAAGCCAATGGAATGAAGGTGATGATCACTTAGCTACAGAGTGGTTTGAGAAGGGGTAGGAGAACATTCTTCTCCTGAAAAGCCTGGGAAGGTGTAGCGGAAGGAGGAGGTGCGGACCAGGAGACGCGGTGTCACAGAACCCCTGTTGAATGAAGTGGTGTTCCTCTGGGGAGCCGCAGCTGTCAGAACCCAGCCTCCTCTCTGTGATGCTCCCAGTCCAGAGCCCAGCTCTCCCCCGTGCTGCGGAGGGCTTGTCAGGGCCCACGGGGTGAGCCTTCTAGAAAACCTACAGATCCAGGCTCCAGTGCTCATCTGTAGAGTTAAAGCCACACCCGTCTTGAGAAGCCCAGAATTTCTTCCAGACATGATTATGTTTGTGCTTCTTACCTTCTTGGCGCTTAGATAGCTGACAAGTTTGATCATCATTTTCATACAATCGAGAGGAAAACCAGGGCTCTGGAGAGGTTAACTCTTGATTAAAGGCAGTTGTGAAGTCTGCCCTGTTTCCAGATTTAGTTTCTAGTTGTCTAGAGTCTTTGTAGGGTCTCAGACTTGGACATTGCTCTAGGTCATGTAACTACCCCCTTGTTTTTTAGGTGGGGACATGCACACTCATAAATGAGAGGGCTTTAACTAGGTATAAATAACGGAAATTCAGTGAAGTCAGCATAAGCACAAAGAAGAACTGATAAGCACACAGAGATAGCTGATGGAATTCAAAAGGCAAGGACAAGCTGAACTTGGAGAATAGATGAGAGCCATGACCTGGAGTGCTGGGGAGAAATTGGGAGCCCTCTTGTTTCCACTCTTTTCTCTGCTTTCTTCTGTGTCTCTGATTCATTCTTCCCTCAGTGTAAATTAGCTTTTTCTGCCACCCACCCCCGGAGAAAATGGTCACCAGCAACTATTCTTGAGTTTATAGCTTAGGAGAGAAGCCCTCCATTCCCCTCCGTGCAGGGCAGAAGCCAGCCTGATTCTACAATCACAGCTTACATCCCCCAGAGAAGGTCTCAGTGGCCCAGTTGGAGCCATCTAGAGTCCAGCCCTTTGCACCCAGGGGCTGGAGTCACATTGTCCTGCGCACATGGCTGCAGGGAGCCCTACCTCTACAACTACGGGGTGTAAATTGTCCGTGTGGGGAAGGATTTTCACAGCAAGTAGCAAGGAGGCAGATGGCCAGACAGCCAGCCAGTAGATTTTTAGGACACTGGAGTTACATTAATAACCAGTGGCAGAGCCAGGACCAAAACCCACAGCCCCGGGTCCAGCAGCAGTCCTTCCTGAGGCTGCTTCACGTGGCAAAACAGTGGTAATTATTTGACTTGGTAACAAGGAGAAACAGACGGATACTCACTGCCTCAGGGCTCACTCCTGTTGGTATGAAGAAATAGAGGCCCCTCCCTAGGAGGCTAGGGGATCCAGAGCGCTAGGACCATAACAGCCAAAGGTGAGTTCCCTCTGTATTAGTCCAGACTCTTAGTTACAAGTTACAGAAACTCAGGTCAAACCTGCTTAAGCAAAAAGGGACTTCATAAGAAGGCCATTGAGGCCCCTCACAGAATTGAAGGAAGACTGAAGATTCAGGGTATCTTCCGGCATCTGGAGTCAGTACCAAGAGGAAATAGACACATGTGATCGCTTTATTTTTTTCTCTTTTTCAGTTTTCATCTTTCCTTGTTTCTGCTTGGCTCTGGTACCACAAGGTTTTCTCCACAAGGTGGGGAACGTGGCTGCCAGCAATTCTGGGGTCATATCCTATAGCATCTGACAAAAGAGAAAAGAGAGTCTTCCCTGCTGATTCCAGGTGGAAAATCCCAGAGGAGGACTCTGATTGAGGGGATGGAGCCACATGATTGGCTGGGCCTTGTTCACTTGCTCACCGTGCGGTCAGGAGAAATTAGGGGATATTGTAAGAAGGGGACGGTAAGCAGGGTTGGTAAAAACCTCTTTGTTTTGTGTCTGTCCCCCAGGTGACCATGGAGGCTGGCGGCCTCCCCTTGGAGCTGTGGCGTGTGATCTTAGCCTACCTGCACCTTCCAGACCTGGGCCGCTGCAGCCTGGTGTGCAAGGCCTGGTATGAACTGATCCTCAGTCTTGACAGCACCCGCTGGCGGCAGCTGTGTCTGGGCTGCACCGAGTGCCGCCACCCCAACTGGCCCAACCAGCCTGATGTGGAGCCGGAGTCTTGGAGGGAGGCCTTCAAGCAGCATTACCTAGCCTCCAAGACGTGGACCAAGAATGCCCTGGACTTGGACTCCTCCGTCTGCTTTTCCCTATTTCGCCGGAGGAGGGAACGCCGTACCCTGAGTGTCGGGCCAGGCCATGAGTTTGACAGCCTGGGCAGCGCCTTAGCCATGGCCAGCCTGTATGATCGAATTGTGCTGTTCCCAGGTGTGTACGAAGAGCAAGGCGAAATCGTCCTGAAGGTGCCCGTGGAGATCGTAGGCCACGGGAAGTTGGGTGAGGTGGCCCTACTAGCCAGCATTGATCAGCACTGCTCAACCACACGTCTGTGCAACCTCGTCTTCATGCCAGCCTGGTTCTCACCCTTCATGTTTAAGGTGAGTGTCCACATCAGGTGGATGGCCTCTCCGGTCCTGACCCCGAGCCTTGGCCTCTTCTCAGTGGGATTGGTAACCCCTTTTTTGTTGAAATTGAGAGTTTAGTCATTATTCCTATCACGCTGTCCTCTGAGTTCCACGCCAGTTGAGAAATGGGCACAGTGATCAATAGAGAGCAGCATTCTGCGTTATTCCTCACAAAGCTCTACTAAAATATGAGCCTTGGACTCAAGACCAAAATTGCTTTGTAATTCTTCCCTTCCTAACTGGACCAACTGGAGCCACAGGTGGAGCAGCTAGGTGGGAAAGCCAGCTTCCAGGAGATGCCACATGTGACAGGAAGCAGAGAACACTCCATGGCCATGGCACCATGCCCAGAGAAAGGGCCAAAGAGAGGGGAGGCTGTGCAGGAGCAGTGACCTTCAGCACTTAGCCCTGCCCTGTGGAAGGTCAAGAAAGTCAGGCTTTTACCAAGGGTGACTGAAGAGAAGGTCAGGAAATATCAGTCCAACACATTCCTTCTAGGAACACAGAGCAGAAGTTGTTCAAAGCAGAGAAGTATTGAGGTGTTGGTAGCTCCTGGCAGAACAGTCTACAGCTTTTGCATTGCCTAGAAACTGATTGCAACACCTCGATGAGGTACCTAGTCAAGAAAAATGATATTGCCACTGTTACTACCAATAACAACTAAATTGTCTCTCAGGTGTGCAATGACCGTTACAGCACCAATCATTTACAATGTGCTTACTGTGTGCCGGGCATCTACTTTACAGCCATTATTAAGGTAAATGGTGTCATCTGCTTTTAGAGATGAGCAGACTGAGGCTCAGCAAGAGTCAGTGTCGCACCCGGGTCTCAGACTTAGTCAGGGACAGAGCTAGGGACTTTTCTGCCATTGTCTACTCCCGCTCTTGTCCCCTTCCCTTTGGGATTGGAAGGAGGGAGGGCCAGGCAACTCCAAATTATCTTCCTTCTGGTGCAGAGCAGCTCCCGAGTTCCTCTTGGGCCAGCTGACACATGCCTTGGTAGGGAAGGGAACGTGATCCGCAGGAGAGATGGCTTCTCTGTGTCCCCTCCTTAAAGAGCAGTTGGAGCACCGACTGCAAATTCTACCCCTGTCACATCCGCTCTCTCTCTCTGTCATTCCCCAGACAACATCAGGTCATGTCCAGTTTGACAACTGCAACTTTGAGAACGGGCACATCCAGGTCCATGGCCCGGGCACCTGCCAAGTGAAGTTTTGCACCTTCAAAAACACCCATGTCTTCCTGCACAACGTGCCCCTGTGTGTCCTGGAAAACTGTGAATTTGTGGGCAGTGAAAACAACTCTGTGACTGTTGAGGGCCACCCATCCGCAGACAAGAACTGGGCCTACAAGTATCTACTGGGGCTTATCAAGTCCTCTCCCAGTGTGCTCCCCACGGAGGACCCTGACTCTTTAATGTCCCTGGACCTGGAGAGCAGGGACCAGGCCTGGAGCCCAAGGACCTGTGACATTGTCATTGAGGGCAGCCAGAGCCCTACCAGCCCAGCCTCTAGCTCCCCCAAGCCCGGCTCTAAGGCTGGCTCACAGGAGGCAGAGGTGGGCAGCGATGGGGAAAGGGTGGCCCAGACTCCAGACAGCAGCGATGGAGGCCTGAGTCCCAGTGGTGAGGATGAGGACGAGGACCAGCTCACATACAGACTGTCCTACCAAGTACGGGGCCCGCGGCCTGTGCTGGGGGGCTCCTTTCTGGGCCCACCACTGCCAGGAGCGTCCATTCAGCTGCCCAGCTGCCTGGTGCTGAACTCGCTGCAGCAGGAGCTGCAGAAGGACAAGGAGGCCATGGCACTGGCCAGCTCCATTCAGGGCTGCCTCATCCGCAAGTGCCTGTTCCGGGACGGCAAGGGGGGTGTCTTCGTTTGCTCCTATGGCCGCGCCAAGATGGAAGGGAACATCTTCCGCAACCTGACTTACGCAGTGCGGTGTATACATAACAGCAAGGTCTGTCACAGGGCCTCCTCTGCAGACCCGTGAGGCCTTGTGGGGCCACAGGAGCAGGTTCTTGATTGGCGGGAGGGCTCCTGTGGCTGCGAGCAAAAAGGCTTTGATGGGACTGTTTTGCATTTTTTTTAACCATCATCTTTTGTCTTTTAAAGCTTTAGTGCGTGGCTGTGTATCCTAGTTGTTAGTTTAATTCTCTTTGTGAGCCGCTGCCACAGCATGACGACCGTCAGACAGGTGCCGTGTTCCACAACCAGGAAATGAATGTGGGCCACGCCACCGAGAGCGCAAATCTTAACCATTAGGGCTGGCTCAACACTCCTCTTTTTTTGTTTAAACTTATAATGCACACTTGCCTCATGTCCGTCATCTGGTTTGAAGAGGGCGGAAACTGTTCTTCTCATTTTACAGAAGAAGAAACAGGGCCAGAGAGGGAAGGTGACCTACTAAGGGTCACTCAGCAGGTTAAAGGCAGACCTGGGGCTGGAGCCTACGTCTTCCACCTCCTTTCACTAGAGGAAATTCAGGGAGGCATGGTCGCTGCCTTCCATCCAAACTTGAGAAGGCTTCCCAGACGTGGAGATGTCTCAGCTGAGTAGGATGAGCAGAGGCGGGCAAGGAGGGTGGCTGCCTTCCCTCAGTGAGGGGCAGTAGATAATTATGGTCGGAGGTGGAGAGGAGGGCACCCCCAGTCTGGAGGGCGGAAAGGAGAGCCTGAGGAGGGAGCAGTCGGGGGTGTGGCCTAGACTTCTGGCCTGGGTGGCTGAGGCAATGGAAGGAACATGGGAGAAGGTGAGGGTGTGGAAAGATGCTGAGTGCAACTGAGTTTGGCGTGTCCGTGACATCTGGCAGAGGTACCCCCTGCTGCCCTGGGTCTGGAGCTCTGGTGAGAGCTGTGCCCTGACACACAGACCTGGGGCAAGTGCTGGCTGGAGTCATCCACCAGGAGGCACAGAGACTTGCACTGCCTTGGTTGTAGCCTCCTGAAATGCTGCCTGCGGGGACTTGTGGCAGGAACTGTGTGGCCAACCATTCCTAGTGAGGCTTTAGCAAGGAACCTAAGAATCCGATGTTCAGGGTTTTTGACTAAAAAAACTCCATAGTGTCTTGAGAGTACCCAGCATTGGGAACAATTATATCTAAGTGGCAGTAATATGAGCAGGGAGCTGTGGGCGGGAGTATGCAGCTCACTGGGATGGTCCTGTGCCCAGGAGCAAGGCCTTGATCCCGTCGCCAGAGCACAGTGCCCCATCTGGCTCCAGAGCGTCCCCAGGAGGGTGAGGGCTGGCAGAAGGAGCCCAGTGGCTTGGGGCTCCATGAAGAAAAGTACCACTGACTGCGCTGTTTTTTCTTGCTTCTTTGTGTATCTTGTAACTTTGAGCTCAAAGTCGGGCATCTGGTGCAGGACGTGGAGACTACAGTAAATCATACTTGGGTGTGGACGTCATACGCCGCTCCTCCGTGAGGCTGTAGGGGCTGGGGTTTGGATAGGTCTGCTAGGGGTGAGCTGGTTCAGATTTGTTGGTGTGATACGCTCAGTGTGTACAGGGTTCACATCCCGCTGGCGTGTGGTCCGCCGGCAGGCTCTTCTCTGCGGCAGGCCTCCCGTTTGCCACTGCTCCTGACAGGTCTCTCCATGCTCCTCCCTCCCTGCAGCAGGCTGCTGTGCCTTGTGGCGCTGGCTGGCCTGGAGGTGATCTGGGAGGGGTCTCCCGGCCCTGTTCTGCGGTAGCTGCTGGGTCGTGGGTCTACACCTTGGAGCAGGCCCTTTTCAGTGGTCCTGCCTCACCCCCAGCACTAGGGGGGCTGTAATGATCTGGGCCCAAGGCGTTTCCTCCCACCTTCCCCAGGGGTAAAGGGGCTTTTTTTTCTGTCCCCTTCTTGAAGAGTGACAGGGTTTGCTGCCCTTCCCCCAGCTGCTTAAGGCTTGTTCTGTGGGAAAGTTGGGGACAGAAATCCAGGAGGGGTTTAGTGCTTTTCCCACAGCAGCTGCTGCACTCTGCCCACAAGCGCCCACCACAGGGGAGGCTGTCCCCGCCTCCTGGCCTGTCCGCGAGTGCCTAGTGAGGTCCGTGGAGAAGTGAACAGATGCAACTACTCCCAAAGTTTCTGTGCTTGCTCACTAGTTCACACCTGGGCTTTAACGATTCTCGTCGGAACTGTTAACTGCGTTCTCCTTACCAGCTGATTTGGTGCCTGCGTCCGTCTGTTCGGGGAGCAGGTGCTCACGGCTTCTCCCCTAGGAAGGCCTGTTTTCCTTAGATTCAGGCTGAGGTTATCCTGAAACTTCAGCTTTCTGAGGGCTTCAAGAAACGTGATGTGTTTTTTGTGTATTATCTTCCTCTTGTAAGTGTGGGAACAGTGCTCTTTCTTTTTTTTTTTTTTTAAGATTTTATTTTTTCCTTTTTCTCCCCAAAGCCCCCCGGTACATAGTTGTGTATTCTTCGTTGTGGGTTCCTCTAGTTGTGGCATGTGGGACGCTGCCTCAGCGTGGTCTGACGAGCAGTGCCATGTCCGCGCCCAGGATTCGAACCGACGAAACACTGGGCCGCCTGCAGCGGAGCGCGCGAACTTAACCACTCGGCCACGGGGCCAGCCCCGGGAACAGTGCTCTTTCCACCTTTCTCTGTCCTAAGCAGAAGCTCAAAGCTTCTCCTTGAAATTGTACTTCCAATCTGCTTTACTTCTCCCAGTATTTTATCCTAATGTAATATGTTTTTATTGTTAATACACAATTGTTTAAAACAATATAAATATATTCTAGATTTTTAGTATAATTATTAAATATAAAAAGAAAACGTAAGCGGCAATACGTCCCCTCACTAAGCTGTGTGCTGAGTTACGGTGCCTGGTTTAAAGGCGGCTTCCTTGTACCGGTACTTCTCATGGTCCCTTAGTTTGGAGTTCCAGTGGTTTTTCCACCCCAGGATAGCACACCAAGAAGGATTCAGAATGGACAAGAACAGGCCTTTGTCTTATAAAGTGACAGGAAGGTGAGGGAGGAGAGCCTGGCCTCAGGTGCTTGCTCAGGCTGGGGAAGTTTTGCGAAGCTGCAGGTGCGCGTGGAAGTGGTGGATCTGGAATTTGATTCCATTCAAAGTCGCTGTGCCCTTGTACAACCTGGGCAAATCTTCCCGTAACCCCAGTGCAGGTGGAGTTTGAAGACCACCAAACCCCATCTTTTGTAAGGGTCCACTCAGTTATTCTGCTCGAAAGTTGTGACTATGGAGCACACGGCCAGGCTTCGATCCAGGTTTTATGATGGAACTGGTGTGAGGCTGGTGGAGAGCCTGCAGGGCGAAGCCATTGCCCTGTCCTTGTGTGCCCCGGTGGGAGAGTGGCTGTGCTGGCACTGAGGGCCTCCTCTCACCCGCGGGTAGGAGAGCACCGACCAGATGCTAAGAGACTCAGGTGTTCCCTGAGTGGTTTTTCTAAAAACACTTGTGAGAGGAAAACAAATGGCTTTCTCTCTTCTGCTTAGATCGTGATGCTCAGGAACGACGTTCACCGCTGCAGGGCGGCAGGCATCTTCCTTCGCCTGGAGGGCGGAGGCCTGATCGCTGGCAACAACATCTACCACAACGCGGAGGCTGGCGTGGACATCCGGAAGAAGTCCAACCCACTCATCCTGGTACTTCTCTCTGTCCTTGTGCCCTGTCCAGGGTGGCTCTTGATTCTCAGAAACCTTTTTGGAGGATATTTAAATAAATGCTGCTGTCTTGAATTTCTCTTGCTTCCTGCTTGCAAGTGGTTCCTGCCCCTTTCTCCATGTGTCCTCATGACTCAGGTCTCTTCCTCCTCCATGTATTGGGAGTGACTTTGGGTGGGTCCCTTCCCTGCAGGCTCCCGATCAGTAAGACAGGGCCCTCCCTCAGCCCTGCCGTAGCTTTGAGTTTGATATGAATAAACACGATGTCTGCCCTAGAAGACACTTAGGTCAAATATAAATCAAACACCATGTCAGTTTGTTCTTTACTCTAAAAAGGATGTCTGGGATATTTAGTTCTGAAGATTGTTTGGGAGGCCGTAGTGAGTTTGATTTTACACCAGCGTCGCCAGCGTGAAAGCCACGTAAAATCCTAGGAGAGGAGACCAGTGACATGAGAGACCAGCCCCTTTTCCCACTCTGGCCTTCCCTGAGAAGCAGACTTCCCAGAAATTGGGAAACGTGATGGACTTTTTATGGGCCTGCAAAAATAATAGCCACCCTTATGCATCGTGCCTATTGTGTGCCAGACCCTGTTGTAAGCACTTTGTGTATATTTATTTAATTATGGCATCATCTTTATACAACCCCGTGGAGTAGAACTCTTATCCTCATTTTATAGGTGAAGACATTAAGGCACAGAGGGTCAAGGATCTTGCCCCAAATCACACAGCTGGTGACAGAGCCGGGACTGGAATGCAGGCAGCCTGACTCAGGGTTAACGTTCCTCACCGTCACATGCAGACTGCCCTGGCAAACGCAGGGAAAGCACAGTTCCCAGCTCTGTTTCAGAGACACCTAGCCAGTGTCCTCGTCCAGCCCCACCTCTCACTCTGTTCCTGCCGTGCAGCTGGTGTTTGCGCGGCCTCGGCTTAGGACATTATTGCCGCTTTTGCCAGAGAGGTGAGAGGAGTTTGCCTTCCCAGGGACGGGGGACAGGCCAGTTTAGCAGGTGGAGGTGAAGAGGCGTCACATATCAGTCCTGGCTTTGTGAACGGTGTGGGGATGGAAATGCTGTCACATAAGCCACTCTCTCCAAGCTTTGCAACCCTGTGAGGGACTTGGTTACTTGCTGGTTGCCCTGGTGAGTCTGCCAAATCCTTCAGGAGAAAATCCGGAAAGTAAGTAAAAATAAGAGAGCATGCGGCGTGGAATACTTTAAAGCAAACTAGAACTTTATTTTGGTGAAATCGTTTTGGAAGAGCAACAACTAACTTCTTGGTTTAAGTATGGGATTGTATTCGGGCTATAAATTAACAATTAGAGTTAAACAACTTTATTATAATCTAAAAATGTTGTCACTGCAAAAGCAACTAACTGACTGGGAAACAGAAAAACTAGGTTTCAGATCTGGCTCTGCCACAAACATACCGTATGACCCTGGGCCTGTTTCCCTGTTTGTGCAAAGAGGTCTTAGAATGAATATCCCTAAGGGTCCCTGGAGCTTGGACACCTTCTGCGACCTCGTGCCCCTGGGACTTAGAACTAAGCCACCCAGAGCCACACCTTCCACAGGCCTCCCCTGAATGAGAATTGAGGACTAGGAGCCAATAGCTCCCACCCTTCCCCAGAGGTGGCCCCCTTGGGATTCCACGTGGCCCACGTTCTCATGTACTGGGGTGCTACCCGTCCCTGAGAGGTGGGCTCCCTGGACCCTTGGCGGTGCGGCCTGGCCGGATGATTGTGTGTTTGGGGGCTTCTTTGGAGGCTGAGAAACCTTCAGTAGCATGCCTTGCAGGTAAGGAGCAAGAGCCCTCAGCAGCACGTGCCAACTCCCTTCTTCCGGTCCCCCCACAGGCTCCCTGTATGCACGGTGCAGGAAGGGCAGGGCAGCAGCAGGGTCCACGCACTGTGTTGTGTGCTGAGATCTTCCAGTGAGGATGTGCTCTCCGCTCTCTTGGTCCTGGCCCTCCACAGGGCAGCAGGTGAGCACTCTGCTTCTTGCTGACATGTCTGATCTGTCTTCCGTGGTGTCTCATGTTCACTTGCAGTGTAATCAGATCCACCACAGCCTTCGCTCTGGCATTGTCGTCCTTGGCAATGGGAAAGGCATCATCCGGAACAATCAAATCTTTTCAAATAAGGAGGCTGGCATTTATATCCTGTACCACGGAAATCCAGTCGTGAGGTATGTGCCGCTGTGCCCAGACTATCTTGCTCACCCATGGTCCCTGCTTTCCTCTCTGATCTCTCTGTCTCCCTAATCTTTCTTTCCTCCATTTGAAAACAGTTTTGTTTACTGAAACTACTGTACAGATGCAAGCGAGGAAGAGACTTTGCCCATAATCCCAGCACAGTAGCACAACTGCTTTTGTTTCTGTGTTCCCTTCCAGTTAACTGTGAGGCCATTCCATTCAGTAAACATTACTGAGCTCTTCTGCTAACAATATCAAAGGTGAATGGGGCAGACTGCTCCCTCGGAGCTCACTCCGGTCTGGAGGACAGAAATAACTCTCAGGTAGATGTGGTGTAGAGATTTGACTCACATGATAACTCTAGTCAGTTGACAGTGGCTACCTAGGATGCTGTGTTAGGATCCGGAGGCCACATCTGGGCACCGCATGGAAGATGCTGTGAGTAATCAGTGGTGAAGCCGGAGCTGGGAGGCGCAGTGGCCCTGCTGGGACCGTGGGTCTGCCCTCCCAGCTATCGTGTGGGGCAGACTGTGTAAATGCTGTCCAGGTGGTACCAAGAGAGGGAGGGAATCATTCTGACTTGGGGTTAGTGGGAGGCCCCCTTTAGGAGGTGGCATTGCAGTTGGACTTTGAAATATGGGTGGAACTTGGACTTTCTTGGAGACGGGGAGTGACATTCGGAGTGCCGGAAATGACCCGAGCAGAGCCAGCAAAGCAGGGAAGATTCAGGGGTTAGCAAACGGCCCACTGTGGCCCGAGAAAAAGTCTGACACAAGGTCTGACATTGGTATAAAATGTTTTCAGTTGGGACTGTCCCAGAAAATCTTGCGTGCTGTGGTCACTGCAGCCTGACCTTTTATTCCCGTGTGGCAGCCATCTCCACGGGCAACATGGTGGGAAGGGGTGAGCAAAGAATGCCTTGGGCCGAATGAGGAAGGCCTTATGCAGACCACGCTGAGGAAGGGGAGTTTATTCTGTCTAGAGAATGGGGAAGTGTTAAAGATTTTTGAACGGAAGACTCGCACAGCTGTGTCTGTGCTTTAGAAAATGACTGACAATAAGTGTGCAGCAAGTGCATTCTGAGGCTTTTGCCCTGCGTTATTCCGTAGGGACTTTTCCATGTTGTCCCACACTCTTATATTTATCACTTGGGAAAGTTTCAGAACGTTCCATTGTTTTGATATTCCATAATTTTTGAAGCAGTCTTATCACTGTTAGACATCTATTTTTTTGCTATTATAGTCAGTGCACTAAAAACAATTAGTGATCATAGAGCTCTTGTTCCATCTTTTGCATTATTGCCTTAAGCTAAGAGGTTGTGTTTGGATGTATGCTTTTATTCATTGACACACAATTAAGTGTTTCCTCTACGTAAGGGGACAGTGATATGAAAGTGTGCAAGAACAGGCTCTGCTTCGTGGAGTTTCCAGTCTCATGCTGGGGATGGACACACACAATAACCATGAGGGAAGACTCAAAACAGTCACCTTAATAGGTCTTCACGAAGTGCCACAGGAGCCCCCCACGATTCCAGCTGACCGATTCGGGGCCGGGCACAGGGGAGCTGACATCTGAGTTGTGCTTGTAGGGTAAACAGGATTTTATGGCCAGGGAGGCTTTCTGGGCCCAGAAGCAGTGAAATTCAGAGTGTGTCCTGGGAAGATGGTGAAAAACATGGTATTTCTGGGCACAAGATGCCCGGGGAGAGTTGAGTAGATCACCCTACAAAGGCAGGTTGATGCCGGAGCACAGAGGACCTCGAATGCCAAGTGTGGTGGGTAGAATAATGGCCCTCCAAATACATCCGTGTCCTAATCCTTGGAACCTATGAATATGTTACCTTGCACGGCAAAGTGGCTTTGCAGATGTGATTAAGTTAAGGCCCTTGAGATAGGCAGATGATCCTGGATTATGTAGGTGGGCCCAGTGTCATCGCAAGGGTCCTTGAAGAGGAAAGCAAGAGGGTCAGAGTCAGAGAAAAGGAAATGTGACAACAGAAGCAGAGGTCAGCGTGATGAGGCCATAGGCCAAGAAATATGGGCATCCTCTAGAAGCTGGAAAAGACAAAACTCGATTCCCCCTAGAGCCTCCAGAAGGCACGCGGGTCTGCTGACGGCCTAATTTAGTGCCATAGGCCCGTTCTGTCCTTCTGATGTCCTGGACTAAAAGAATGGAAATCTTCGCTGTGTTAAGGCACCAAGTTGGTGGTCATCTGTTCTAGCAGCCGTCCCCCAAGCCAGCACGTTTGGAGTTTACCTGGTGGGTGCTGGGGAGCTGTCGAAGGTGTGGAGCAAGGAGGATTACAATCAGATCAAACGTAGTCCCTTTGAGAGAACAGGTTGTGCTTTTTTCCTTTCCGTTTCTTTGTGATGGAAGGTGGGGGTCCAGGGGAGAGTACAGAATGAATTTTGAGATCCCTGAAGTGGCCTGGATAAGTCAACCACAGCATATCTTTGTTGCCAGTGAGATTTCTGTAACCTGTTGTGGTTTTCTTTGCGCCATGGCTGCAAGGAAGCCCAGGGCTCAAACTAGCTCATCTGCACTCAATACCCCACCCTTGGTTCTTGGAACAATGATCTGTCCCCATTTCCTAAATGTTTTCTGGTGCTTCTTTGATCTCTCTCCTGCCCGCCCTATGTACACACACATACATGTTTCTCCAAGGGGCCATGGTTCCTTTCTGGAGGTTAGTGGGATTTGTATTAAAAATACGCCAGCTGTGCATTTGCTGCTATGGCACAGCTCTCAGAAATCTGGATGAGGCACGCCCTAGGCCAGGGACTGCATCTGACTGTGAATTCTAGAAACCCACAGGAGCCATCAGCTGGTTGAATTGTCATCAGACCAAAGCAGACTCTTCAAGTCTGTCTGAGGAAAAAAATAGGGATGTTTTTAACAGATAATTTCACTTGTTGAATTCCAAAACGCATAGTGTAGATGTGCTTGACATCTGGCTTTCCCAGCATCAATATAATTTGCTGTTTTTTCCCCAAGGAAGTAGACCATTTTGACCCCACCAGGAGATGGGAAGACTTAATCAGCCAACTCCTACCCAGTGATGTTCTGTGGGGTGCCAGGCCTTGTGTTGGCCGCTGAAGGGCCAGATGAGTATTTGGACCTACATTCCTCAGCCACAGGGTGGGAAGTGGGAGGGCGACCTCCTAAGAGACAGGCAAGGAGATCACAGCATTCCTGTTAGTAAACATCAACAGCAAATGTGTGTCCTCCAGGGGTAACCCGAATCTGCTAACGTCTGGGTGTGACTGACTTTGTTTTTACAGGCAGGAATCCAAGGTGCAGAAAATGGAAAGAAATGCAGGGCCCTTAACATGCTCAGGTGTCTGGTTTTGAGGAACTCACTTGCAAGGCCTTCATATGGTGGTCAGGGTTGTGTGTGTGTTTTTCTGAGCAGGAGCATGTTTTCCTATATCTTCCATTTGTGCTGACCCAACCCATGAGGTTTCACATACACGTCATCTGATGGTCTTAAAACCTCCTTTTTCAAAATCTGGTTTTCTTATTTTAAGGCGTGTTGTTATTTTATGATGTCATTCAGTGGATAAGTGGTTGAGTTAACAGAAAATAAGGTAAAGAGTAGCTGTTGGATACAAACAGATCTCAGGCTTGTCACAGGCAGAGTGTGATTCAGGCTCTCCCACAAACCACTCTCAGACAAGCTTAACACAGCCTCCGAGGAATTCTTGATGCCACCAAAACTTTACCTGTGACCTGTGCAGCACAGCGACATCCATCTAAAATGGTGTTTCCTTTGGACGCTGGTCAGGAGAGGCCGCAGAGACTTGGAGATCATTGTGCTTCTGTGGCATGGTTTAGGATTAGTTTTTGGCCACTGATGGCTGAAGATCGCTCAAGGCCTGGCTTCTAGTACTGCAGGAGGCGCTTCATGCCCTATGGGCCTGAGTCATGTGGGGAGGCCACAAAAGCAGGCAGCCACCTTGGGTGGGCATTGTCTTCGACGCATGACATTGGTCTAGTCTCACCTCTGTGTCTTCTCCTTCCGTTCTAGTGGGAACCACATTTTCAAGGGCCGAGCAGCCGGCATCGCAGTGAACGAGAATGGCAAAGGCCTCATCACAGGTAGGGGTGGGAACCGCCTGGAGCCCTCGGCAGCTGAGCGAGCACCCTGAGTGAAGCCAACATCCCTGCTTCACCCCCGCCCGTCGTTCAGCTCGACAGACTGGCTGTCCTCTCTGAATAGTGGCTAGCGCTCGAGGACTCGGCTCTGTGCACTAGCCATGCTCATTACCAGGAGGGCCTGGCAGGGAGGGAGTGCCTGCCCTTTGCCAGGCTCAGTGCTCACAGGATCTCACGGGATGGCTCACGTAACAGTGTGGGAAACGTTTATGCCACACGAACTGTCTGAGCCCTTCTCTTGGCTTTTGTACGGGCTTGTGCCTGCTCTGGAAGTCCATCCTCATCTTCCTTCTGCCTGGCTAACTCCTGCTCATCCTTTGGGCCTCAGCCTAAGTGTCACTTCCTCAGGGAAGCCTGCCCTGCCCTCCCATTATACACATGTACATGCACTGTACCCAGTAGGACGTTTTACCTAATTTCTTAGTGATCTGTGTAACGTCAGTCTCCATGGCTGTAAGGCAGTAAATTCTATAAGGCAAGGGATCCATTCCGTCAGGCACATCGATGTCGCCTCAGCACAGAGCGCACCATACCTGGGACATAAAAGAGATTCAGTAAATATTGGTCCAGTGAGTCCCCTGACTGAAGCCAGCCTGCCTTCAGTCGTCAGACATTTACTGGGCACATACTGTTTTGGGAACTGGGGATTCAGCAGTGAGCAAAAGAGATACCATCCCTGCTGTCAGGAAGGGACATTCTAGGAGGGGAAAACAAAGAAAGAAAAGCATACACATGCAGGAAAAATCACACCTGAGGGTGGTAAGTGCTCTGCAGATAATTAAAGTAAGGTGATGGGGGACTATGTGGGTATTTAAGATTGTGTGGTCAGGGCAGGCCTTTCTGAGAAGGTGACACGTAAGCCAGAACCTGAAAGATGGGGAGGAGCTGGGGAAAAGAACCGGAGTCCCACACGGGGGCCTGTGGGAACAGACTTGGTGTGCCCGAGAAGCAGTGAGGTCACCTGTGTGACTGGGGTGTGAGTGAGGGGCGAGGGGTAGGAGAAGCTCACAGGGCAGAAAGGGCCATCACACAGGGTCTCCTGAGCCACTGCCCTTCAGTCCCAGGACGCTGGGCGTCCACCCTGCCACGTGCTGGGGGCAGCAGCGTCCTGGGCTCACCCCTGCTGACTCGTGGCTCTTCCGCCCACCCCCAGAGAAGAGAGAGGGCTGTGGGCCACCCAGAGCTGAGGCTGAGGAGGGCAGGCTGGTGCCTCCCCAGGCTTGTGGGGGAGGAATGGACTCTGCTTCAGCCCTCCCGGAAATAGCCCTACAGCACAGTTGTCCCGGCCCGGCCTTGGTGCAGGGACTCTAAAGCCAGTTTATTCTTAGTCATCAGTCTTCAGGGCCGTGGGTACAGTGGTTACTGGGGATATGGCAGAGCACATGACAGAAAGACAGGCACAAACCGTGCCCTTGGGGGAAGCAGACAGCAGACGAGTCCTGGGAAAGCCAAACACCAGACGCAATTCTGGGTGCTGACTGCTGACAGGGTAAGGCCTGGGCGTCCTGGTCTGGCCTGTCCGGGCCCTCGTTGCCAGCACTGTTGGTGGAGGCCCTTGGGCCTTGACTCTCTTTTCTGCCTCTCTCCTTAGAAAATGTGATCCGTGAGAACCAGTGGGGAGGTGTGGACATCCGCCGTGGTGGGGTCCCCGTCCTCAGGAGCAACCTCATCTGCTTCGGCTACTCAGATGGTGTGGTCGTGGGGGATGAGGGCAAAGGACTGATAGAAGGAAACACCATCTACGGTGAGGAGCACACGCCCTGGGGAGGGGTTGGGGTCCACCCCAGCCTGGGTGCGGGAAGCCTGGGTTCCAGCTCTAGCTCGTGGGTCCTGAGAAAGTCGCCGTGGTTCCCTGGCTTCAAAGCTTCCCCTGAGGACAGCATGGGTCTCAGGCCACAGCCACACAGCCCTCCCCGAGGCAGGAGCTCTCGTAAAGCACCTCGTAACCCAGACTGACTCGGTGGAGTCAGCAAAGCAGAGAGCTTTGTCCTCATGTAAAACAGCTAAAGGCAGGAGTTGGATCTGGAGTGAGGACGGGGCCTTGGAAGCTGTGACACGCTGGCCTCTAACTCCTCCATCCTTTCTTCTGATCCAGAGAACTGCAGATAGCAGGGGAGAAATAGGGTAATCGTGGAAAGAACATTGTTCTCACTCACTCTGTGACTTGGGCAAAGCCTTAATCTTTCTGGACTGCATCTCTAATGATAGTAATAATAGCTACCCTGTATCTGGGCTCGACTCTCTGCTAGGCCCTTATATGCAATATCACATTTAGTCCTCATGGCTATCTTCTGAGGGAGGCCCAGTCATTAACCCCGTTTAAAGATGAGGAAACTGAGGCACAGAGAAGTTTAATAACCTGCCCAAGGTCCCACAGCTAGGAAAGGGGTAGGGCTGGGATTCAAACTGAGGCTGCCAGCGTCTCTGTGCAGGGAGGGGTTGGGCTGGATGAGCTCCGAGGGCCGCTCTAGCACCATCACTATGGGCTGTGTGCTTCCAATCTGGAGTGTGGCCTGGACCATTCTCAGAGCACTCTCACCCCCAGTGCAGGGATCCTCGCTGTGAGCTTGACCTGGCTGTTGTTATCCCTCTTGAGTGAAGGAGAAGCCTGCAGCCAGAGCCTTAAAGCGATTGTCCAAGGCCATTAGGCTCCAGACTCTCTCCCGGGCCAGGGTCTTTGTTGCTTCCCCTCCTGGGGAGACGCCGGGTGCTGCCTCAGCTGTTGCTCGGTGTCAGTGACCACCAGCACCTTTCCCTGTTCCAGCTAATAAGGGCTGTGGTGTGTGGATGATGTCGTCCAGCCTGCCCCATGTCAGCAGCAACCACGTCAGCTACAATGGCCTGTACGGAGTGGCAGTGTTTAGCCAGAAGGACGGCTCTGGGGAGTTCCCTGGAGGCCATGGGGCCCAGGAGAACTTCAGCGAGGATGGGGACGCCATCCTCTGGGAGACAGAGCTGGAGAAGGACGACGACCCGCTGCGCCGGCCCGTCACCACAGCTCTGGTCGAGTCAAACAGCATTAATCACAATGGAGGTGAGGCCCCCCCAACCCCACGCCTACTCCGGAGCCTTCCTAAGGCCCTTCACCCACTGGCCCTTCCAGCTCACTGGCCATTAACCCGATTCCCCAGCCCCCTGGGCTTTGTGTTCCTTGAACTTGAATCCATTCTTTCCTTCCGCCACCCCGACTTTGCTCGTGCCGTTGGTCTTGCCTGAAATTCCCTTTTTCCCATCCACACATCCCAAACGACGTGAACCTCAAAGCCCCGCGCCCAGTCCTCCCTTGAACGTGGCCCCCCAGCCCCAGTGGCGCTTGTTAGGGGGCCTGGGACTGCCTTTGTTTCTGTGGCTGTTTGTTTCATCAGCTCTGATGGGCTGCCGGCTTGAGGCAAGGAACAGATTCCCACTCCTGCGGGTGCCGCACGCCCCAGCAGCGCCAAATCCCGCGCCCGGCATCCGCGTCCCTAATCTGCTCAGAGACGCATTTCTCACATTTTAACCTTAGCATAAGATGCATTTAATATGCATCCTGCGGTTGATGGCATATCATGGTTTAATTAGCAGTGACTTTTCTTAGAGATACAGAAAATGAGTGTGTTTTAAATCCATGTCATCTTAAACTTGATAAAAAATGATAGTAAGCATTCGATGTTTACTGAATTGAAAAAGAAACTTACTGTGGAGGTCGTCTAACTCCAGGGCTCCCAGACCGGGCTGACTATCAGAATCGCTGGGGGGCTGATGGAGGAGGGTGTGTTAGAAAGAGGCCCCTGGCCCTGGTAAGCCGCTTCGTCCGGGAGCGGCAGAGGGCGGGGAGATGGGTAGCCAGCAGCCCCAGCCCACTTGCCTAGGAAATCAGCTCTGTCCCCTGTCAGTTCAGGGTTTCCTCCATGTGGCAATGCATCCGGTAGGACAGGCAGAGCCACATAAATTCACACACACTTGATTGATGTTTGCTGTTCTCAACCAGGCCAGGAGAACCAACAGACAGGTGCCACCAGGAGGCTGGGCCCGGCAGACTCGCGACTCCAGCTGCTCCCCATGACCTCATCCTTGTCCTCCCCACACCTCTTCCCAGTGCCGCCCCTGCTCTTGCTCCTGTGGTGGGTGGAGGTCACCATTGAGGCGTCCTCCTCCGCACCCCGAGTCCACCTGCCGTGCTCTCTCTTCCTGACCAAGTCATGCGGCTCTGAGCCAGCTGACTTTGTGCTTTTTCCTACAAACGTATAGTGTCTCTAAACATATACAACCTCACACACCATTTTCTTTTCAAAATTTCTAACACATTTTAGATATGTATTACTTAGCTTAATAAATTTCTCTACCCAAAAATTATAGAATTTCCCTTAAGAAAATTTCCCAAAACAGTGGAGAGGCAGATTCCAGCTCAGTATGGGAAGGAAAACAGAACAACTTTCCAGCAGGTAGATGTGTCTGTCTAGAGGTGGAATGGGCGGCCTTGGGTGGGTAGTGAGCATTCCGTCACAGAAGGCGCAAATGGCAGGATGATGATGTGGGAGGCATTCAAGCTCAGGATGAGCCCTAGGCCAGATGGCCAGCTGAGCCTAAGGAATCTTCTCGCATCACGCTTCCCTGGCTGTTGATGAGGACTTAGTTCAGAAGGAACAGAGTTTTCTTGATGTTCCTGGGTTCCTTCTGCTCTGTTTGCCATCTGGCCTGTTGGGGCGCTTCCCGCGGGCTGGTTCGGAGTGTACTACCCACTCCTCCCTCTCCGGGGTGCAGTTCCGGGAAGGCTCCTCCTGACTGGTGTGGCCGGGGCTGGCCCTGGCACTGCCCTCTGCTCTCTCTGCTCCCCAACCCCTTCGCCGCAGCCTCGGGACTCTACGTCCAGAGCAGCGAGGCGCTGCACATCGTCACCAACGTGATCCATGCTAATGGGGACAGAGGCATCACTGTGGCTCAGAGCGGCCAGCTCACCCGTGTGGCCAACAACAGCATCTCCTGCAACCGCCAGAGTGGGGTCAAGGTTGAGGCCCAGTGCAAGGTAGAGCTCCGGGGCAACGGCATCTATGACAACAGAGGCCATGGCATCATCACCAAGGGTGACAGCACCGTCGTCATTGAAAACGACATCATCGGCAACCGGGGTAGTGGGCTGCAGCTGCTGCCCAGGTCCGACACTAAGGTGAGTGCATGCGTGTGTGACGTGTGGTGTCAACACAGGGCACGGCCCTGGGAGGGCCCTTGTGCCCTCTGCTGAGGAGCAGAACCTTAAGCACTCAGCACTGCAAGGGGCCTCCTTCCGCTTACCAGAACTCAGCCTGGGAGACGCAGGCGGGCCTTCTCACGGGAGGGGACATATGAACTGGGCCCTGAAGCATGAACAAGAGTTACCAGCAGGGAGCCAGGGTGAGGGTGCCACCTGCGGTTTCTTCGTGGTCTCTGGGTCAAGGGCAGGGTTATTTCAGCTCTCTTCCCCTGACAGAATAATCGCACACAGGACCTGGTATGCAGTAGGTGCCTAATGAGGAGAGAAATCTTGCCTTGGGCCCTTTGCACACACTATTCCCTGTGTACCTGGGATATCCTTCTCCCCGTTTTCCTACCTCAGTCCTGCGGCCTGGCTGTCACTTGCTTCAGAAGGCCCCCCGACCCTCCAGGCTGTTTGAGGTGCTCCTTTACTGAACTTTAAGGTGCTTGTGCCCACCCCCCCAACCCCACTACTTCCCAGAGCACTTCCCTCAGTGCTTTGTTTCTGTTCCTCTGCCTGTCTGTCTCCCCTGCAGGACAGCCCGCTCTAAGCTCCCTCTTTTTTTTTTTTTTTTTGAGGAGGATCAGCCCTGAGCTAACATCTGCCTCTAGTCCTCCTCTTTTTGCTGAGGAAGACTGGCCCTGAGCTCACATCTGTGCCCATCTTCCTCCACTTTATATGTGGGATGCCTGCCACAGCATGGCTTGCCCAGTGATGCGTAGGTCCACACCCGGGATCCGAAACAGCGAACCCCAGGCCGCCAAAGTGGAGGAGGCAAACTTAACCCCTGTGCCACCAGGCTGGCTCCCTGAGCTCCCTCTTTCTGTGAAGCATTGTGCTGGGGGCCGGGGCTGCAGTGCAGAGCAGACAGACCCAGTTCCTGCCCTTGTGAAAGTACCATCCCAAAGCCTCTTTTTGGCTCTGTGGCTTCATGAGTAGGGACTTAGGCAAGGAGTGAAGAATTCCTTGTCTTTGCAGCTGAGCACTGTGGGAACAAAGGAGCAGAGGGGGCACGCCTACCCTGGTTCGGTTGCCAGCGGCCCTGGTCTCTGGCTCCACCTTCCCTCTCTGCCAGGCCTTGCACGTTGTTCCTTCTTGGAACAACTCTTCCCTGCTCTGCACTGGATCAACTCCTACAGCTTACTCATCACCTCCTCCAGGAAGCCCTCCCTGGTTCCCCCAGGCTGGTCTCAATATCCCTTCCCTGAACTCCCATGGCTCAGTGCTGACCTACCGGGCAGGCTCTTCCCCCTCAGTTTTATTGGTCATTCACTTGCCTGGCTCCCCCCTAGTCTGGGAGTCCCTGAGGTGTAACAAGCTCTGGCTGCCTCTCTCAGGTAATAAAGAACAGGATCCATTCCTTCCGGGCCTATGGCATCGCAGTGCGGGGCCGCGCCAAGGCCCTGGTGCAAGAAAACATCATCTTCCAGGGCAAGACCAACAAGACCATCTTCCAGCAGATCTCCAACAACCGAGACTGCGTCATGCAGAACAACAAGTTCTTGGTCTTCAAGAAAAAGTGAGTGCCTGGGGTTGCCCGACTCAGTCCTGGAATCGCAGTGAGGGCCCCGGGGAAGCCAGGCCAGGCCCAGGGGTGCAGTTGCCCCTGCCCGTAGTCCTGTCACCTTCACCTCTGGTGGCGTGGGGGGACGGTGCTGGGCTTGGGCTTTGGTTGGGGCCTGTCTGGGGACCTGCGCCTGACTCCCTGGGGGAGCAGCTTCGAGAGTCAGAGATGAGCTTTCAGATCTCAGCTCTGCCACTTACTGGCTGTCTGGCCTCCGGCCAGTTGCTCAGCGTGGGCAGGCGAGTGAGCTAGCCGAGGGGTCCCAGGCATTACAAAGGGAGCCACCGCCTCTGGTCACTGGGTTTAGGCCCTCTGCCTTGTGCCTCGCAGTTGCCTCAGGCGCGCCTGCCCCGGCCCTCTTTCTTTCCCAGTTCCCCATTTCGATGGCGTCACCCTCCACTCAGTGCTCTGGCGGCAAGCCCTTTGCCATTCGCCCCCCTGCACCAAAATTCAGTCACTCGCAGGTCCTCTTGATTCTGCTGCTGATGTGTCTGCCCCTGCCTGTCCCCCCCCACCCCAACCCCCGCCACCTCGTCCAGGCCTCAGCACCCTCCCTCTCGCCTGTGGCCCCTGTTACCGTACACCTACTCCAGTTGTTCATGGACGGACTCTGTTCCGACTGGTCGGTACTTTGCTCTACCAGTTGTAAAAATAGTAATTCTTATCACTCCTGCACTGTAGTTACTCCCCCCTCTCGTGTTGCAGCGGCCTCCTGCCTGGACTCCCTGCCCTTAGACCCCCACCCCCACCCCGCCCCGCAGGCTGTCCTGTGCTGCCTGCCAGATTCATCTTTCTAAGTCACTTCTTGTCATGTCACGTCCACGGTCAAAAACCCTTGATGGATCCCTTTTTCTATCTATAGTAATGATCTCTACTCTTTATTGTACACACTCTTAGTAGAAATATTTTTTGAGGAAACCCCCTCATATGTATGTTTATATATTCCTAATTTATAAAGTATAAAATAAAAAATAAGTAGAAATTCTAATATTTTCTTCCCACATTCCAGCAAATCATATAGTGGACTCCCTGGGGTCCATTTCCTCCTTCCCTCTTGGAGACCCCAGGGTACAGGATATGGCACAGACCTGCCAGCCTGGCATTGTCCCTATGCCCTGTCAGCTCCTGGTTTTCCTTTCCAGCCCTCTGTTTTCATCACTCCTTTTCAAGAGCTCTCTCTGCTGCCAAACTCAAATGCTTGCAGCTCTTTGAACATCCCTCCAGGCTTCCCACTCTCCCCACTGTAGCCAATCTCTGACTCTCTGCACACCTTTACAGTCCTACTCGTTGTGACATTATTATCAGAGAAGTACATAGAAGACATTGTTGCTGGCTTAAGTAATTTAGGATTTGCTGTAAGACGTGGTTCCTTGTAACTCAGACAACAGAAAGCCCTAATCGAAGCTTCATTCTCATTTGATTTTCCCCAACCCTCATAATCTCCATAAGAGCTCGAGGGTCTGGAACCCACCACCTTCTGTCCCCTATAGATTTGCATTTTCCAGAATGTCATATAAATGGAATCATACAGTATTTAGTCTTTTGAGTCTGGCTTCTTCACTCAGCATAATGCCCCTGAGATTCGCCCATGGTGTCACGTGTCATTCATCCTCCTTGTCGCTGAGTGGTATTCCACTGTATGGATGTGCCATGGCCTTTATCCATCATCACCTGAAGGGTATGTGGGTAGTTTCTAGTTTTTAGTGATTATGAACTAAGCTTTCATAAACATTCATGGTCATACAGCTAGAAAAAAAAGGAGGAGAAAAATTAGAAAAAAAGAAAGCCACTCATCGGATCTAGATCCTTACTTAAAGACGAGATCACGGAGGCCTGTGGAGGGCACTTGGCCAATGTCACATGCAGAACTGAAGGCAGAGCTGGAGCTAGAACTAATTTCACACACGCCCCTCCTCCTTCTGCCGTCACTGGCCTGGGAGACGCCACCTCCACCCAGATCCAACACCTGGACCTGGTGAGCCTGAGCCACAGTGAGCTGTGCGGGGCTTTCAGCAGCTGCTCTGGGCTCTCAAAGAGTTTGGTGACTATCCTTTTGCACCTGTAGGTCTGATACGTGGCGCCTGGTGAACCCACCAGCACGGCCTCACCTTGACAACTCTCTCCGAGGCCCCTCTGCAGCCCACGGTGGGCAGAAGGTGACGGCCATGGCGACCAGGATCACAGCCCGTGTGGAAGGTGGTTACCACAGCAACCGCAGCATCTTCTGCACCATCCTGTAAGGATGGAGAGCCACGCAGAGGGTAACTGAGGGGCTGTCCGAAGACTCCGCGAGCAGCAACCATATACCTTGCTCTCAGGCTCGGGCCTGGCAGGTGCTCAGCCGGGCTAAGAGGTGAGCCCTTCAGGATGGAGGAAGTAGCGCCTGTGCCGGCTCCAGGCCCCTCTCCATCTTCGTACCCACCACCCCCTGAAAAAACAGGCTCCCAGGCCTCCGGGGCACTGAGAACAAAGTATCTCCAAAACCCTTCGGCTCCAAACCCTCTGCAGGAAGGAACTTGGTGTGAGTTTTCAAGAAGAAGAAGGCACAGAAGTTGGTGGGTCCCCAGTAAGTGAAGCTCTTGCAGAGATTTGGAAGAGCTGGGGGAAACCGACACTGCGCCGTGCGTCGGGGTGTCCGTGTGAGTTACGGGGAACGGCGTTTCTCACAGCCTGCACCCAGCCTCTTCTCAGGGAAGAGCAGATTTACTCCTAAGGGAGCGAAGCGATTCTAGTGAGGTGGAAAGAGGCAGCTGCCCAGAACTTCCCCTGTCCTGGACCTCTCTCCATCCCTCCAGGGACACCACCACACCCGCCCAGCTGCCTGCGGAGGCTGGAGGAGTTGGGTTTCCTTAAGGACACAGTTCTCAGTCTTGGACATGGACCTGTGAGGGAGGAAGGGGCTTGGGACAGGGAGCCCCTCTTGAAAGGCTGCCCCAGGGGTGACAAGGGACATGCTGAAAACAGGAGGGGCGTTTGGAGAAGGCTTCCTTCAAGTGGCTCTGGTGCCAGGCTGGGCGGCACAGGAGGCACGTGGCTCTACCCTCAGTAAGCTCCCAGGCTCAGGAGGACGTTGGGTGGGTGCCTGCTGCACCAGGAGCATGTGGACCCCACCAGCACGCCCGCCCCGGCTGCCCCTGGAGATGGAGGTGCTGGGCCCCCGTCTGTGTCCACATTCTTCATGGAGAACCACCTGCCTTTACGGTCCCTCCCGTGGTTTCCCACTCCGTGCCTTGGCCCGTGCTCCTGCCTCTTCCTGACATGCCGTCTCCCACCCGCCCACGTCCAGGTCCTACCCATTCTCCAGGGTCGAGCTCAGACACTGCCATCTCCGCAGAGCACCCCCCTCCACCACATGACCGTGCCCTTCCCTTGAGCCGCCTCCGCCCTTTCTCTGCCCTCTCAGGGTCCTTTCTGCCTTGATCTGGAGCTATCCAGGTCTGTCCTTGTCCCACTCACCTGCCTGTGAGCCACCTGAGGGGAGGGCCACGTCTCACTGTCTGTGCCCCAGCACCCAGCCGGGCGCTGGGTGGGGTTAGTAGTGTGAGTGAGGAGGAAGGCTGGCTCCCCAAGGGCTTTACTGAACCCTACTGTGAATGTGTCAAGGTTCCAGAGCCAGGCGGCTCTGACCGACTGCGAGAGGAAGGGGTCCCCCTTCCCGCTTGGCCTTTCATGCAGGGCCTTCACCAGCCTGTTGGGGCCATCGTCAGGCACTAGGCCCCTGGCTCCCAGGCTGGCTTTGCCAGGCCCCGGTGCTGCTCTCCTGGGTGGGGTGGGGGAGGCTAGAGGGAGCCAGGAGCACTGGCTTCACCCTGAGGACTTTGGGCCCCAAGAGTGCTGGCCCCTCTCATCCCCAGCACCGTCCTTTGCACTTCTCTGGTGGCCCCAATGTGAGTCGCTGTACAAAATGCTGCCTTTATTATTTTGTAAGAAATGACTTTTCTGTGAACCAAGTGCTTATAAAAATCTTGGCAACCAAAATAAACTTCTCTATTTTAAGAGGCACTTCTGGGGGGACTTTCCTTGGTCTGGGTATCTGCCAGCGTTCCCAGGCGGCTGGATGCAGGCCTGGCGCTGCACCACCTTCCCAAGGCACCGTTTCCACTGAAGGAGACAGGAGAACCCTGGGCCACCCTGTCCACTCAGCTTGTTCCCATGATGATTCGGGTTCCAAGCTGTGTGTCCTGTGTGCCAGTCTGGGCTTGGACTGCCATCCTGCCTGCCCTGCGGGCTTTGTGAAGTCATCAGTAAAGTCCCTGGTGTGAACCACCTGACCGTCTGCAAAGGGTTTCCAGATCCACGGAGACAGGCTTCCCAGCTTCAGTCACTCGGCGTCTTAGAGTTTCTACCAGATCCACATGTCACCTGAGGAGAATGTTAGTACTTAACATCTTTCTTTAAATCCTTTTTTAAAAAATTAATAGACTTTATTTCTTAGAAGAGTTAGATGTACAGAAAAGGGAACAGATCCACAGTACAGAGTTCCCAAATTCCCCCCAGTATCCCTATTACTAACATCTTACATTAATATGTATGTTCATCAAAATTAATAAACCAATATCGAGACATTATTATTAACTAAAGTCCAGTGTTTATTCAGATTTCCTTAGCTGTTATCTATTGTCCTTTTCCCATTCCAGGATTCTATCCAGAACACTTCAGAGTTTGAACTAAAAAGAAATGTTTACATCACTACTATAAATGAAAAGCTAGTGTTTTCTAATATACACTATCTTAAAATAAACTATTAAATTGAAACTATTCCCAACACCACAAGCAGAAACGCCTTTGTTGAAACCCGACGTCCGGGGTATTCGTCGCTGCAGTCTAGCCTAACCAGCATTGCCGTGGGCACGTTGATACGTCCTCGTGCCGCTAAAATCATCCGATGCTCCTTCAGTGGTGTGTTAAACACCAACTTGGTGAGGTCGTTGCCCCATTTTTCACAGGAATTGAGGCTAAGTGGTGATGTGTGTTCAGGCCCCGTAGGTGCAAGTTCACTATCCAATGCTAAGAGCCTGTGGGCAGGAGGGGTGGGCAGCAGGGCTGTCACCTCGGGCTTCGAGAGCAGACACAGAACAGCTGGGATACACACAATGTCCATCTTCAGCCAAGTCCTTTGGAGGCAGAGGGGGTTGGAATGGACCCCATCCTCGCTCTCTGGCTGGGGAAGAGTCAGGAAGTGAAGCTGCTTTGCAGCGGCTGCATTGGCTGAGTGGCCAGGGCTTGCTCTCCCACCCGGCAGGGCAGACCTGCCAAAGAGAAGCTTTTCCATCTGATTATTTTTCCCTTAATTGAGCCCAAATCTATCTCCCTGGCTAAATCCTGCACATACTGCAGGGTCCTACTTCATCATCACTTCCGTGGAACACCTTCCCTGAGCTCTTCAAATCTCAGCTACGTGCCCCTCCTCCCTGCTTTCATGCCTGCCCCCGTGCTACCCCCACGGTGGCACTGAATCCTCTGTATTCAAAGTCTACTGATTTGTGTGATTGCCCCCGCTCCCCATACCCTGGGAAGTCATGCCCGTGGATCCTCTATGTCCAGCACAGAGCGAAGCTCACCAAGTGAGGGATGCATGGATGAACGAAGAACAAGCCTGCCCCCACTTCTGGGATCTCCACCTTCTGGAGCTCCCAGAGGACATCTCTTCCCTCTGTCTGTGACGACTCTCCAGAGATTTGCAGACAGCATCCTTATCTCCCCGGGCTCCGCCCTTCTCCTGGCCTCCTCTCAAACATGCCAGTTTGCAGACTCTCCTCACCATCCTGGTCATTTCTCTAGACCCACTCCAGTGGTCTGGGCAGGTCTAGGAAAGCCCAAAGATGGCAGAATTTAGGCGTCCTGTCCTGCATCTCAGTGGGTATGTCCCAGCTCTTAGGCGTAGCAATCCTATCTGAAGATAGGATTCTCTAAGGGTACTGTTTCCTTGGGGTCACTTGCTTTCAGTCTGCAGTAGCTAAGGGCCCGCTCCCCAGGGTGACTTGCCACAGGTGAAGGCTTAACCCTGGTACACAGCACAAGGTCTTGGCTGCCCCCACCCAAGCAGCTTACACTGTGGCCTTCCCTGCTGGCCAGTCACTGACACCGCTGCTGGGAGTGTACGAGCACAACGCAACTTCATCATCCAGGCCTCCGAGTCCTGCTGAGGCCACTGCCCCAGTGTCCAAAGGAGGTCCTGAACACAGGGAATGGTGGGTGTGGTGTGGCCAGACGAGACCAGAGCCAGAGCTGGGTCTCAGAACAGCACGAGCCTACGCTGTCCTCAGCAGCAGCCCTGGGCCCGCCTTCTGCCTGCTCCTTCCTTCCAGGAGCACAGAGAAAGCCTCTTCTCTAAATGGTTCCCCATGGTGGGCTCACGTGGGGCCTGCTGGGCTTGTTCCAACCCTGAGCAGCCTCCTGACATGAAGCCACTCGTTAGTTCTCCCTCCTGCCCAGAACTTTGCAGGGTGCTCTGGAGTCCACCTACTGTGACTAGCATCCTTTTAAATGACGTCAGGCTGGCATGGCCCTCCTGGTACAACCTGAGCAACTCACACCTGTCACCCCTGCTCGGAAACCAGTTCTGTCTGGCCCGAGTGCAGCTGAAGAGCCCATCTGTCTGACAGTCAGGCTGGTATTTCACTTCTTGATTTGGGCCCATCATTCACGTCATTGACCTGGGCCCCTTGGCCGACTCCTGGGCTGGAGCAGGGAATGTACAAGATGGCTGAAATATCTTGTATCAGAAATTAAGGAAGCAACCTTAAAATAATGGGGATTCAGGAGTTAGCCTGAAAGAACTCAGATTGGCCAAATTTGGTACAATCTGAGCATTCAAAATAAATAACAGTAACAATGTTCATGGAATAAGAATCTGAGTCCATACTGATAACCAAATGAACAAAAAAATTTTAATGGGAGCAAAAAGAAAGCTTCCCGTTATAATAGGATGCCAAAAGAAATGAAGGGAGTTAGAAAATCACCATTCTGCAACCAGCTTGGTAACAGATTCAGCAAGAATCATCAATTGAGACTAAAACTCATGGGTGAAAGTTCAATGAGGAACAGGATATTGAGTCTGAAAGCATCCCTCCACAAATGACTTATTAATCACAAAAAGAAAAATAGTAACTTCACAGTGGAGAGAACGTAAACTCAAGCAAGTAATAAAAGTTAACATTAGCAAGAGGACAAACAGTATCACGTGCCTCTGCTGTGACGCACTGGGGACACGGCGTCACGTCTGTGACATTCCTGCCAAAAGTGCATATCCTGACTCTAGATATAAGGATGTATCAGACAAACCCAAATTGAGGGATACCCTAAAAATAACTGCCCTTACTCTACAAGAAGGCAGGGTCAAGAAAGCCAAAGATTGAGGAACCGTTTTAAATTAAATAAGACCATGTGGTCAGCAAAGAGGTGTGATCGGCAAAATCCGACTATGAAGTGTGGGCTAGACGTGGCGTTGTGTTCTACTCCTGCTGTGGGCACGCGCCACGCGAAGGGAGAGTCCTCACTCTCAGGACATACACGCTCAAGGACTTACAGACAAAAGGGTAGGATGCTCTTCTCAGATGGTTCAAAAAGAAATATAGAAATTTACAAAGCAAGTAATAAATAGGACAACATGTTAACAGCTAGTGAATCTGGATAAAAGATATACAGTCCTTTGTACTATTCTTGCAAATTTTTCTAAATATGACATTGTATCAAAATAAAGTTTTTAAAAGCAGACACTTTAAAGGATTTTATCGAATTAACTCTTTCCCGGCTGGGTCCTTGGCAAGCGTGTTGAACACACCTCCTTTGACCTCATCACTTCCAACAGCGTCCAAGATGGAAGGGCCAGAGACCTTCCTCCAGGGAGCAGACTTCATCCTGTTATCAACACCAACAAATTAAGATTACTCCACAAACTGCAAATCTTATTAAGGATATGAGCATCTAACCGGTAGTCTCTCTTTCTTCAAAGAGGACATCAGGGGACATTATGGCAAATAACTTGGTGGGATCAAGGTATTCTCCATGAATGTATTAGTAAATAAATGGTTTTTTAGAGCTAGAAAAAGCCCAGTACAATTCCATTATCCTACAAGTGTTTCCTGCCTATAGCTCTGACGAGGAAAGAAGGCGCAGGCCACGTACTGACTCACTCAGCAGACACTGCTCAGAGGCCAGGCACGGGGAGAGGTGCTCTCACGAGACTTGTTCAAGTTGAACAAGGGCGTCTTTTGAGCCTTTTGACCCACAAACCCCGTGATATACAGAAATCTCGTCAGTCACCTACATTTGGTGAGGGACACCTGCTGTCACCAAGAACAGGAGTCTATTTGCTGAACCTTGCCCTATCAATTCACCCTTGTTTGTGGGAGTGACTGAAGACAAGCTGCTTCCCCTCTAAGACAGGTTTTCTTTTTTTTGAGGAAGATTAGCCCTGAGCTAACTGCTGCCAATCCTCCTCTTTTTGCTGAGGAAGACTGGCCCTAAGCTAACATCCGTGCCCATCTTCCTCCACTTTATATGTGGGACGCCTGCCACAGCTTGGTGTGCCAAGTGGTGCCATGTCCGCACCCAGGATCGGAACTGGCGAACCCCTGGCCACCGAAGCAGAATGTGCAAACTTAACCACTGTGCCACGGGGCCAGCCCCTAAGACAGAGGTTGTTCGGAGGCCTGGCCACAGGCTGTGATCTAATCACTCCTGGAAATTAAGCCTCAAGTGTCAATCCCATGAGAATCTAAAAAGTTTTCTGGAAACACATTCTAACCTATAAGCACATTAGGAATTCTTTTCCCAGAGACGGAGCAAGGTATTATGTTTTCTGATGCAGTCACATGATTTTCACAACAGCCTTAAGAGAAACAGAGGCCTTGAGATTTCCTGCCCACGCCTCTGCTGGGGGGGACAAAGTCTGCTCCAAATGCCCACTACCCAGGATCAGAGACAAATGGAGACAAACCAGAGAAGACCACAGAAAACATGCACCTTAGGCATGGCCTTGCCACAGAAGTGGCTCTGATAACAGCATCCCAGAGTTCGAAGGAATATAAGGACCACCTGTCCCAAATGAGTCATGCAAGACTCCCTTCTACCATGTCTTCCCTAACGGAGGTCCAGCTGCTGTGCAAACTTCTCC